>NW_006921931.1:1262546-1264015 GCF_000298275.1 Orycteropus afer afer
GAAGGAAGGTTGGGCAATCTACTTCCATAGCGATACCACTTCAGAAACCCAAGAAGGGATCGCTAAGAGTTAGGTCTGACTCGACAGCACATAACAACAACAGGCTTTTACCTGATCTAAAATTCTAGGAGCTCTGATAGCGTAGTGCCTAAGACACTTGACTGCTAACCACAGAAGGCTGGCAGTTCAAATCCACCTGCCACTCCTTGGAAGTAACGTTGGGCAATCTACTTCTGTAGTGATACCGCCTCGGAAACCCAAGGAGGCTTGGCTATGAGTCACGTCTGACTTGATGGCACATAACAACAACAACAACAGGGAAGGGAGGGGAAATAGATGGATAATTAAGAGACAGGTTTGATATGGGTGAAGGGAAAAGCAATAATAAAAGTGTGTGACTAGCACAGTATCACTAAGAGAAAGAAAGACATGGAGAGGTCCACAAGAGGTATAGACAATAATGTTGTTATATGCCGTTGAGTCAGCACCGACTCACAGCGACCCCTCCTTGGGTTTCTGAGGCAGTATCACTACGGAAGCAGGATTGCCCAACCTTCCTTTCGAGGAGTGGCTGGTGGGTTTGAACCGCCAGCCTTCTGGTTAGCAGTCAAGTGCCTTAGGCACTATGCTACCAGAGCTCCTATAGACAATAAAGGTAAATACTAATGGACACACAATACTGCATTATCTAACAGCAAACACTAATCTACAGGTAATACATAGGTAGGCAAGTATAGATGGGCAAATGGGAATATACCCATGACCATATACAGGTTTGGCAGATGATATTCCTACATTATGTATTTGTATGTTCTATAAAAATGTCCATATACAGTTTAAAGAGGAGGAGGAAAAGTCAGGATAAATTCTTAGACACCAATAAGCTTTTTGAGGGAGTGGGTCACTGGGGCTGTGGCTAGGGAACATGGTAATAAACAAACAAAAAAAGATTTCAACTCCCAATTAATGATCCAGTTTTTTGGAGTACCAGTTCAAGATTTTGAAACCCTAATGAAACAATGTAATTTGGAAGGATATTTGACTTTGAAAGGGAGATATGATTGGTACTATCAAGTCTAAATTTCACCACTTTTCAATGGACAAGCTATAAAAATAGGTCATAATGTAGAGCTCCCCAAGTAAAAATCTAAAAGAGATGTAACCTAACCCTGTATCACAGATTTAAAAAAATTCCTAGTTATGATGCTTGGGAGATCTGATGGCATAGTGCCTAAGGCACTGGACTGCTAACAGAAGGCTGGCAGTTCAAACTCACCAGTCACTCCTCAGAAGGAAGATTGGGCAATCTACTTTCGTAGTGATACCCTCTCGGAAACCCAAGGAGCAGTCACTATGAGTTAGATTTGACTCGATGGCTATGACTTTGCTTTTTTTTTTTTTTTTTTATTGTGATCTGGGTGAAGATTTACAGAGCAAATTCACTTTCCATATAGCAGTTCACATATACT
>NW_006921931.1:1267890-1298550 GCF_000298275.1 Orycteropus afer afer
ATTTTCACGCAAATTCTTCTGCTAGTTGGGGTTTAGTCCACTTCTATATCCTTCCCTTCAAGGCTCAGGGGTCCAGGATTATCTTCTGTGTCTGTGTTAACTGGTTTCTCTTTTCTTTGTTGAAGAAGGTCTGTGCGGTCTTTCTGCCTAGTCCGCCATCTTGCCATGGTGTTTTTTTTTTTTTTGTATGATGCGTCCCAAATATTATGTGCTTAATATTACTGGCTAGAAGAAGAAAATTTTGAGCACTAAAATAAGTTACCTCAATTTTATTCACTCTATACGTAGAGTTCTATTGGCTACAAATGTTACTGACTACATGTTAATTAGCGTGGAGGGAATGAGGATACACAGTGAAGATATAAAAGACTTGAACTCAGCTTCTTAGGAGCTTGCAAGAGAGACACAACTAGGCTTTGTGCACATGTAAATCAACTCTAATTCCAGTAACAACACAACTTAAAATTACCTACTTTCTTCCATCTAAAATTCCCTTAATCAAATATTCTTTTCTGTTTTGTTTACAACCGAGGTCAACAAATTACCTGAAAATATTCAGATACAGAAGTTTGCTTAAGTAAACATGTTAGACTGTTTTTATTGCCTGCAAAGGGCTTTCTTTACGAAAAGGTAAAAATGAAGTCGATTTCCAACATTAGCAGATAAACAAAACTTCTAAAAGACTTGCTCTATTGTGGAAAACTTTTCTGAATGGGGCAAAAATGCCTTCAAATCATTCACTCATATCCTTAGGAAAAATGATCTTAACCCTAAATAAAGGAACAAAAGTTCTCTGTTTTATCTGACCGTATTAAGTTGGTATGATTTTATTTTTTAAAAAACAAAAGAAACTTCGGATCTTTATCTAACTCTGTTTTCTCAATTAATTATAGTAGAGAGAGACGCAGGAAGACCTGGGGACAAAATGAAAACCAGTGTATGAAATTCTGATTAAATGAAGTAAGGGAAAGGGTTCTACTTTAATGTTTTATTTCTTTTTTTAAAAAAAGCCCTGAATCAAATAAAGCAAAATGTAAACACCTGATACATCTGGGTTACCTATATGGGTGCTTGCTATTTATTTGTATTCATTTTTGGAAATAAATATTTTCCAATCTTTAAATAAAAAGTTTAAAAGTTATTGTTTAAAGGAAATAATCAATACAACAAGAAACCTTGGTGGTACAATGGCGCTTGGTTGCTAACTGAAAGGTTGGCACTGGAACTCGCTAGCAGCTCCACAGGAGAAAAGATCTGGCAATCTGCTAACATAAAGATTACAGCCTAGCAACCATACACCTTGAGGGAGAGAGTCAGCAGGCCTGTAGGCTTGGGAATATAGTCTCTAGGGACATCATGCTCAAATGGCACAAGATAGTACATAAAAGTCTTGCTCTACATCCTACTTTGGTAAGTAGCCACTAGGGTCTTAAAAGCTTTTGAACAGCCATCTAAGATGCAACTATTGGTTTCCTCTCATTTGGAGCAAAGAAGAGTTAAGAAAATCAAAGTCATTTGCAAACAATTAGTCCAAGGATATGATGGTCCATAGGGATCTTAGCCTTCACAGAGACTAGAGGAACTAGATGGTGCTCGTCTACCAATGCCAACCACCTGGAAAGGAATCAAAATTGGAGATCCTTGATGGAGTGGGAGGAAAAATGTGGAACAAAATTCAAAAACAAAAATGACCAAAATTACTCATCAGATGGAGACTAGTAGAACCCTCACAACTATGGCCCCAGGTTATCCTTCGGATCTGTAACTGGACTCAGTCCCATGGAACGGCTCTCAGCTCAACAGTAGAAAAAGCTACAAGCAGAACACCTACCCCAGAGAGATTCACCCCTTAGATCAATCAACCATGAGACATCAGAAGGGCAGCATTTGTACAGAGAGAAAGTTAGACAGACAGGATATGCATAGATAAGAAAGGCACAGGGAAGGGGCAGTCAAAGGGAGGAGATAGGAGGAAAGCTTTTTATGGTTGGGAACTATAATCATGGCCGTGAAACCAAATATGCATGAACTATTGAGAATAAAATGAATCTGCTTTGTAAATACACACCCAAATCACAATAAAAAACTTAAAAAACAGATTACAATCTAGAAACACTATGGGCCAGTTCTAGTCTGTCTTATAGGGTTGCTAGGAATCAAAATCAACTCAATGGCACACTACAATCAACATATTTTTGGTGAAACTGTTCCTTGTAACTAATTATTGAGTATAGTTCAAAGATGTGGCATATAACTTACCATGCCTTTTCCAGTTAAGCCTAATTACAAGTTTCAGAATTCTTTTCAAAATGCTTCAGGGAAACACTAATAATCAGTAAAGCCAGGAAGACAACATGGAGTCTAATCATCATTTCTGATTTCTAACTGCATTATAACCATAACTAATTCTAACTATAGTATCTCAGTTAACTGATGCTTGAGGGAACTATAATCATGGCCGTGAAACCAAATATGCATGAACTATTGAGAATAAAATGAATCTGCTTTGTAAATACACACCCAAATCACAATAAAAAACTTAAAAAACAGATTACAATCTAGAAACACTATGGGCCAGTTCTAGTCTGTCTTATAAGGTTGCTGATGCTTGAGGAATGGAAATTTTCTAGTCAGTTGCATTTTCTAGTTTGGATTTAATAATTTATACCTATTGTTGTGAAAATACAGTATGGGTGAAAAGTCTTTAACCACAATATAATATATATGAATAAGACTAAGATTTTCTCATGAAAAGTCTAAAAGAGGCAGTCTGCTCTGTTTTTCTCAGCTGAAATTGAGGAAAGAAGATGCCAAGAACACATATATCTTAGAAGTTAGATTATATTGGGGGGGAAAAAAATGAACAGCTTTAAAATATATTTTTCATCTAGAAGATGGCTACCACCAACCACAACATTGAGAAATCAGAGCTCTGCTTCTCCGGGCTTTTTTCTTTTTCTTTTTCAAATCTCCAACAAAGGAAGGTCTCTTTTTTGGGTGAGTAGAAGGGAGAATCTCCTTTTAAAATGTAGAGAATATCTGGACAAAATTCAGACCTAGGGATCCAGGTAATGCTTAAATAATTTATTTAAAATGGGCCAATTTCTACATTTCAGAACTAAATGGTAGTTATCCTTTGGAAATGCAATATTTGGTTTCCTACCCTTCCTGTTTATCCACACTAAAGCAGACTTAAAGTTAGCATCTTTCTTCCTAAGTTCTAAAATTGGGAAGGTATCCTTTAAGTAACAAAAAAGCATCTATTTGTATTTCAATTAAGGACTTTTCTATTTTTAACTTTTTTTGTTTGTTTCAAACTGCATACCTTCTTAGAGACAGTAACATTGCTAACCTATATTTTTATAGGTAAATTTTAGCTTATAAATTTAGATATAAAATTCAGTTTACACCCAGATGTGCTTAGATTTTAAGACAGAACATGCCTGGTACTAACAACTCAGAAAACACAGCACCAGACACTGAACAAAAGCATGAACATTCACGTTCTTTAAAAGCAAAGTAGCGAAGGTAGAGGGGGTGAGTGAGAGGGCTGTTCTCCACTTCCTATTTGCTGCATAAAAGAGCTATCACAAAGTTACAGAAGAAACCTTAGAGGTGTCTAATGTAAATCCAATTATGTGTTCGGAAACTGAGACCCAAGGTTGTATGGGGGAAAATTTATTATCAGAACAATGTTTCTTTTCTTTTTTACATAATTTTCTTTGGTAAATGAACTTTTGTTCTTCTCCACCCACACCCATAATTTTAGCCACAGTAGGAACTGATTCTCCACTCCTTTACTTTCTGTGATGCAAGTCATTTCTTCTCTAGGTTCCATGTCTTTTACTCTTAAACTATTTCCACTATACCACTTTGCTTCCCTTTCCTAGGTGAGATGCCTAATGCAGCTTCTGTGGCTTAGAATAAAACTATTTTATAAATGTAATGGCTAACAAATCTAAAAATACAAAATTGTATACATACCTTACTGCTCCTTAATACAGCTGGCAAGCTCCTACCTCTGGGTTTTTGTCATTTCCTCTGTTCATGAAGTTATTTTTCCCGATGGCCATATATTTCACTCACTTCCTTCAGGTGACTTAATGTCACCATATCAGAAATGTCTTCTCTAATGAACCTATATAAAACAGCAATTCTCCACTCCCCTTATTTTTTTTTTTATAATTTCACCACCTGACATATTAAGTACTTAATATCTATTTTTTTGTAGGTTAGAATATAAATTCCACACAGCTCAGACATTGTTTTATTTACCTGTGGTATCCCCAAGTGTCTAGGCCAGGGCCTGATAAAATAAACACTCAATAAATAAATGTTAAGTGAATGAATATTTACAGTGTATATGTGATAAAGGACAATAAAGAAACAGATAAGAACTGTTATATAACTGTTATATATGTAACAGCTGTTAGAATGACAAGAATTTTCAAGTTTTTTTCTTTCCCTAATTTTATAAATGTGTTTATATTACTTATTTTAGCATTATTTGAACTGTTTGGCTACAACAAATTACTGAGATTTTTAAGCAGTACTTATTTCAAAATGACTTTTAAAGATTTTTCACCTGAAGCCTTTTTTGTCAGACAGGTAGGTAGCTAGTTAGAAGAAATCTATTATAATCTCTCAATTCCCTAAGATACTATGAAAACATCTTCATAGAACTATATAGTTAAGATATCATTGCACTGATTTGGTAGTTAAGCAAGAGTGAATCTAACATTAAAGCAGTGAGGCAACACTGTAAGAGGAACTAAGTGTTATTTCGTGATTGATGAGTTTCCTTTTCCTCAATTAAGCAAATTTCCCTGCCATAGGGATCTGAGTCACTGAGGGTTCGCAACATGACCAGACAGTTGATTATGTGCTGATTCTATACAGTTAAGTCTGAGATGTTACAGAGAAAACTGATTTACGATTATCCAAGCCTGAAGAAATAGTTACATACAATAATTTGTGGATATTCACGTTCTGCTCTAGAAATAATGGGGATGGGTGACACTTTTTGTCCTTTATTTTAAAAACGTAATATACTATGCAACTATTATATGGATAGGCTTATAGGCTGTACTGATTTATTATAAAATTCATCAGACTGATCTATTTTCTCCAGTAGATGATTTTATAAAACATGCTTTTAAACCCCCAAGTTAGCTCAAAAACATTTTATCAATAATCCCCAAATGAATAGTACTGTACTCAGACCAACTGCTAAATTTAACAATAACCCAGTTCTACAGGAAAACACATTAAAACTTTACCTTGATGTGCTAGGAACAAAACTATCTATGCTGTGCTGGGAACAAAACTCAGCAGAACTAGGGAGAAGAGTAAAGAAAACAGGTCTAGGCTTCTGGGATTTGGGTTAGGTAAAGACCTGAGGTAGGAAGAGTCTTCTGAGTAATATAGCATGTCCTCCTTCCACACCCTGCCTCAGAGATTGCCCTGGGTACATCTCATTCTACTTCCTATTGCTTTTTAACATTTCCCTCCTCTGCCCAAGTGATGATCAGAATACGCAGTTTCATGGCTCGCTCTTCTGTTCTGCTGTTCCTTAAGGACACAGGCCTTTTTAGTAAAGTTTTCTCTGCTCCCACTCACCTAAATGTACCAAATGTTAACAGGCTTTTTCCCAAGTCAAAGTAGATGCCTTGGAAGAAATCAAAGTTGTCATTGTCAAAAGAGAGCTAAAGAAATCAATCATATTTTCAAAAGGTTGTACAACATGACAGATATTTGGGATTAATACCTAAAATAAAAGAATAATTTGCTGTGAAATGAATACCAAAGTGTTAAACATACCTCAAATTTATGTCAAATGAGTATCATCTGCATACTGGCTCTCTTTTCATCTCACTAAACACAGTTGATTGCAAGGTTATACTGCCAGCTTTTTACATATTAATAACAAAAATATATTTGGTACAATGTACCAACATACTTTATTTAAACACTTTATTGTTATCTTCAATCTTTATAATAATACTTTGAAGTTAACTACTACTGTCTCAATTACTGATAAAACAAAAACTCAGGGAGGTTGAAGAAATCTGCTTAAGGTCACATAACTAAGTAAATTGTGTAATAAGTCTCTGACTCCAAAATCCATGAGCTTACACATGTATACAATTTGCCTTCTATACAACTCTACAGACAATGCAGGTACAACCTGTCCAAAAACAAACCCCTATTCTTTTCCACACATCTACTTCAACTAGATTTTCTTTTTTTTTTTTTTTTATATCTAACATTTAACCAACCAAGACTAACTAACTATCTAGAATCTAACCACATCTTTCCTTAGGACTTGCCACAATCTCAGTCAAAAGACGGAACTACAGAAAAGACTAAAGCTCAAGAAGTGTCCTTGCAAATATGCTTTATAATTAAGTTTATTCTCTTGATAAGATATAGCTAATTGAAATGGCAAAATAAAAGACTCAGATTCCAAAAATCAGAGTTAATGCAAGCAACATTTGATGTTATCAAATTCGAACATCTGGGATAATCTATTTGAGTTAAAATTCTTATAACAAAATATAACTTATTTCCTATATCCTTTTCCAGCTTTTCATTCCACCCTGGACACTGGCTAAACACCACATTTAGTGATGCATCTGTAGCAATCCTCTTTCATTTAAAACACTAACCTACTTGTTTACCTGAGTATTTCTGAAAATTATGTCACCAACACCAACCACTCATTTTATACACCAATTCTAAGTACCTTTTTTCTTCTAAAGAAATTACCACAACATAAGAAAGACGTAGGTAGCCCTTCCTCATTCACCTTCTAAGGATTTTATGACTTAAAGCTCTTTAGAAAAATACCTAATAATACCTTGTCATAGTTACAGTGTTTTCTATTTTAAGGTATTTTCGTATCTACTATTTCTTCCTTCAGCAGCCAAGTAAAGCAAGCTTTATAGTTTTTATTCTCAGACTGGAAAATTTCTCAGACACATTGTCACTTGGCCTGAGTCACGAGGGTGTTATGTAGAAGAGCCAGGACCAAATATTAAACGCAGTGACTCCTCATTCATTGCTCTTTCTACTATACATCAATGACTCTGCTAAAAAAAAAAAAAAAAAAAAAAAACTATATAATGCAAATAAGAATTATCCTAGGAAATAAAATTTATCCTTCCTTAAAATTCCTCAACCATTAATTAATCTATATGGACAGACAAAAATGGACACTGCCATCGACTCATAGTGACCTCTCCTTGGGTTTCTGAGGTGGTATCACGATGGAAGTAGATTGCCCAACCTTCCTTCCGAGAGTGGCTGGTGGGTTTGAACCGCCAACCTTCTGGTTAGCAATCAAATGCCCCAGGCACTATGCCACCAGAGTTCTCTAATTAATCTTTATTTATTATATATAAAGGAGGGAGAAAGTAAGTAAGGTACAACTAAAGAATACTAGCAAAATTCAACTATTCAGAATGTCTATGTAAAAAATGTCCAAAGAAAATAATAAATATTTATTTTCTTATTAGAGCCAAAGGAAGTAATAATTCATAGAAATTAAGATTAAATTGCTACAAATAATTTAACCACATTGTAGCTGGGTAACATAAAACCCCAGATAATAAAGATAACCATGACAGAGAAATGAGCTGCAGAAAGCATGCACAGAGAGGGCATGCTTTCATTTACAATAGCATGCTTCAATTAAATTTGCAGGCAATCTAAGGAGAGTGTAAAATTGATATATAAAACTTACCTACTATGTAATTAAAATAAAATATACATTTATAAAAAGTATGTTCTCCTTTTTTGGTCAGAACAAGCCAACAACAGCAAGTAGCCAGAAATTACCATTAATATAAAAGAAATATTTAAGAGGAAATGGATTTGCGAGACTCAATATATCTTCAGTCTTAGCTTCAAGAAATGAGTGATTATTTGCAATGAAGTTG
Source organism: Orycteropus afer afer (assembly GCF_000298275.1). Classification (NCBI taxonomy): domain Eukaryota; kingdom Metazoa; phylum Chordata; class Mammalia; order Tubulidentata; family Orycteropodidae; genus Orycteropus; species Orycteropus afer. The sequence continues at coordinate 1,275,831 of NW_006921931.1, forward strand.
GCAAGACAGGAAATTGAGTTAAAATTTATCAATCTTTTAAATGGCTTTTCTGAGTACAACTTTTTTTAAAGGGGAAAAATTCCTTTAGTAGTCTACACCTCTTTGTAGTAATGTATTTACTTCTACTATTCACCTTGAATCTTCAGATCTTACAGAAATAAAATAGATTATTTTTTAAGGTAGTCAAATTCATTAATTCAAATTACCATGACATTTCCTTTTATTAAGAGGAAAGTTGGGGAAGTCTAAATAACGAAAAGCCAAATAAGAGATCCAGGAAGAAATTAACTTAGAGGGCAACCAACTGTGTAGCTTATTCTTACCTTGGCTGTTTTTTTCGCGGGTTGACATTTTTGCTGGTTGAGACAAAAATGACATGTCTTACAATAAAACCTGGGCATTTTCTTAAAGTAACTATAGTAACACACATCTCCTTGATTAATATGAGCTAATAAATAACACTGAACTAAAATAAGTCAACATTCTTATCAATTATCAACAAGAATTAAATGTAGAAAAGCAAGATAAATAAAATTTTTAAAAGGTATCTAATTTACCTTGGTTGATGATGACATCTTTATGCCTAAAAAAGGAATTTAAAGAACATATTTATTTTATAATTTTATTTGGCTGACCACTAAAATCACCTGAAGAAACTCAAAGCTTCTATGCCTAGGCTACATCCCAAGCAAATTGCTAAAAGTGAAATCAAGGCATAAGTACTTTTTAAAGTCTCTCTCATTGGTCTCAACCAAGAACACAACACTGTTTTGAAAAACAGTGACTATTCCTCTATAAATTCACTAAGCAGTGAAAGCACAGAAAAAACTTTTGAATAATAATAATGCTCAAATCTCATGGTATCATGAGATTTATTATTTGAATAGGAGAGCATTAATAGGAAGATACAGCTTTCTTAGAAGACTTAAAAGAAAAAGATACAAATTAAATTATAATAGTTTAAAAAAATAAAATCCAAACCAGGCATATAACTGCACACACAGAGTCAAAGAATTGTTAATTTTTAGACAAAACTGAAGTATAATACTTGCCTTTACTTCTATAACTTTGATACTAATTTTTAAAATTTACTGTGCTAGAATATATATAACATAACATTAGCTATTTCAACCATTTTTAAATGTATACTTTAGTGGCATTATTTACATTCACAATGTGTGTAATCATCACTATTATTTATTTCTAAAACTTTTTCATCACCCCAAATAAACTCTGTACCCTAGTATCATGCAGTAACAATTCATTTCCCTTTATCCCAACCCTGGTAATGGCTAATCTGCTTTCTGTCTCTATGAATTTGCCTACTGAAGATACAAAGATAAACATACAATCACAGTATTTGTGCTTTGTGTCTGGCTTATTTGATTTAGCATGTTGTACCATGTACTAGAACTTCATTTATTTTTATGACTTAATATTCCATTATATGTACAATACCACATTTTGTTTATCCATTTATCTGTTGGCAAACACTTAGGTTTCCACTTTTTGGGTGTTATGAATAATGGTAAAGAACACTGGTCTCACTCTCTGCTTTCAGTTCTTTTGGGTATATAACTAGAAGTAGAATTGTTAGATATGATAATTCTAGGCTTAACTTTGTGAGAAACCAACAAACTGTTTTCCACAGTGGCGGTACCTTTTTACATTGCCACAAGCAACCCTCAAAAACTTAGGGTTCCAATTTTTCAGCACTCTCACCAATACTTTTTTTTTTTTGGATAAGAGGTATCTTAGCAGGTGTGAAGTGGCAGATCACAGTGGTTTTGATTTGCCTTTCTGTAATGACTAATAATGTTGAGCATCTTCTCATGTGTTTATTGGTCATTTACATACTTTCTTTGGAGAAATGTTAATTAAAGATCTCTGTTCATTTTTAAATTGTTAATCTGTCATTAAAAAGATTAACTGTTTAATCTTTTTTGTTAAGTTGTAAAAATTCTTTACATATTCTAGATATTAAATCCTTATTAGAATAGTATATAATTTGCTAATATTTTCTTATTCTGAATGCTATCTATTCACTTTCTTAATAATGTCATTTGATGCACAAAAGTTTTAATATTGATGAAGTCTAATTTATTTATGTTTTCTTTTCTTCTTTGTATTTGGTATATCTAAGAATCCACTGCCAAATTAAAAGTCATGAAGATTTACCCCTATGTTTTCTTCTAGGAATTGGGTGGTTTTAGCTCTTTAGGTCCTTGATGCATTCTTATTTTTGTATATGGTGTGAGGTAGGAGTCCAACTTCATTCTTTTGCATGTGCATATCCACTTATCCCACCACCATCTACTGAAGAGACTTTTCTTTTGTGGCACCCTTGTTGAAAATCAATTGGCCATAGATGTATGGGTTTATTTCTGGACTCTCAATTCTATTCCACTGGTCTATATACGCACTACCGTCGAGTCAGATCTGACTCACAGTGACCCCTCCTTGGGTTTCTGAGGCGATATTACTACGAAAGTAGATTGCCCAACCTTCTTTCCGAGGAGTGGCCAGTGGGTCTGAACTGCCAGCCTTCTGGTTAGCAGTGACATGGCTTATGTACTACGCCACCAGAGCTCCCACTGATCTATATAGGTATCCTTTATCCCAGTACCACACTGCTTTGACTCCTGTAGTTTACTAGTAAGTACTAAATCAAGAAATATGACTTCTCCAACTATGTTCTTTTTAAAGATTGCTTTGGCTACTCTGGATCTGGCTACTGAGGATTGAGGCTATTAAAGCCGGCTTTTCCATTTCTGTACAAAAGATTTAGAATTTTCAAAGGGGTTGCACTGAATCTGTACATTGCTTTTGGTAGTAATGACACCTTAAATCATTCTTGACATAGTAAGTTTTCCAAATCATGAACGTGGATATCTTTCTATTTATTTAGGTCTTCTTTAATTTCATTCAACAATGTTCTATAGTTTTCAGTGTACAAGTCTTTCACCTCCTTAATTAAATTTACTTTAGATATTTTAATTTTTAGATGCTATTGTAAATGGAACTGTTTTCTTAATTTCCTATTCTAATTGTTATTTTCTAGAGCATAGAAACATAACTGATTTTTGTATTCCGATTTTAGTAATTTTGATGTTGATGTTGCTCTCTATAATTTATTATTATTATCAACTGAATTTTCCCATAAATAAAAGCCTTTTAGCAGGTGGCTATAATTTTGTGCTACAAAAAACACTAATTTCTTAGAGAAAAATTTTGTAACAATGACATGTAATTTGACAGTTTAAAGACAACATAAAGTAACACCTAACATTTCCTTAAAGCTAATTTAAAAACAGAAGAAAAAAATTAGTTGAAAGGTTCTTCCTGGATGAGTGAAGGCATTTAACAAGGCAATTACCAAATCTGTATTATAATTGTCACTATTATTTTTAAAATTCATTAAGACAAACATTACTTGAAAAATATCTGTACTTTTTATTGTTAAAGAAAAATTTCTTATCGTTTAATCTCTGGATTAATAATTCTTATAATTTATAGTTACAAAAACAACTACACTTTTTTACAGTCACTGAATTACTAGGCCTCCACTTTTTCTTATGTCTTCATATAATCAAATTATATATAGCACAAATGATGATTTCTAAATAAATTACAGGACTAAAACTTTTGTCTATGATTATATATAATTTTATCACTGATCTGAAGTAAACAAGATACAAGACTATGATATTATAAAAAATGATTTCCTAAATTTATAATTGAAAATTTTAAATTAATAGATTTTGGGGGGCTGCATTGCTAACTACCCTACAACTCATCCAGTCTTTAAAACATCATGCAACAATAAATCCAAAGAGTAATTTAGAATGGCAAGCACATTTCCAGGAACCCTTAAGATGCTGAAAAAAAGATCCTGGAACTAAGAAGATATCAAGTCAAATCAGAACCTTAAAGAGACTATTATAAAAAGTCATCTTTTATCCAAGCAAAAAGCAAAGTTGCAAAGCGATTAATAGGCTATATCCAAGGAAAATTTCATGAGACCAGGCAGAGGAATTATAAACCATTTAGACAGAGTTAAGAATCTGTGGGCGACACAAAGACAAAGCATTTTGTAAATGTTAAACATGCGTCAATCAGATGAAGGGTGTTTTGCTTTCCAAATTTCCATTAGAGAACAGGCAAAACATTAAACTGATGAAATAAATAATACTTCTAAACCTTTTCAGAATGACTGTCATTTATTTTGCTAAAATCCTAATAAATTCTTAAATGGCTTAATATTTTCCTAAGATTTCCAAATTATGAAAATAAAATAACTGATAGTAAAGCTTACATCAGCATTTCCAAAACAGTCACATATCATAAAATTGGCTCAAATATTTGATTACAAGGCATCTGTCAGCATTTCTGACAGCTAACTTGGGTAAGTTATGATTCTCAGTGGTTTCGACTGGTTGCTGTTCCATAATGTAATATAATCACATCACTGTCCATAATATGATCTGATGTGATCAATCAATCAACTGAAAGGGAAGTTTCCTTAGGGATATAGTCTGCTTCCAGAATATAAATGGATATTCTGGTAGAGCTCACTCTCTCTTGACCCTGTATATTTCTCATCACATGACCTCCAGTTCCTGAAACGTTAAGCCTGCAGAAGTCTCCCGCCTGTCACCTGACCTGCAGATTCTGGATTCATCAATCCTAGCAAATACGGTGAGCCAATAGAGATCTCCAGCCTGCTGCCTGATCTATGGATTTGGGACTTGTCAGCTTTACAACTGTGTGATCCATTTCCTTGAAGTGAATTTCTCTTTCTCTCTATACATCTCACTAGTTTTGCTCCTCTAGAGAACTCAACTTAGACAGCACTGAACTTCCAGCATGCAGGTTTAGATCCCCAATTTAGGACCACACACGTTAGAGTATTTCTCCCTTCTCCCTCTCTCATAACTTTAAAATACTAATTATTACAGACACAGAGAGAAGCCCTCAAGCAAGCCCTCAGCATAGAAAAGATCAGATGACATAGATTCATTTCTCTACTCCAGCAAGAACTTATTCTCCCAAAACCCAAAATTGAAACTGAGATGAAGCCATAATGAAGAGCCATTTGTTGAGAAGAGCCCTTGCAAGCTGAAGGTTGTAATGGTGCCAAAATATGGTGAGGATAATTAAATACAGCAATTTTGTATCCACGGTTATATATTTATTCATAGTTACATAAAAACTGAAAATGTAGTCTATAATCTTATTATGAAAATGTTCTGTTGTGGTTTTAGAAGAGCTTATTTTACCTGTCTTTTATCAGATTAAGTTTATAACTTAGTTTGATTATTTTTTAAGGTCTTAATTGAGAAATTTTGAATATAATCTCATTTCCAAATGTGCTAAAATAAAGATCACAACAACAAAGAAGAAGAAAAAACGCCACCAGGCTTTTTTCTCAGAACTCATGGATAGCTAACTTTTTCCCAAGTCACAGAATTTAGGTACCATTACAACCATTCTCTAGCTCTGTACTCAGGGACAGTTAAAACCTTTTGGTGGGAGTAGAATTCTTGCTTTCTTGAGTTTGTCTGTGTATTTGGAGAGGCTGTGAAGAGGGCTGGGGAGAAGGTGATGCTCGAATTTGTGGACTTTGATCATTAGAGTGAGATTCCTCTTTTTTCTCTCTCTGTCCTTGTGGTTTTTCTTTCTTTTTTTCTGTACCGCTGTAAAATAAAGTATAACATGGAACAACACATATTTAAACAAGCGAAAAACATAAATCAAATGATGGAAAAATGATAATTATATAATTAAAAATCCTAAGTCATATATAGCTAATACAATTTTCACTGGTTTTACTCAATAATGAAAATAAATTTCTTTGAAAATTCTGGAAGCTATTAAAATCTTCCATGAAGAAGTTATAGGAATTCTTAAGCAATAGATCCTATGTAGACACCACTTTAGACTGAAATGGCTTCTAAAGCATTTTGTCATCTTAGCAGATTTTGGGAGACAACAGAAGCTCTCTTAACTGACCTCAATTTACCTAAATCGAAGGATTAGCGACATTTTCCATTTCTTTCTTTAAAATATACTAATGCCCAAGGCCCACTACATGCTCCTGTTTAGTGAGTTATTCTCTAGTTAAGTCTCCTATTGCTCTTATAAACTTCTGCTCCCACCAGCTGACTTTAAACTTAACACTAGTCAGCTGTCTTTACTTCCAATCCTGTTTATGCCACTTGTACTTATTTTAATTATGTAAGTTAGTTAAGTTAAAAAGAAATAAAATATACAAGAAAAAGAGAATTATAATTGCTATGGAAACTAAGTTGAATGTTCTGGAAAAACTCCATTAAGAATGAATTACTAAAAAAACTGCCATCAAATTTGGGTTCAGTAAGACAATAAAAAAAGGCTGAGAGAAAACATCATAGAAAGAGTCCTAACTCAAATTGTGTTGTGAGTTTTAAATGTCTAACTTTGTTTTGATAAATGAAACTAAAAATTATTTTTAAATGATTTGTGGGTGTATTTGATGTAAGACATTCAACAAGGAATCTGATCAGAGACTCAACTCTGCAAAGAAAAGGTGTAGGAAGTTTGGCTTTTCATAAAAATAGACAAATGAACACATATAAATATACATTTATGTTATCATTTTTTAAATTCTATGCTTTGATATGTGATAAATGAACTGACATTCCCATCACATTGGATAAAGAATGCTTCTACTGCACAAACATTCTTGAAAATATTACAAAGCAAATGAAATCAAAATTTGAATTCCAGGTTGAAAAGGCAAAAAACTATCAACTGTTTATACGTCTTAATTCAAAGCACATTTTATAATTTGACTATAAAATACACAATGTATAAGGAAGTGTGCTCAAGAACATTTTAAACAAATACACATGGTATACACAATTTAACTATTTCATTGTAATGGATGAAAATGTTACAATACAATTTTGAGTGTGACATTTCTTAATCCGACTTGATTCTGACAGGTAACTTTAAACTGGCCCTTGATTATTTCATGTTCAATTTTATTTAAAGCATATGCTAAAAAATACAATTCTATCTTCAATATATCAGATTAACTTTGAAATTTAAAAAGACAAAAAAAAGTTAAGTTTTTTTTCTTTTTGGCATTTCAACTATCCTGAATGCATAAGCCACTATTTTCATGTGGGTCCAGTTCAACCTAGAACATATTTTCCTCTTACGTTGTTAAAAAGCAGAAAACAAGAGTTCCTGCATCATGAGGTAACGAACTTAGCTGGTCTTAGATTTTTGCTAGTCTTATAGATTATGCATAATACCAATCACAGTACACAATTAGAGCTATGTAAGACAATGGGCTGGATCTGGACTATTACTGGGTAAAACATGGAAGTTTACTGACAATGACAATGATTTCAAAGACTGAATTCTAGAAGAGATTTAAAAAATACCTAAAGATCTTATCATTTCTTCACTATTCCGTAGTCAACTGTTTGGTTAAACATTTAAATCCACACTGAAGAATAGTTCCATCACCGACATTAGCTTATGGAGGTAGCCATTTTCTATCAGTATATTGTTAAGTATCATTCTATTACTTAAGGTTTTTGATGTTTAAGGTGTTTCCCCATTCTCTGAAGAAAATAATTGTAAGATTAAGAAAATACTGTAAGATTATGTAATCTTACATATAGCCTCTCCAAACTCTATATGGAATAATCTGCTAAGAATTACACAAAAGAGGAAAATTCTATAAACAATTTTAATGGAACAATAGATCTCATTAATTAGTTCATGAAAAGAACATACAGAATCCAAATCTGTAACTACTAAAATTTTCATATTACAGTATTTCTACTGCATCCTTGCCCACCATGCCCAAACAGAAGCACATGCATAAAACCAAACCCACTGCCATCTAGTCAATTCTGACTCATAGCAACCCCCACTGAAGTTCTAAGGCTGTAAATCTTTATGGAAGTAGATTGCCTCATCTTCCTTTTGTGGAGTGGCCAGTGGGTTTGAACTGCCAACTTTCTGTTGGCAGCCAAATGTATATAACACAATACTAGTATTTTGAGTTAAGCTTTGATTTTATAAGTCATGCTAAAGAATTTAAAAAGTGTAACATTTAATCTCCCAATACTGTTGATATATATGGCCAAATCCAGTTTCATTTTTAACCCTTTCATGACCAACAGGACATACAGCATCTACTGACATTTTCCTCCTCTGGGGTTTACTGGGCAACTGTCAGAAGGTGACTTGTATAACTGTTTCAAATAGAATAGCATGTGCTGCAAATTACTGTTTTTAAAAGGTATTGTATGAGGTGAGACACATCCTGGAGGTGTGATTTTGCAAGACTTTTTCGTCTCTTTTACTGAGAAGTCAGTCTTGTGAATATATTTCTGGGTTCTTGTGCATTACTTGGAAGCTGCCGTTCTTGCAATGTTTCCATGTGCATATGAATACTGAATTTTCAGATGCCCTAAATTGTGTGCACCTGTCAAGGGTTCTAGAAGGTGGTGCAGAGTCCAGAGGGACATATATGTCCTACACTGTATGCATCAAAACCTGTATTTTATAACAAAATTTCAGAAATGCTCCTTGATTCACAGCATGCCTTCCATTAATGAAAACATATGGTGTCAACAAAAAATTTAAAGTGGGAAATAATTGGGTCATGAAAGGGTTAAAATGCTGTATCAAACATTAAATAAACTCCATCAATAAATATTTATTAAAAAGAAACAAAACAAAACCAAGTAATGAAATTACTTTCCTTCTTTTAGGCAGAACCAAAAGTCTCCTCACACAACTCATAAGGTACAATGAACACAAACTGAAAGAGGTAGGTTGGATATCTCTACATTTTGAGTTAAAAAATTCAAAGGACAGACTCACTTGGATTCCACACAACTCTATTTCATATTCTTTACAGAAGCGGACTGATTTATCAACTCATACAATTTTGCAATATTAGCTTTTTTATCTCTTATAAATAGGTACCTTTTAGCAGCAGATGAAAAAGTTTCTTTTCTTGCAATTGAGACAGAGCTGGTATGAGTTGGTTTTCTGTTTCCACCACTGCCATTGGTTATACAGGACATAGAAATAGCTTCTCGAAGGCTTGGCTGGCCTAAAGATGGTTAAGAAAAAAAAAATCTCTATCAATCTTCAAAATATTTCTCAAATACTGGAGTTCTGAAGTTCAGTCCATTAACGTTTAGAACTAGTAAGCAGAATGCCACCATGGCATGCAGCATACAATATTACTGTCTCAAGATTTGATCTTATCAAAACAGAACTTCAGAAAAGCCACAAGTTGCTAAATTGTAGCTAGATTCATTCTCTAGCTAAATAGTTTGTCTTCCACACCTTACCAAATTTTAAAACACATGATTCAAGTCCTCAAGTAAACCACAATCCCCACATGTCATGGACCTTCAGAGGTATCTCAGATACTCCTGAAACCATAAATGTTAAATCCTGGAATATTACCAGACACAAAAAAAGCATACCTATAAAAAGTAACCTCTGCTTTATTAATTTATAATAGTAGAAGAGTTGGATTAAATGTGTGATGGGTATATTTGTGTAAGACTTAAAGTCATAGGCAATCATACTGACTAAAGGTCAAATTTTTTAAAGATTTGGGAATAGTAAATATTTTTTAATTTTTGGACCCTGTTTTCTCACACGCACACACAAGTAAAATGGCCTATCTCACGTTTGTTTCTCTTTATAAAAATCCAGATGATGTAAATCGTTATGTATAAGGACTAACATATTTGGCACAGTAGAGTATTCCAAACATGGTGGTATCAACTGCATTTTACAAGAATAGGTATGTTGAGGACCACTTGTACCATAATCACCTATGGTGCTTCCTTATATAGTGATTCCTAGCCCACCAGCCACTCCTCAGAAGGAAGGTTAAGCAATCTACTTCCGTAGTAATACTGCCTTGGCAATCCAAGGAGAGGTCGCTATAAGTCGAGGCCGACTCTATGGCACATAACAACAAACAACAACAACAGACCATACTTCAGGCCTAATGAGTCAGAAAAGAGGAAGGAGGACACCTATTACATTTATTGTTTCAAACTTCCTAAAAAAATTTCCACTTACTACGCTGTCATCAGATCTAGTTCCAATCAGCCAGAGATTACATCTTGCTGTAGAGAGAGCTGTTTTTTTTTTTTTTTGTAGCAAAATACACATATTAACCATTTACAAATGTATAATTTAGCATCATTTAGTATATTCACAATGTTGTGCAACTTCACCACTACCCAGATCCATAACACTTACATCACTGCAAACAGAAACCCTGTGCCCATTAAGTAGTCACTATCTCCCTTCCACATCCACCTTTGGCAACCACTAATCTGTTTTCTTTATCTACAAAAAGAGAGAGAGAGAGAGAGAGAGAGAAAAAAAAAAACAAAACAAACGCACTGCTAATGAGTCAATTCTGACCCATAGTGACCCCCCTTCTGGGTTTCCACAGTGGTAAAACTTTATGGAAGTAGATTGCCTCATCCTCCTTCTGCAGAGCAGCTACTGGGTTTGAACTGCGAACCTTGAGTTTTTTATTCCATTTATGGATATATTACATTGTGTTTATCCATTCATTAGTTGATGGACATTTAGGTTATTTTCATCTTCTGGCTATTGAGAATATTTAGCTCTGAACATTCTGTACAAGTTTGTTTGAATACCTAGGAGTATATGCCTAGAAGTAGAATTGCTGGGGCATAAGGTAATTCTGTTTAACTTTCTGAGGAGTCACCAAACTGTTTTACACAGAGGCTGCACCATTTTACATTCCCACCAGCAATGAACAAGTGTTTCAAATTCTCCACATCCTTGTCAACACTTTTCTGTTTTGTTTTGTTCTGAATTAGTCATTCCAGCAGGTGTGAAGTGGTATCTCATTGTGCTTTTGATTTCCAGTTCTCTAATGACTAATGGGAGTCATAGGTGGTACACACAGTTAACATACTTGACTACTAAGCAAAAGGTGGGAAGTTTGAGTCTACCCACAGATTCAATGGAAGAAAGGCCTGGTAATCTACTTCTGAAAAATCAGCCACTGAAAACCTTACACAGTTCTACTCTGATACACATGGGATTGCTGAGTTAGAGTTGATTCACCAGCAACTGGTTAATAACTAATGGCATTAAGAACATTTTAATGTTCTGATTAAAACCAAAAATCAAACTCACTGCCATCAAGTCAATTCCGACTCCCAGCAACCCCTACTGGGATTCCGAGGCTGTAAATCTTTATAGAAGTAGATTGCCCCATCTGCTTCCACAGAGCAGCTAGTGGGTTTGAACCGCTGACCTTCTGGTTAGCAACCAAATGACTTATCCACAGTACCACTACAGCTCCTTAATTTTCTTATAGTCCATTTGTGTATCTTCTTTGGGGAAAAGTCTATTTAAGTCCTTTGACCATTGTTTATTTGGTTGGTTTGTCTTTTTGTTGTTGACTTGTAGGAGAAAAGTTCTTTATATATTCTGGATATTGAACCTTAATCAGATATGATTTGTAATTATTTTCTCCTATTCTATAGACTGTCTCTTTACTCTCTTGGTGTCTTTTGATGCATAAAGGTTTTACATTTTGATGAAGTCCGATTTATCTATTTTGTTGTGGTGGTGGTTGCTTATGATTTTGGTGTCCTATCTGAGAAACCAATGCCGAATGCAAGGTAATGAAAATTTATACCTATGTTTCCTTCAAAGAGTTTTATAGCTTTAGCTCTTATACTTAGAGCTTTGATCAACTATGAATTAGTTCTTATGCAGCCATACCTCATTGTATTGAGCTTCACTTTACTATGCTTTGCAGATACTGCATGTTTTTCAAATGGTAAGTCTGTAGCAACCCTGGGTCGAACAACTCTACTGACACCATTTTTCCAGGAGCATGTGCTCACTTTGGTGGCTCTGTGTCCCATTTTGGGATTCTCACAATATTTCAAAGTTTTTCTTAATGCTATTGCACACTTAACAGACTAAAGTATAAGGTAAATACAACTTTTACATACACTCAAAAACCAAACTCACTGCCATCTAGTCCATTTCCACTCACAGCAACCCCAACTGGGTTTCCAAGGCTGTAAATTTTTACAGAAGCCGACTGCCTCATCTTTCTTCTACGGAGCAGCTGATGGGTTCGAATCGCTGACCTCCTGGTTAGAAGCCAAATACCTTAACCACTACACCACCAGAGCTCCTTTTTACATGCACTGTTGTTGTTGTTGTTATGTGCCATCGAGTCGGCCCCGACTCATAGCAACCCCTCCTTGGGTTTCCGAGGCAGTATCACTACAGAAGTAGGATTGCCCAACCTTCCTTCCGAGGAGTGGCTAGTGGGTTTGAACCGCCAGCCTTCTGGTTAGCAGTCAAGTGCTTTAGCCACTATGCTACCAGAGCTCCTTTTTACATGCACTAGGAAACAAAAAAATTTGTGTGACTCGCTTTGTGATATTTGCTTTATTGCTATAGTCTAGAACCAAATCCGCAATATCTCCAAGGTATGCCTGTAATATGAGCAAAAAGGTCCAACTTCATTCTTCCGCATGTGGATACCCAGCTGTGAAACACCATTTGTTGAAGAGACTTCTTTCTCCATTGAATGGGTTTGGCACTCTTGATGAAAATCAATTCACCACAGACATGAGTTTATTTGCATAAATGCCCTTTACTATACTGGGGAATTTCCTGTCTTTTTCCAGTTTGTGAGTGTTTTTATCATGACATGGTGGTGGATTCTGTCAAATGTCTTTCTGAATTAATTTAAATGACTGTGTGCTTTTCCCACCTTCATTCTATTAATGGAGTGTATTACACTGATTGATATGTTGAACTACCTTTGTATTCCTGGGATAAATCCCACTTGGTCATGGTTTCTAATCCTTTCAATATGCTGCTGGATTTGGCTTACTGGTACTTTGTTGAGGATTTCTGCATCTATAATCATAAGGGATATTGGTGTACAGTATTCATTTTTAGTGATGTCTTTGTTTAGCTCTGGTTATCAGGTAATGTTTGCCTCGTTGTTGTTGTTGTCGTTATGTGCTGTCAAGTCAGACCCAACTCACAGCGACCCCTCTTAGGTTTCTGAGGCATTATCACTACAGAAGTAGATTGCCCCATGTTCTTTCCGAGGAGTGGCTGGTGGGTTTGAATCGCCATCCTTCTGATTAGCAGTTATGTGCCTTAGGCACTACGCTACCAGAGTTCCTCAGGGAAACCAAAAACCAAACCAAACTCACTGCCGTCAAGTTGGATCCAACTCATAGTGACCCCTCCCTTGGGTTTCTGAGGCAATATCATTATGGAAGTAGATTGCCCAATCTTCCTTGCGAGGAGTAGCTGGTGGGTTTGAACCTCCAGTCTTCCGGTTACCAGTTATATGCCTTAGTCACTACACTACCAGAGCTTAGAAATTATTCTATTTTTCTTTTTCTTTCTTTTTTTTTTGGAAGAGTTTGAGAAGGACTGCTGTTAATTCTTTAAATATTTGGAAGAATTTGTCAGTGAAGTCATCTGATCTTGAGCTATTCTTTTTTGGGGTATTTTTGACTACTGATTCAATCTATTTAGATTTACTTGTCTATGTAAATTTTCTATTTCTTCTTGATTTTGTGTTGTGTTATGGTTTGAACTGTGTCCCCTAAAAGGTTATGCTGCGAAGTTCTAACCCATATATTTGTGAATGTGACTGTTCGGGAAAATACAATTTCACTTTTGTTATGTTTAGAGGTCATCCGAGAGTAGAGTGGAGCCTAAACGTATCTTTCTGAGTAGGGTCTTACAAAAAAAGGAAAACAGGATATGGAGAGGGTGAAGACACCATGGTAATACTATGCATATAGAAACCTAGTACCACCAAAGGCTGTGCTGTTGGAAGTTCTAGAAGCTGAAAGAGACAAAGGAGGACCTTTCTCTGGAGCTGATGCACTGAATTCAGACTTCCAGCCTCTTGAACTGTAAGATCATGAACTTCTATTCTTTAAACCTTTAATACTTGTGGTATTTTTGTTACAGTTGCCCTAGAAACTTAACAGTGCATTTTCTAGGCACTTGTGCACCTAAATAAAGGTTTGTTAATCCTGTTGATCTTTTCAAAGAACCAATTTTTGCTTTTGTTGATTCTCTCCAAAGATTTTCTATTCTCTACTTTATCTCCACTCTAATCTTTATTTCTTTCCTTCTGCTAGCTTTGGGTTTAGCTGGCTCTTCTTTTTCTAGTTCCTTATAGCATAATGTTAGGTTATTAAGATCTTTCTTCTTTTAAAATACAGATGTGTTATAGCAACAGCAGGTTTTTGAAATATGATTTTTTTTCACTTTTGTTATACAAAAATACAACATGACCCCAAATCAATTCTCTCTCTTGCCAAAATCTATTTTAAAAATATTACTGTGATGGGATTATTCTTCGTTTACTAACTGACCATTTTACAGGATGGTGTCCAGTTACCTATTCCTTCTCTGAGAGCTCACCAAGCCGATCCACATGAATGGGTATCTTCCCCCGCCCTGAACCCATAAATGATTCACTGGATTGTGATTGGACACCTGAGCCAACCTGGATTAATTAGATTATTTCCTTTGCGAATATGTGATTCAGTGCCATCCTGTTAGTCTGTCTAGTTTCCTTGAGAAAAAAGAATAAAGTAATACACAAAGAAACAAAAAGGAGCAAGAGACAGACATATGCATGAGAATTTTCCAAGTACTAGTTCCAAGTACCAGCTCTATCTAGAAGATTAGCCATATTTTTGTTCTTGGATTCTGTAAGATCTCTGCATATTCTAATAAAATATCCCTCACCTTCCCCCTCTCAATACCTCAAACCTTTTTGGTTAAGTTAGTGTAGGTTGGTTTATATTAGTTACGATAAATATACCATAATGAATACAATGCCAACTTAAAATTTATGTTTTCAAACAGAAACATGGATTCATTTAAAAATATTAAATATACAGCATAAGCTGGAAATGACAAAAGACATAGTAAGGGAAATGCTGAACAACCTGAAATCACTGTCTCTTGAGTCTCTGCAATAGCTTCATGAAAGATACTACTACAATAACAGCTAATAAGCCACATCATCCACCAACTAATAGTAGGATACACATAATTACAAATGAATATTTAGCACATAGCAATAACTGGTTTTGAAGCATGCAATGTATGAAGAAAACACATACAGAATTTTATTACAAATACAAAAAATCTTTCATAGTACACAAAAGTAAAACTATATAACTGCCTAAAGCTTTTTTCAAAGTTTCAGAAATAATTTTACAAGGTAGAATTTACATATGAGGAGAAAATTTGATGAAGCTATATATTATAAACATGACAAATAAGTTCTGAGTTGTAAAGGACATAAGATTTTGAAGATAAACGGACTTTAATGTCAACTAAAATTCAACAATAAAAACAACTGTTACAAGAAATGGAAAGATATTTCCCTAGTACATTCTAAGTGACTATGGAAAGGGAATAGAGTAAAACAATAACATGATTTACAGCACAGAAACTTCAGCTTTAAAAGACAAATAATGAACTCTTTAAGTCTTCTAACATTTATAATTTTAAATTTATGCTAATAATTTATCCCTGCCTCAGTAATTTACTTTTTCTATCTACTTCCGTAGTGATACTGTCTCGGCAACCCAAGGAGGGATCGCTATGAGTTGGGTCCGACTCGACAGCATATAACCACAACAACAACAGCATACAAAAAACATAAGTCACATAATCAGATTGTGAAAGACTATTCAGTGAACTAAAATAATAAAATTTCTTTTGCAACAGCAATATGCAATCAACAACATCTGTCAATTACTAATGCAAGCACTCTAGATGGACTTCAGACTGAACAACTTTATCTCTTGGCTCAGAAGAGAAGTTAAATAGCAACTGAATGTAAAATAAGATTCAAGAAACAGTAATTTAAAAAAACTGGTGAACTGTCAAGAGATCAAAGAGTAAAAAAAAAAATTATGTACAACAAATTCCATCTCTATTTCAGTAATTTTCAAAGAAAATTATCTACTGAATTCAAGAAAACTTACGTGGTAGAGTTAAGGTTGTGTGTAAACTTGGCTGGCCTGGCTGAGTGGTTGGGCAGCTGGTGTTAGTTATTCCCCGTGATGAGACTGGCAATCAACTCCATGGTGGGATCTACCCAGCTAAGTAGCTGCTTTAGGGATGTGGTCTGCTTCCTGTATATAAGCAGCAGCTCTGGGAATGGTCTCTGGCTTTTTGGTACACTTGAACCCTGCATGTAGCTGAGTATTCATTCAGTAGCCTGCTATGCTCTGCCATCTTGGGATTTTCAAGGGACTTGAATTAATGGCCTGCCATGTGGTTTGGTAACATCGGGACTGTGTCTTTTACTTGCCGACCTTGGGTTTGTCAGCCTCAGAAGCCAGCAGCTAGCTGCCTGAGTGAAGAAATCCTCCAGCTTCAGTGGACTAGGAGCCAGAGGCATAGCTAAAGCCAAGGTTGAGGGGCTTCCACTCAGCCCCTAGAGCCTGGCACTTTGAACAGAGTCTTCTAGCCTCCAAACTGTAAGAGAATAAACTCCTTGTTAAAGGATGTTAAAGCCATCCCATTTGTGGCATTTTCTGTTAGACAAGCACAGAGGTAACCAATACAACTTATATGAAACTTACTCAAGTGAATAAATGTGTGAATGAAAGGTAAAACAGAAAGTCACCTACCTACATTTCCTTTAGAGGAGTCAATGCCATTTCTCTCACCTTACCAAATAAAAAAGATGAAAACTAAATGGGAGAAACATATGGGTTGGCACTGATGCTGAAAAATTTTACTTATATTAAGTACAAAGAATTATGCTTGATTTATTGATTTGTTTGGACAATGGTCTGAGCCCAGTATCTGCACCAAACCAGTTGCTGATTCACTAGAACAAATTAGGCACACAGAGCTCCTTTTACAAGAATTTGCCTTTATACTCTCACCATAATTTCTTTTTCTAAATAATACTTTATTTTTGGTGAAAATGTTGTTGTTGTTATGTGCCGTCGAGTTGGACATGACTCATAGCAACCCCTCCTTGGATTTCCGAGGCAGTATCACTAAGGAAGTAGATTGCCCCATCTTCCTTCTGAGGACTGGCACAAAAATTTCTTGTAATAGGCAAAAGGAAGTCCAATCCATGCACAAAGGAATGATACTTTTTCTTAATTGTATAGTGCATTGTATCTTATATTCACATCTTTTTAGGTCTCAGAAGAGATAAGCCATCTGATGTATGCTTTCCTTGGCCTCATCTTCTTCTACTGGTGATAGGCAACACATTATAAAAATTCCAAACTCAGCAAAGAAGACTATGTTCAAATGGTGAGAAAAGGTACTGGTCAGATTGATGAAGATACAGGGTCATGCTTTTGCAGACACACTGTCAGCTGCTGTTATTATTAATGGAAAAATAGATTAGTTGTGGAAAAATATCAATGAGGAAAAATCTGATCCTGGCTGCAGAAGTACAGGACTTCAGAATACAATTTTAGAGTCAAAAGATACTTTAACAGTAGGGTTGCCAAATCTAGCAAATGAAAATATAGGATACCCAGTTAAATTTGAATTTCAGACAAACAATGAATATACTTCAGTATAACATACATTAAAGAAATTAGTTCTTGTTTATCTGAAATTCATATTGAACTGGTACGTTGTATTTTGTCTGGTAATGCAACTTAAGAATTTGACACAAATGTTCTGTCCTAAACTGTAAATTAGAATAATATATATGGAAAGATATACTGTTTGATCTAACTTTGCATATGGCTTCAGATTAGTACGTAAATGGCACAAAATTCTTGGTGGAAAAAATATCTCGAGATTAACCCTGTGATGGACTGCAAATTTTAACTTTCTCTAAGTCATTGTGACTTAAAAATCAGGACTAGGTAGGCCTGCTTCATCTGTACCTACTAACAAGGTTCTGTTCTAACTTGTTTGCACCCACTAAAACAAAGTCCATTCCATCTAAAGTCAGGGTCAAAGGAACAGATGGCTCACTTAGACTTCAATCCAATTCTTACCAGGCAGCCCTGAACCAGGAGTAAAGTAAGTCGTTCTCCAAATATTAACCAATGGTACTCTGATTCCCAATCTT
This sequence comes from Orycteropus afer afer, assembly GCF_000298275.1. Taxonomy (NCBI): domain Eukaryota; kingdom Metazoa; phylum Chordata; class Mammalia; order Tubulidentata; family Orycteropodidae; genus Orycteropus; species Orycteropus afer. The sequence goes on from NW_006921931.1 coordinate 1,293,997, forward strand.
TGTCACATTTTCATACTCTATTTCTCAAAACTATTAACTACAATTTAAAAATCACTTCATCAAGTATTCTTAGTACAATTTTATGCAGAGCAACTGGACACACTCTTATTTTAGGGGGCCTTGAATTCCTCCTTGTAGTATCTACTTTGCCATTTGTGATTTCAAGATTATTCTCCTGGATGAGGATACAAATTAAGGGTTGAAGGGCTGGTTTCCTGTTCTATTAGTAACATATATGCCAGTTAGTAAACCCAACTGATACTTTGCTAGAATGATTTAAAGTCTTTCATTCCTGAAGCTTCAAGAATACAATTAATGTCTAATATTTCCTATTGTGACTTTTCTTATCTCTCAAACAATCAACTTCTCCCAAAGATAATCATCATCTTCATTTCATCTCCTAGGTTCCCTCATGTAGATGCCATCTTATGATAACAGTATTTTAGAAACTGGGAAATATGAACTATTACTCCCATTCATTTTACTTTTTATCTTTTCCAAATGCTTATCAGGCTGTCTCCCCTCTCAAATTTGCTGTCTCCCCTCTCAAATTTGTTTTGAATTCATTTGAATGTTTTGGTAAATATCTTTACAGTGTTCATAAACTGACCATCCATTTGTGGTTTGTAACCAGTACCGGGAAGGAAGTGATGGAGGGGGAAAAAAGAGGAGAGAGAGGAATTCAAAAAAGGGAAGGAAGGAGGGACTAGAGAAGTACTATTTTGTGCAACTTTTGTTTTACTCATAATATACATGGCCTTAGATGTATAGGTCAAAATGTAAACTGCGCAAAAGATGTCTGAAGGACCCTTTTCTTTTGAACAAATTAAAGCCTTCTCATTCCCATAATCTAGTGTTAAGGCCCACCTCACCAAGTTTTGGTGGTGGTTGTTATGTGCTGTAGAGTTGGCTCTGACTCATAGTGACCTTATGAACAACAGAACGAAACACTGTCCAGTCCTGTGCCATCCTCACAATCCTTGCTGTACTTGAGCCCACTGTGGCAGCCACTGTGTCTATCATCTCATTGAGGGTCTTTCCCTTTTTCTCTGACCCTCCACTTTACCAAGCATGATATCCTTCTCCAGGGAACGGTCCCCTCTGACAATATGACCAAAGTAGGTGAGACAAAGTCTGGCCATTGTCACTTCCAAGGAGCATTCAGGCTGCACTTCCTCCAGGACAGATTTGTTCATTCTTGTAGCAGTCCATGGTATTTTCAGTATTCTTCACCAACACCATAATTGAAAGGCATCAACTCTTCTTCAGTCTTCCTTATTCATTGCCCAGCTTCCATGTGCATATGAGATGAATAAAAACAAAATCAACAAGACTAGAAGCTGGTTCTTCAAAAAGGTTAACAAAATCGACAAACCACTGACAAATTTAACTAAAAAAAAGAAAGAGAAGATGCAAATAACATGAATAATAAATGAAATGGGAAAAATCACAACAGAATCAATGGAAATAAAATGGATAATACCAGAATAAAACAAATTAAAAAAAAAAAACTAGAAAAAATGGACAAATATTGGAAACAAAGGTGTCCATAAAATAGCAGACTGAAGTACAAAATCTGAATGGAGCCATTACAAAGGAAAAAACTGAGGAGGTCACAAAAGAACTCCCCTTGGCACACACACAAAATACTCCTGGCCCAGACGGCTTCACTGGAGAATTCTATCAAATGTTCAAAGAGGTGAAACCCAACCTACTCAAGCTGTTCCAGAACATAGAAAAGGATGGCATACTCCCAAACTCATTCTATGAAGCAAGCATAATCCTGATATCAAAACCAGGCAAAGATACCACTAAAAAGGAAAACTACAGACCAATATCCTCATCTTCAACAAAATCCTAGCCAAGAGATTCACAAAATATATCAAAAAAATAATGCACCCTGACCAAGTGGGATTCATACCAGCTATGCAAGTATGGTTCAACATTAGAAAAACAATCAATGTAATCTATCACATAAATATAACAAAAGAAAAGAAGAGAATCATTCATATCAAGCAATGCAGAAAAGGCATTTGATAAAATCCAGCACCCATCTCTGATAAAAACTCTCAGAAAAGTAAGAATAGAAGGAAAATTTCCCAGCATAATAAAAGGGATATAAGCAAAACCAACAACCACCAGTATTCTCTATGGTGAGAGACTCAGAGCATTCTCCTTGCAAATACCAACTAGATAAGGATGCCATCTATCATTACTTGTATTAATTTAGTTACTTCTAAACTATTGTATTGGAAGTCTTAGCCAGGGCAATAAGGCAAGTTAGAGAAATAACAGGAATCCAAATTGGCAAAGAAGTAAAACTACCTCTACTTGCAGATGATATGATCCTATACACAAAATCGAAAGTCTAAGCAATAAAATTACTAGAAGTAATTGAAAGATTCAGCAAAGTAGCAGCATATAAGATCAACATACAAAATCCACTGGATTCCTCTACATCAATAAAGAGATCTCTGGAAAGGAAATAAGGAAAAGAAAATCATTAACAATAGCTACCAAAAAAGATAAAATACTTAGGAATAAATCTTACCAGGGACACAAAAGACCTATACAAAGAAAACTACAAAACACTACTACAAGAAACTAAAAGAGACCTACATAAATCAAAGATTATGCCATAATCATGGGTAGGAAGACTGAACATTGAAATGTTCAATACTACCCAAATGAAATGAAAATGTCAATACTATCCCCACTGTAATCTATAAATTCAATGCAATGTCAACCCAAATTCCATCAACATTCTTTACAGACATGTAAAAAACAATCACTAATTTTACATGGAAAAGGAGAGCTTGGATAAACATAGCACTACTGAAGAAGAAAAACACAGTAGGTGGTCTCACATTCCCTGATCTCAAAACCTACTACTACACAGCCACAGTAGCAAAACAGCCCAGTACTGGCAGAACAACAGACACATAGACCAGTGGAAGAGAACTGACAATCTAGAAATAGATCCATCCACATAAGGACAGCTCATCTTCAACAAGGGGCTGAAACCTATTCAATGAGGAAGGTATAGTCTCTTTAACAAATGGTACAGGAAAAACTGGATACTCATTTACAGAATAATGAAACAAGATCCATACCTCGTAACATTCACAAAAACAAACTCAAGATGGATCGAAGGCTTAAATGTAATTATGTTCATGAAAGATAAAATAGGCATAAACATAGGGACCTTCATTTATGGCATAAATAGACTATCAAGCATACCACAAAATGCATAAACAGTAGGAGAAAAACTAAATGACTGGGACCTTCAGAAAACTAAATTCTTATGCATATCAAAAGACTTCTTCAAAAGAATAAAAAGACAATCTAAAGATTGGGAAAAAATATTTGGCAAAGACATAGCCAGCACAAGACTCATCTTTAAAATTTACAGAATACTTGAACATCAAAAATACAAAAAACCCACTTGAAAAATGGGCAAAGGGAGTAGTTCTGTAAGACGGTGGAGTAGGCAGAAAGACTGCACAGACCCCCTTCAACAAAGAAAAGGGAAACCAATTAACACAGACAAAGAAGATAATGCTGGACCCCTGAGACTTGAAGGGAAGAATATAGAAGTGGGCTAAACCCCAACTAGCAGAAGAATTTGCGTGAAAATACCAAAAAAGGAGACAGACGGAGCTGCGGTCTGGCAGCGATCCTGAGCGATCCTGACGGCACAGATAGTTTGGAGATTAACGAGTGTGGTAGAACCGAAGAATTAACCTAAAAATCAGCGCTGCTAGCCAGGGACTGCACGGAGGACTGTGCACGGTGCCTGGGGAACAAACAAAGAAGGTGAAGAGAAAGGCGGACTTAGCTGTGAACTTTTGCCGGTCCGGAGACACCGCCATTTTGAATGCTACAAGCGGCTTGACCATTTTGGATATTTAAAGAGACAGTGCTCTCTGAGATTCCAGGGGATTAAGAAAAGGTTCAGCTTTCCAGAAACCCCAAGGACACTCCGGACCTGCAAGACTGAAAAGATACGACATTCCTCTGTTACTCTTATACATCACCCCCGTTTGGTGAATGGAGGTACGGCCATCCCCCACTCCCACGCACCTCCTGGGCCCACAAGAACTCCATCACAGTCTGTATGCTCAGGCGGGCCTGGGTGCCCTGACCTGTCCTCCACCAATTTTTTTTTTTCCTTCTTTTTATTATTTTTTTTCTTTTTCCCCTTTTTTTTTTTCCTGGTGATTAGTTTGTTTGTATTTATCTGTTTTAAAACAGCCATTATTATTAATACATTTGGCCTTTTTACTATTAATCGTACTCTTCCCCTCCCAGGTCCTAGTTTTCAGCTTTTTTTCTTTTCCCTGTTCCTGGTTGAAAATTTTATTATTACTATTTTTTTAAAATTTATTTATTTTTTTTCTTATTTTCCCCTTTTATCTCATGGTTAACCCCATTCCTTGTTTTTCTTTTTGCATTTTTTCCACTTTTTTTTCTTCATTATTTTCCTTCTTTATCTTTTTTCTCTTAGTGTCCTATCCCCAGATATTGTAGGTTTGCTTGTTTTTGCCCCTTTTT
>NW_006921931.1:1302115-1303477 GCF_000298275.1 Orycteropus afer afer
GTGGAAACAGGTATGGCACCTCCTTAAAAAGTTGTGCACAAAGTGCACAGGGAGGTATATTCAGACCTCCTCCAACCTCACAAGGAGGAAACAGAGTCACCATCAACAGCCCAAGGCTTATTCCTATGAGGCCAGACATGCACCACTCGCCAGCCTTTTCACCAATTCTTATACTAACTATTCCTTCAATGGCACTCTACTTCCCTGATGGGTTTAATAATTCATTGCACTGGCAACAAAGAACTCACAGACAATGCTCATGATTATGGGGTTTATTAGTGAAGGAAGAGGCTACAACTCAAATTCAGGAATATTATTGTTGTTGTTATGTACCGGTGAGTCGGACCCTACTCATAGTGACCTCCTCCCTGGGTTTCCAAGGCGATATCACTACGAAGTAGATTGCCCAACCTTCCTTCCAAGGAGTGTCAGGAACATTCTCAGGATACAATCCTTCGATCATGACAGTTTCCCCTCTGCTGTCCCCTCAGGCATGACCCTCTGGCCCTTGGCCTCTCAGTCTGGCCTCTACCTTGCTCAAAGTATTACAAAGCTCTTTAGCTCTGCCAATAGGTAAACCTAGGTGTACCCCATTCCTCCAAAAAGCCTCCTACCCAAAGGCACTCAGCTTTTTGGCTCCACGGGCTGGCAACCCCACTGCTCTGTCTCATGCCTCCTGGTTCCACTTTCACTGTCTCTCAGTCAGATATATCTCTGCTGGCCATCTCTGTCAAGGAGGTCCAGTGCAGGGATCTCGGGTCCAAGGAAGCTTTCTGCTCCACTCCATCACCAGCTATTCTCCCTTGATGGCAGTGGGATCCCCGTTTCTGTCTCTAGGAGGGCTCATTTTAAGCCCAGCAGCATAGCAAAACTAACCAATCCTCACAATATCATTCCATACACCTTATTTTCATGGTCTCACCCAGTAATCTGGCGGGGAGTCACAAAGCCTGACTAGAAAACCCATACCAAATAATTCAATGCACCACAAATTAGAAATAGAAATAATTTTTGATCCAGAATTCCATTACTAAAGAGGCGAGATCCAGGACATGGCAGATATATGCATACCCATACTCATCGCAGCATTACTCACAAGTAAAAAGATGGAAACCAACCTAAGTACCCATTCGCAGATGAATGGAACCAATCTGTGGTATATACACATAATGGAATCCTAAGCAATTATTTTACGTCTGTAGTGCAGATCTAACAGACACACCACTAATAGATGACTTTAACAAACAGGAGTTTATTCTTACAGTTTAGGAGGCTAGAAGTCTGAGTCCAAAGTGCCAGCTCTAAGGGCTGGACAAAAGCCTCTTGCCCTTGGGCTTTAGCTCTGCTCCTTTTTTTTTTTTT
>NW_006921931.1:1307372-1327891 GCF_000298275.1 Orycteropus afer afer
TATCCTTCCCTTCAAAGCTCAGGGGTCCAAGATTATCTTCTGTGTCTGTGTTAATTGGTTTCCCTTTTCTTTGTTGAAGAGGGTCTGTGCTTAGTCCGCCATCTTGCCGAACTCTAGTACAGTAACAGAGTGTTATGAACAGAGGGTCATGGACATATAAAGAAAGGACAAATAATTTGGTGAGGATGATTAGGAGCACAGAGGTCAAGAAATGGTTCCTGGAAGAAATATAGCACTAAATGTTAAAGGATGAGTAAAAGATAGCCAGGTGAAAGGGGCGGGTGATCCTTGGATCCTATTCTAAACTGGCAGCATGTGTAAAGGAATGGAAAGAATACAACAACAAAGTGTGTAGTGAAGGAGGGTGGAGGGAGGCTAGATACTCTTTCCTGTGGGCACAATGTAGAACAAGAGAGAATGAGAGTCCAAATGGGACAGGTAGGCAGTAAGCAGGAGTTAGATCATGAAGACTTTATCAACAGAGGACAGAGAACCAATAAAGGGTTTTAAACAGGAAAAAAAAAAGTTCAATTTACATTTATATGAAATACAAATTTTAAGGCATCTATGCAGAAGATGACAGAGACAAGAGGTGGGCAGCATGAATGGAAATGAGGAGGTAGTTCTAAAAAATACTCAAGACTTAAAAGATGAGTTCAGTTTTGGGACATGTCACATTTATGAAGTTTGAAGGACATAGAGGTGAAACAGTCTAGAAAGTAAATAGGTAATTCTGAAGTGCAGAAGTCTACAATATAGATAAGAATGAGAATTGGCACCAATAAGCTGTTAAAGCCATGAAGATAGATGAGAGCTGAAATCATCTCCTACAAGAAATCTTCAACCCAATTTGAGTTAGGTATTTATTCTAGGTGCTCCCATAACCCTCTAAATTGATCTTTTTTATGCCAATCATTATATAGTTTTATAATTACTGAATTGTCTGTCTTCTTATTTACCAAGTTCACCAGATACGTATATAAGATAGAAAGAAAAGACCAAAAGATTTTCATGGTCATTTTATCCTACAGTTTAACTGTGATTCCTGAACCCATCAATCTCTCAAAGACTAGCCTGCAAGACTGGAAACAGAGACCTCCAAGTTCCAAAGGTACAAAAGAAATGCTCTTTCTTAGCAGCAACCAGGCTGAATTAAGAGAAATTTAGGCCAAATATCTGTAAACTAGAATGGTACCAATTTAATTTTAATCACTGTGGAAAATTTCAATCACAGTGTAGTATCTGGTGACCTTGGTAAGTAAGAAGACAAACAATTCAGTAATTATAAAACTATATGATGATTGACATAAAAAAGATCAATTTAGAGGGTTATGGGAGCATCTAGAATAAATACCTAACTCAAATTGGGTTGAAGATTACTTGTAGGAGATGACTTCAGCTCTCATCTATCTTCATGGCATAAACAGCTTATTGGTGCCAATTCTCAAATTCTTATCTATATTGTAGACTTCTGCACTTCAGAATTATCTATTTACTTTCTAGACTGTTTTTCACCTGTATGTCCTTCAAACTTCATAAATGTGACATGTCCCAAAACTGAACTCATCTTTTAAGTCTTGAGTATTTTTTTTTTTTTTTAACACGAGCCACTCCTCAGAAGGAAGATGCAGCAATCTACTTCAGTAGTGAAACTGCCTCGAAAACCCAAGGAGGGGTCGCTATGAGTTGGGTATGACTCGACGGCACATAACAACAACAACAACATGCCCAGTACTGGGACTCCTTACCATTTGGGTAAAAGCGCAAATGATCTCCCGGGGGTAAAGAGAATGAATTGAGTCAAGCAGAGGCAGAAAACAAAAAGAAACTGTGGGTAAATGTTTTTCAGCTGAGAAGTATAAAGTGTATTCTCTGAAATGTAGAGGATTTATACTGGGAAGAGGGAACATGGGGCTGATTATTACAGCTGCACAAATTTATGACATATATAGGGTGAACATTTTAAATGGGAACCATAGTTCAGGGCTTTGGCATTACAAAGCCTGAACCATCAATCTCTCAAAGACCAGCCTACAATACTGGAAACAGACTTCCAAGTTCCAAAGGTACAAAAGAAATTCTCTTTCTGAGCAGCAACCAGGCTTAATTAAGAGAAATTTAGGCCAAAAATCTGTAAACTAGAATGGTACTAATTTAATTCTAATCACAGTGGAAAACACTGTAATGTCAGGGTCAGTGGCCAACGATAATTTTTATACTTTGTCTTAACATTAGCACACTAATTACTATGATTTATAATCCTTGACGACAGACCCAAACAGAAGATCTTTCTGATATCTTAGCCACACAGTTCAGAAATACTAACATACTTCACTATACAATAAATCTCTGAATTATGATTGTTTAACTTACAGACAACTCACACTTGCCATTTAACATATATAAGTTTGTACGTACTTTGAAACCATTGAACCAACCCCTAATGGCAACAATTCTTCATCATCACCTTCACCTGTTCCAAGTGCATGTTTTAAATCACTGAAAATACCTGGAGCGTTTTCTTGCACTAAAGTAAGGTTAAATAAGAACTATATGCACCTGTTGGAACTTACTTACAAATTCGACTTAAAGACAGACTTAGGCACTGATCCGTAACTTGGCAACTGCCTGACTCTAGATTCACAAAGTAATCATTAAGAAAAATTTCATTTCAAAAGCTCAAATCTGAAATCCTTGTTACCCCATCTTATTATATTATCATATTAATAATACCCTCTTACTCCTGCGTCTATTCCAATCCCTATTTCTAAAGCAGCAATTTTCTTTTATCGTAACTTCTCATTTCTGTAATTTTCTTCTTCCTCCTATATTCAATATAACAAGCATTTATTGAGTTATCCCAAAGCTAACTGTTATTAAGAAACTGTCCCTGTCTTCAAAAAGTTTATTATCTAGCAGAAGCAACAAATAATATATGTGCCAAAAAAAAATACAAATAAAATTTTTGAATAATTTCAGGTAAGACAAAGAGATAGAATAGATCACTTTCACGAGGTAACATCTAAGGCCTTAAAGGGCGGGCAAAATTTTGATCAGGAAAAAGTATAAATAGTCTTTGGTTCCAACCGAATACCTCTTCCATTCTCTTCACATTTTCACACTCCCAGCTGCTCAATTTCTGTAAATTACCTTGCTTCATTTCTTTGAGGAGATTAAAGAATCCAAGAACTCATCAAATTTCATCTTCTCCATTTGCAATTCTACTTTCAGTCCATTTCACAGGAAGATGTACACTTAATCCCTTCATTTTCTGACCACTCTCGGAAGGAAGGTTGGGCAATCCTACTTTCGTAGTGATACTGCCTCGGAAACCCAAGGAGGGGTCGCTATGAGTCAGGGCTGACTCGACGGCACACAACAACAACAACAACATTTTTAAAAAGTATATTATGAGTGAGAATGACCAAAGACCCATCCAACTCTCATGGAGAAATGCATCTCTGTAAATATGAATCGGGGCCGCCGACTCGATGGCACATAACAACAACAACAACAAATGGTAATTACTACCTGTTCTGAAGCAATATCAACCCATACACTTCTACATACAAAAAGTAGCTTAGAAGTGTCTGAGCTGTTGTCAAAATGAGACATGCTCCTATCCCCTACCACAACTCTAACTCCTTTTAGCCTAACGGTCCCACCAAGGAAATTCACACCTTCCCAAACTGATGACTATATTTTACTTAACAACATTTACAGCAAAGTTAAGATAATCCCTTCCAAATGTCACTTGGAGTAAGAGCCAAATGATACAAATCTGTGCCTGTACACTATCCCAGATCCTATATAATTAGGAATGTTTCTTTTAGCGAACTGACAGCTTCAATATTTCAATTTTTCCTCTAGGTTTTCTCATTTAAGTGACAGAATGTTTGACACCTTTGGTTTACCAGCAGTTTTCTGGTTTAAATGACTGATTTCTCACCTTCAGATAAATTTGACTCCTCTATTTTTATATCATTGTGCAGTAACAGCTTGTCTTCACATAATGCCACTGGGCTATTTTCAAAGTACATTCATTTGGTCTCCCCAAGATGTCCTAATGGGTTTCCCAGGCACCAGCTGTGAAATAATCTGTCTTCCTGGCAGTTAAAACTGCCAAAGTGCTCTCTGGGCCTTTCCTTTTGCTTCAAAGCACAGGTAATTCTTTTCCCCCTTTTGGCAGGGATTCAGTTCCAACTGGTGCATATATTATGAACATATGCCGTCAAAAGGAAAGAATTCTCTGACAGAGGAGATGGTATATAAGAAATTTAAATGACTGAGGACCTTAAAAACTATTGGGAAAACTTTCTACCTCAGTTAAAGGAATCTGGCATGATATACTCAAGAAACAAATGGGGCTTGGCTTTTAATGCTGCTGGCACACTGCAGAAGATAAAGCATCAGAGAACTAAAAATACTGAAATGACTAGGTGTGTATCTGATTTTGGCATTTATTGAACAGCAATACTTCTATGAAGTGACATTCTAGAACATCATTAAGCCATTAGCACAGATTATTAACATCTAGTTTTAGCCAAGTCATGTCCTCTATATATCACCATCATCCCAAAAAACTATATAATAGCTATCTTCATTGGTAAGAAAGTTGATCTATCCTTTTAACCACAGCTTCACTAAAAGGACTCTGCTCTTTACCCACAGAGGCTTAGTCTTATTTCTAAAGAAAAATCCTGTCGAAAATGTAAATGCCTAAAGATGTTAGTGATTATCGTCCTGTCAGTAATTTATTTGAAGGTAAATACAACAAATTCTAATTTCACAGGGGCTAAAACATCACAGGGAGCTCTGGCAGCATACTGCCTAAGGCATTTGACTGCTCACCAGAAGGCTGGTGGTTCAAACTCACCAGGCACTTCTTGGAAGAAAGGTTGGGCAATCTACTTCCATAGTGATATTGCTCAGAAACCCAAGGAGGGGTCGCTAAGAGTCGGGTCCGACTTGACGGTACATGACAACAAACCAACAACAGCAAAACATCACAGGGAGCTCTGGTGGTGTAGTGCCTAAGGCATTTGACTGCTAACCAGAAGGCTGGCAGTTCAAACCCACCAGACACTCCTTGGAAGGAAGACTGGGCAATCTACTTCCATAGAGACTGTTGTTGTTGTTATATGCCATCGAGTCGGACCCAACACATAGCGACCCCTCCTTGGGTTTCCGAGGCAGTATCACTACGGAAGTAGATTGCCCCGCCTTCCTTCTGAGGAGTGGCTGGTGCGTTTGAACCTCCACCCTTCTGGTTAGCAGTCAAGTGTCTTAGCCACTATGCTACCAGAGCTCCCAAGGAGGGGTCACTATGAATCAGGATCGACTCGATGGCATTGAGTTTTTCGGTTTTTTTTTAAACCAAAAGGTCCGCAGTTTGAACTTACCAGCTGCTCCATGAAAGAACGATAAGGCAGTTTGGTTCTGTAAAGATTTATAGCCTTCGAAACCCTACGGGGCAGTTCTACTCTGTCCCATGAGTCAGAAGACTTTGGCAGTAGGTTTGGTTTGCAATATACTTATTCCCTAGATGTTGTTGTTGTTGTTATTATGTGCCATCGAGTTGGACCCGACTCATAGCGACCCCTCCTTGGGTTTCCGAGGCAGTATCACTACGTAAGTAGATTGCCCCATCTTCCTTCCGAGGAGTGGCTGGGGGTTTGAACCACCAGCCTCCTGGTTAGCAGTCAGACTGTGTAATTAATTAGTCCCCTCATCAATCCACTTTGGAGACAGCAATTAAAGCCTGTATCCAAAGGTTAGAAAGTAATTAAAAGAATAATCACTAGTGGACCCTGTTTCAGAATGTAACTACATTACCTGTCACCAAACAAACCAAACTCACTGCCATCAAGTCAGATCTGGCTCACAGCGACCCCTACTTGGGTTTCCGAGGCAGTATCACTATGGAAGTAGATTGCCCAACCTTCCTTCCAAGGAGTGGCTGGTGGGTTTTAAACACCAGCCTTCAAATGGAGGAAAAAATAGAAGTTGTTCAGTATCTTATTTTACTTGGATCCATAATCAATGCCCATGGAAGCAACAGTCAAGAAATCAAACAATGTAATTCATTAGGTAAATGTGCTGCAAAAAACTTCTTGAAAGAACAAAGATGTCACTTTGAAAACTAAGGTGCACCTGACTCAAGCCATTCTTTTCAATAGCCTCATATGCATGTGAAGGTGGGACAGTGAATAAGAAAGCCACAGAAGAACTGATGCCATTTAATTGCGGTGCTGGGAAAGAATACTGAATATACCATGGACTGCCAGAAGAACGAAATCTGTCTTTCAGGAAGGACAGCTGGAATGCTCCTCCTTAAAAGCAAGAATGGCCAGACTTTGTCTCTCATACTTTGGTCATGCTATCAGGAGGGACCAATCCCTGAAGAAGGATATTATGCTTGGTAAAGTAGCAGGTCAGTGGAACGGGAAGACCCTCAACGAGATGGAATGACACACTGGCTGCAATAATGGGCACAAGCAAGGCAATGACTGTGAGAATGGCACAGGACAGGGCAGTGTTTTGTTCAATTATACACTGGGTCACATTGTCCACTGGGTTGCTATGAGTTGAAACCAACTTGAAGGCACCTAACAACAACAACATACACCGTATATACCTCAAAGTCAGCATGTGGAAACTGAACTCATAATCTTTCTTACAAATCTCCTCAAATTCTGGTTAACTGCACTACTTCTATAAAGCTACAATCTGGATGTTCAGAAAGACTCCTCCTTTGGTTAATAATTTGCATTGACTTGTTACAGTGGGTAGGTAAGGCAATAAACTTCCTCACTTTTCCTCACATTGCTAAAATGCCAATAATCCTGCCTACCATCATCTACTTCACCAAGAAAGCAGTAAGATATATGAAATGATATGCTGAACTGCCTGATTAAGTGATAGAATTTTAAATTCTTTCGGGTGATTAGAGGAAGGCAAGGCCCACACACATTACATCTGTTCCAGACTCAGCAAAATAGGGTCTTGATGACTCTTTCTCTCAACCTAAGAAAACTCCCAATATCTAGAAGTTGAAATTGCCATTATACTGGGGTTGGTAATAAGTTTCAGAATTTAAATGAAATTCTTCAGGATTCTGCTGTTCTGGTTATTTAGTGCTGCTCTGATGAGAATATACCACAAATGGGATGGCCTTATCAAATAGGAGTTTATTTTTACAATTTGGAGGCTTTAAGTGCAAGTTTAAAGTGCCAGTCTCTAGGGGCTGGGTGAAAGCCCCTTAACCTTGGGGTTCAGCTCTGCCTCCTGCTCCCGGCCCACTGGAGCTAGAGGCTTTTCTTCACTCAGACAGCTACTGGCTGCTGAGACTGACAAGCCCAAGGTTGACAAAGCAAAAAGCACAGTCCCAATGTTACCAAACTACACAGCACACCATTAACTCAAGACCATTGTAAGTCCCAAGGTCAGCAGAGCATGGCGGGCTGCTGAATAACGACAGAGCTACATGCAGCGTCCAGCATGCCATAAGCTAGAGACCATTCCCAAAGCTGCTTCTTATATAAGGGAAGCAAACCACATACCCAAAGCGGCTACTCAGCTGCTTGTGGTAGATCCCACCATGGAGTTGACTGCCAGTCTCATCATGGGGAATAACTCCCACCAGCTGCCCAGCCACTCAACCAGGCCCAACCAAGATGACATACAGCTTTAACTACTACAACCCCAGAGGGTTATCTGCAGAATTGAAACTATTTGCACTATAATGATTTTAATCATGTTTGTGTAATGATAATGGGATTAAAATATATATAAACGAGTGCCTATTTTCTATGTTCAAATTACAATGTGAAGTACTATGGGTGACACACAAAAAAGATTCAGTTCCTGTTCTCAGTAAGCTTATTTTGTAGTTGGAAGATATTAAATTCACACAAATACTGTGACACAAAAGCATGGAAATAAAGATCAGTGGGATAATACAAAAATTCCCAATTAAAACTAATGAAGAATAAACTTTCAGAATTTGAGAATAAATAAGAAAGCAGAAAACAAACTACAATCACAGTTAATCCAAAATAAAATATATTTTTATATTCACTGATATATATTCACAATTTTAATGTCACTGATCAAAAACCTAACTTTTATATTTTAATTACAAAGAAAATGTTGCAAAAAAGCAAAACTCTTTCTATATAACAGCACACTTAATTACCTTTACTTGGGACTGATTTTTTCACTGAGGCCACATGGTCTTCAGAAATTGCAAGCCGCCTCAATACATCAGCCAAAGCTGCCTTCAGCACAGTGATTTCATCTTCCTGTTGTTGAACTCGTAACTCAAGAGCTGACAGGCGATCTTGAACATCAGAAGTACTTGCAGCAGAAATACTATCATCTATTAAAAGTTAAAAAAGAAAAAAAATATTTTTAAGTAAACAGCTTTAAAAAGAATCCAATGACAAAGGAGAACTATACCAGATTAAATTTTTTTAAAAGATGAGGAAAGGGGAGGGTCTCTCATTTAACACATTAATTCTGTAAAGATTTTCATAGCTATTTTAACTAATTTTAAAAAAATTAAAACTAACTATGGGGAGGAAGTGGGAGGGGAGCTGTTACACTGTGGTAAATTGTAGTCAATATCATGAGACAAAGTGTATGTGAGCTGCTGTATGGAAAGTGAATTTGCTCTGTAAACTTTCACCCAAATCACAATATAAATAAATAAAAACTAATATATCTAAGGTATAATTAAAGTAATGAAAAAATTCTTCACAGTTAAAATTTCTCCATTTTTATACCATCCTCTTAGTTTTCTTATCAAAATATCCCCTAAACATATCACTTTGTAGACAGCGGGGAACTTGTAAGAGAGCAAGCTATTCAAAGCATCCTTCTAAATTACCACATCAGTATCATACTTTTCTATGAAAATAAAAGGAGTACAAATCCTTTCTTATTAATTTTTAATTTATTAATTTTACAGGATCACCTTCTGCATCAATGATAAGAAAGCACACTTTGCCTGTGCTTTCACTATTAAAATGCCCATAACATCATGTAAGACAGTGTTGTTGTTGTTATGTGCCATGGAGTTGGACCCGACTCACAGCGACCCCTCCTTGGGTTTCAGGGGTGGTATCACTACCAAGTAGATTGTCCAACCTTCCTTCCCAGGAGCAGCTAGTGGGTTTGAACTGCCAGCCTTCTGATTAGCAATCAAGCGCCTCAGGCACTACGCTACCAGACTCCCACATAAGACAGTACTGCCATGTAATTGGCAAAGGCTACTCCTTTTCTCCTCACAATGGTCCAACTGCTATTAAAACGTACTTAATATTTGCTTTAGATATAAAACAACAAAAAGACATAATACATTCCTTATTTTATTTAAATAATGTTTAGCTCTAATATAGCAATTACAAACTTTTTTCAAAGATATTATAAGGTGCTCTGGTGATATAGTGGTTAAGGCATTTGGCTGCTAACCAAAAGGTCGGGGGTTCAAACCCACCAGCCACTCCACAGAAGAACAATAAGGCTGTCTATTTCCATAAAGATTTGTTGTTGTTGTTATGTGCCATCGGGCCGGACCCGACTCATAGCGATCCCTCCTTGGGTTTCTGAAGCAGTATCACTACGGAAATAGATTGCCCCATCTTCCTTTCGAGGAGTGGCTGGTGGGTTTAAACCGCCAGCCTTCTGGTTAGCAGTCAAGTGCCTTAGGCATTACACTAGCAGAGCTCCTTCCATAAAGACTTACAACCTTGGAAACCCAATGGGGGTCACTATGAGTCAGAATTGACTTGAAGACACTGAGTTTGGTTTTTCAAAGCTACAGCACATTATTTGTTGGGTTAATAAGAATCCAAATACACAGACAAATCAACTATTATGGCAAATTCATTTTAAAATGAGGAAAATTCAGGGAGAAATAACTGACTGTAAGAAACACACTTAAAAAAAAAAAAAAAGCAGCAGCAGCAGCAGCCCTGGTGGTGTGGTGGTGTAATTAAAGCATTTGGTCACAAATCAAAACGGTGGTGGTTCAAACACACCTACCACTCTGCAGAAGAAAGATGAGGCAGTCTGTTTCTGTAAAGATTTACAGCCTTGGAACACAACAAGGATCACTATGAGTCAATAACATTGCAAAGAATGGAAATTCCAGAACACTTAATTGTCCTCATGAGGAACCTGTACATAGACCAAGAGCATATGTTAGGGTTGTATCCTTCCACCATATTTATTCAATGTGTATGCTGAGTAAATAATCCAAGAAGCTAGACTATATGAAGAATGTGATATCGTGATTAAAATGGTTGATCATCATTAACAACCTGAAATATGCAGATGACACACAACCTTACTTGCTGAAAGTGAAGATGACTTGAAGCACTTACTGATGAAGATGAAAGACCAAAGTCTTCAGTATGGATTACAACTCTAACACAAAGAAAACAAAAATCTTTACAACTGGACCAATAAACAACATTATGATAAATGGAGAAAAGACTGAAGTTGTCAGGGATTTCCTTTTACTTAGATCCACAAACAATACTCATGGCAGAGGCAGTCAAGCAATCAGATGCACTGGGCAGCAAATCTGCTGCAAAAGACCCTCAGAAGTGTTAAGGAGCAAAGACGCACCTTAAAGAAAAGACTAAGCTGTGCCTAACCCAATCCATGTTATTTTCAATTGCTTCATATGCTTGTGAAATGCTGGACAATGAATAAGGAAGACCAGAAAAGAATTAATGCCTTTGAATTTTAATGCTGACAAAGAATACTGGTAATACCACGGACTGCCAGAAGAACGAACAAATCTGTCCTGGAAGAAGTACAGTCAGAATGCTACTTAGAAGCGAGAATGTCTAGACTTTGTCTCACCTACTTTGGTCATGTTGTCAGAAGGGACCAGTCCCTGGAGAAGATTACCAAGCTTGGTAAAGTGGAGGGTCAGAGAAAAGGGGGAAGACCCTCAACAAGATTGACTGATAGAGTGGCTACAATAATGGGCTCAAGCATAGCAGAGACTGTGAGTATGGCACAGGACTGGGCAGTATTTTGTTTGTATGACACAGGGTCACTATGAGTCGGAGCTAACTCAATAGCACCTAACAACAACAGAAATACCCTCGGCTTAACACTGAAGGAATTTTTTAGATACTAACCTAATAAGAGTGGTTTGAACCAAAGTGAGAAATTTAAACTGGGTCACTCACTCAGGTAACAAGGCATAATTTGCCAATGGTATTATAATGCGATAATGTGCCACGCATCTTCTTAAAAATTCAATTTAATTCACACTTTGATGCATACACACACACACATCCTGAGCATTTAAAAACCAAAACAATCATCATTATATTGTGGAACAGTTACCAAAATCCATATTAATTAAGATTAATTATATATGCCTATAGACCTTCCAGGAATACACATATACATATTTCAGTCTTTAGAGGTATTTCAACAATATTTGTGAAGTACTGGTATGGAATGAAAAGTTGTGTTTTATGTTGAATTTAGACTTCAAATTCTAGCTCCATATTAATTAGTTGTATAATCTTAGCCAAACTACTTTATCTTTTTAAGCCTCATCTTTAAAGAGGGCTGTTATAATGAAGGTGCCTGAGACATGTTGAATAAATGCTTAACATTTAACAGCAAAGTACAAAAGGTATAACTTGAGAGCTTTGGGAAAAACTGTTACATAAAAGACAAATCTGTCCAATCCTGAAACACCTATGGAAAAGACTGGTGAGAACAGTTCAGTGTCTTACCTTAGAAGTTTCTTATATTTGAGGCCTATTTCATTTCCATGGCTGCCTACCCCAATTCTAGCTCATCCATTCTTTTTGTAAGTGTGTTAGACTATGGTCGCTATTACTTTGGACCGCCCAGGATGCTTTCTCATTTTCCTTCTTCAGGTAACAAAGTTCTTCTCTTACAAACACCACCGTTTTTCTTTGAAGTCCTATCAGGGCTGTCAATCTATGATGCCTCATTCTCTCCTCCCATACCATATGAAATGTTTTTTGCTGGTAATAAATGGTTGAATATCAGCAATTTCATATAGTTTAATTTAATACTATGGGGGTGGGGGGGGGGAGCATCGAGCTTGCAAGCTATAAACTAAGCCAAATAGAGTGCTCTCAAGTTTTTCAGGAAGGAAGGTATAGCCTATCCTTCTTAGTTCACCAGCTATGAACATGTAGGCCTAGGGTTGTCAGTGTCCAGAGTTGCAGTTCTAGTCCCCAAAGATGCAGACACTTTTACAGTGCTACCTTCAATTTTGAAAGCTAATCTAATCCCTCCCAGCTAATCATTTAACCTAAATAATTTCATTTTTGCAAGACTTCACTTTCCAGTCAAAGCTCTAAATTAAGTCAGTTAACTAGGTAAAAACCTACTGCTGTCAAGTCCATTCTGACTCCTACAGACCCCATGGGACAAAGCAAAAGTGCCCAATATGGTTGCCAAGGCCATAAATCTTTATGAATGCTGACTGCCACATCTTTCTCCCATGGAGAGGCTGATGGGTTCAAGCTGTTAATCTTCTGGGTAGCAGCCAAGCACTTTAATCACTGTACCACCGGGCTCCAACGGATATGCTGTTTTTTTTTTTTTTTTTTAAAAAAAAAAAAAAAGACATGGCGGGGACATACGCTCTCCTCTAACTTCATGAGAGGGGAGAATCACCATCAGCAGCAATACTCCAAGCTGATTCCTATGAGGCAGAAGTCAAACATACCTCTGTTCTCCAATCTTTTTATCCATTCTGACACCAACTGTCCCTCCCACTACTCTCTCCTTCTCTTCTGGGTTTGATAATTTGTTGCAGTTGCCACACAGAACTCACAGACCATACTCACCAGTATGTGGTTTATTAGGGAAATAACAGGTTACAATTCAGGATAAGAAATGAATCATGATACAGTTCTTTGATTAGGACAGCCTCTTCTTCTTGTCCTCTAGTGATGGGCCCTGCCAGGTGCCATCTAAGGCTAGTGTCACAAAGCTCTTTAGCGTCACAGTTAAGTATGCAGAGGAACCCTACTCTGACAGTAAGCCTCACCTGAAGGCGCTCAGCTTTCTAGCTCTCTGGGTCGGGAAGCATGGGTCAGTGAGTCTAGCTTTGTCAAGTGCCCAGAGGCACCTCATTCTGCCTCCCCACAAAGTAATTCAGCTTTCTCACTTTGTGGTCTGGGAAACCCACTGCACTGTCTCCCGCTGCTCTTCTGGTTCTGCTGCCTCTGCTGCCGCCATTTCTCTGCTGCTTTTTCTCGTCATCTCATTTTACAACTCTCTGTCTCTTGGGTCTAGAAAGTTGTCAGCACAGGGATCCTGGGTCCAAAGGACACGCTCATTGCTAGCTCTCTTCTTTCTTGGTGATAATGACATACCTCTTCCTGACTCTGGGATGTCTCATTTTAAGCCTAGCAAGATGGCAAAACTGATCGATTCCCTCATTAGAGTTCCATACACCTTAGTTGAGTGGACCCACCCCACAGGGTGCTATACACCTTATTTGATTAGCAAGTTGTCCAAGACCTTTGGAGGGCCACAAGCACCTTATTTGCACAGTCTCACCCAATCATTTGGTAGGAGTTGGAAGACCATGAGGAGACAAGCCCTATAAAAGTGATCCATTCCACAGCACCTTTCTCAACTGTTCTTAATGTATGTATTGTATCTTTAAATTAGTCAAAGATAAATATTTACATGATTAACATAAACACCAAATCCACTGCCATTGAGTCAATTCCAACTTATAGCAAACCCCCACCCCCCGTGGGTTTTTGAGGTGGTAAATTTTTACGAAAGTAGATCGCCCAGTCTTCCTACCATGGAGTGCCTGGTGGGTTTGAACCACCAACCTTCAGGTTAGCAGTCAAATGCCTTAGGCACTGCAGTACCAGAGCTCCTTATCATAAACACATAACCTGTTTAATTCTGTTGGGACGGCAGGAGAGCCTAGTGCAAGATTATTAGATTATAATGCTAAGCTTATAGTCCTGGGTTTTAACACCACCTTTTACCATAAGCAAGTCATTTAACTTCTATGGCCTTTGATTTAAAAAAAGATTAAAAAGTGACTACGGTTTTTATTTTAGAAAACGTGGATAGTCACAAAAAAGTCGTTCAGCTTGTGAAATTCCTACCACACCCTGCCTAGTACAGTGACAGGATGCAGTAACAATTTTTCAAAGGGCATAACAAACATAAAGTTAACTATTAACAATACCCTGTGTTTAAACTGTACCTTTCATATTTATTGTCCCATCCATCTCCTTATACTATCTATATTTTATATTTGAGGAAACAGCTTAAGAAGTTAGCTTGCCCAACGTCATCAAACTAATCTTGATACTTGAAACTCAAACACAGGCCTCTTGACTTTCAATTTAAGTGCCCCTTACTCTATTTCATACTGCATTCTCACAATAATCACACAAGGATAGAATAAATATACCCTTTCACAAAGCCATTGAAACAGTTTCAACTGTTGCACGATATAATCAGATTTTTGCTTTAAAAAAATCATTTTGTTTGCTGTGTATGAATGGACTGGACCAGGATAAGTGTAAACACAAGCAGTGTAAAAAGGTAGCTATCATAGTGACCCATGAAAGATAATAGGGGACTATGGTATGGTTATAATGTTCATAGGTCTCAACTTTCCCAGGACAAATATATCTGCTATGTCAGAATAAATATCCCAATGCTCTCTCTTTCACACTCAAGATTCCTAGTTTGGACACTCAATTACAGGGCTACTCTAGCTACGGCAAACAATGGAGGGGCAGAGGACCACAGTAATTGAGAGCTTTAAAATTCTTTAACTTTTTCTTGTCTGAAATCTTGGCTCAAACTTTTTGAGGGGCATGAATTGCTGAAAATCTGATAAAAGCTGTGGTAGAATAATGAAGGAGCTCTGGTGTTACCCTGCCTGAGTAAATTTGTTTACCTCGTAAGAGCTATGTGACTGGTTTTCTCACATGTAATTTCCTCGTGCTAATTAGTTCTCCTCAAAAGGAAGAAGGGGCAATCTACTTCCGAAGTGATACTGCCTCGGAAACCCAAGGAGGGGTCGCTAAGAGTCAGGTCCGAAGTGATACTGCCTCGGAAACCCAAGGAGGGGTCGCTAAGAGTCAGGTCCGACTCAATGGCACACAACAACACAACAATAACAATTAGTACTTCTTTCAGGCTTACTGTAATGATTAGATAAAATAATGCACAACACTATATATGGGTGAGGACTCAATAAGTTACTAAACTATATAGTGATTTTCTTTATTGCATTGTCTATTATTGCCACAAAACTGGAAATGGCCTAAACTACAACAACAAACAACAAACTACATGGATGGGGTAAAACAAACTATGTGTTCACACTATCGAGTACAACGAAGCAATTAAAAACAACAGCATAGGGACAACAGCAACTCAAAAGGATAAATGAGAAGAAGCTTAAGGAGCACTGACCTTCTGTTGTTTCTGTTGTTGTTGTTAACTGCCCTTGACTCATAGTGACCCTATACACAACAGAATGAAACACTCCTTGGTCCTGCACCATCCTTATAGCCACTGCTATGTTCCAGCCCATTGTCACAGCCGCTGTGTCAATACATCTTGTTGAGGATTTCCCTTTTCTTTACTGTCCTACTTTATCAAGTATTATGTTTTTCTCCAAGGACTGACCCCCATGATAACATGTCTAAAGTACATGAGACCAAATATCACCATCCTTGCTTCGAAGAAGCATTCTGGCTGTACCACCTCTAAGACAGATTTATTTGTTCTTCTGGCAGTCCATGGTATATTTAGTATTTTTCAACACCACCAAAATTTAAATACATTAAATCTTCTTGGGTCTTTTTTATTCATTGTTCAGCTTTCACATACATAGGAGGCAACTGAAAATACCCTGGTTTAGATCAGGTGACATTTTTGCTTTAAAGAGGTCTTCTGCAGTACATGTGCCCAATTTTTGTTTGCTTTAAAGTGTAATCCATACTGACGGTTTTGATCTTCACCAGTAAGTGTTCAAGTCCTCTTTGTTTTCAGCAAGTACGGCTATGTCATCTGCATACAGCAGGTTGTTAATAAGTGTTCTTCCAATCCTGATGCTGTGCTCTTCTTCATATGGTACAACCTCTCCAATTACTGCTCAGCATATAGACCAAATAAATATGTTCAAAGAGTAAACCCTGACACACACGTTTCCTGATCTTAAACCACACAGTATATCCCCTTGCTCTGTGTGAACAATCACCTTTTTGTCTGTGTGTAAGGGGTTTCTTAAGAATACAATTAAGTGCTCTGGATGCCCATTCTTTGCAGTGTTATCCATAATTTGTTATGATCTACAAAGTCAAATGTCTCTGCATAGTCAATAAAACACAGGTAAGCGTCTTTCTGGTATTCTCTGTTTTCAGCCAAGGTTCATATGACATCAACAATGATATTCTTCATTCCACTCCTCTTCTGAATCCAGACTGAATTTCTGGCAGTTCTCTGTTCATATGTTGTGGCAAGCATTTTTAAATTATTTCTAGCAAAATTTTACTTGTGTGTGGTCTTAAGGGTATTGTTTCATAACTTCTACATCCTGTTGGATCACTTCCAATCAGTTGGCCAAGTGTCTATCTTCCCTATTTATTGTCATATACAAGTGAGCCCTTTCAGTTTTGCACCCATTTGCTCAAAGATCTCCACGGATGGTCAATTTCTAGAGTACTGTTTTTCTCCAATGTCTTCAGTGCAGCTTGGACTTCTTCCTTCAATACCATCAGCTCATAATCATATGCTACCTCCTGAAAATGGGTGAATGTCTACCAATTCTTTTAGGTACAGTAGCTCTGTGTATTCCTTCCATCTTCTTTTGATCATTTCTATGGTGTTCAATATTAGGATCTCTGGTGGCACAGTGCCTAAGGCAACTGACTGCTAACCACAAGGCTGGCGGTTCAAGTCCACCAGCCAGCCATTCCTTGGAAGGAAGGCTGAGCAATTCACTTCTGTAGAGATACTGCCTCGGAAACCCAAGGAGGGGTCGCTATGAGTCGGGACTGACTTGACAGCAGTGAGATCAATGTTCAGTATTTTGGCCATAGAATCCTTCAATATTGTAATACAAGGTATGAAATTTTTATTCCGTTATTTCACCTTGAGAAATGCTAAGTGTGTTCTTACCTTTTAGTTTTCTAATACCAGGTCTTTGTACATTTCAATATAATATTTTACTTTGTCTTCTTGAGCTGCCCTTTGAAATCTCTTTAACTTTTACTTCATCATTTCTTCCATTTCCTTTAGCTACTCTTTATCCAATAGCAAATTTCAGTCTCTTCTGGCATCCATTTTGATCTTCGCTTTCTTTACTGTCTTTTTAATGACTCTTTTCTTCTTCATGCATGATGTTCTTGATGTCATCCCACAACCTGCCTGATTCACATCCATCAGTGTTCAATGTGTCAAAGCTATTCTCAAAACAGTCTCTCTAAATTCACAAAGTATAGTGAAGGCTATACTTTGGCTCTCATAGACTTGTTTTAATTTTCTTCAGCTTCAAGTGGAACTTGATTATGACCAAGTGATGATATGTTCCATAGTTGTCCCCTGGCCTTGTTCTAACTAATGATGAGTTTCCCCGTCATCTCTTTCCATGGATATAGATTTGATTCCTGTGTATTATTCCATCAGGTGAGGGCCACGTATACACCAAATAATAAAACAAACCCACTGCTTAGAGTCAATTCTGATTCATGGCTACTCTATAGGACAAAACAGAACTGCCCCACTGGCTTTCCAAGGCTGTAAACCTTTAAGGAAGCAGACTGCCACATGTTTCTCACACTGAGTGGATGTCTGGTTTGAACTGCTGATCTTTCAGTTAGCAGTCGAGTGCTTTAACCAGTATGCCACTAAAATTCTCCACATACATAGTTGCCATTATGTTGCTGATAAAAAATATTTCCAGGATCACTGGTCTTGCAAAATTTTTATCATGTGATCTCTAGTGTCCTTTCTATCACCAAGGCTGTATTTTCCAACTACTATCCTTCCTCATTGTTTCTAACTTTCACATTCTAATCACCAATTATTACCAATGCATCGTGACAGCATGTTTGAGCAATTTCAGACAGCAGAAAATAGTTTAAAAAAAAAAAAAAAGTTCAATTTTGTTAGTATCTTCAGTTGTGTTAATATGGTAAAATAGTTTGGAAAAGGTTGAGAAATGTGGCACAATTTGAAGAATGTAACCAATGTCAATGAATTGTACAGGCAGAAATTGCTGGCATGATATGTTTTGTTGTGGATATTTTTATCAATAAAAAAACTGAGGTATGTCTGTAACTAAAATTTGGAAATATCTACAGGACAATTTAAGTGGAATAAGCTAATGCAAAACCATAAACTGAATAAATGAATAAGTCATTAAAACTTACACCAAAACCATACTTAGAAAATAAGCATACAGAAAAACTACGTATTTATATGTGTATATAAATATAAATCTAGAAAAAGATCTGGAAGTTCACACATTAAATTGGCTGTTGGTTTATCTCTGGTTAGGTGAAAGAGATTAGAAGATTGAGGTGGGGGTAAATAAAACTTTTACTTTTAGTCTCAGTATTTCTGTATTGTTTGAATTTCAAAATGAAAATTGTGTGTGACTTACATATTTTGTTTAAGCTAAAATGTGTTTCTTCTTAAGCTTCATTTCTTCATTACCACGGTTGGCTCTTATTTATTTTTCTCCCTCTCAAAATAGTTTCTCATTTTGAGGTCTAAAATATAAACTATAAATGAACTCTCAGGGATTCTCAACCTCATTGGGTGAGGGGGGAAAAGAGAAAAAGGAGGTCTAAAAAACTCTTTTTTAAAAAGACCTCCTTTTTCTCTTCCCCTCCCCCATCCCAATAAGACTGAGAATCCTTGAGAGTTCATTTATAGTGTATATTTTAACCCTCAAAGCCAGAAACTATTTGCAGAGGGAGAAAAATAAATAAGGGACAACTGTAGTATAAGAAAAAGGAACTGGGAGTTCTGGTAAGATGGTGGAATAGGCAGAAAGACTACACAGACCCTCTTCAACAAAGAAAAGGGTAACCAATTAACATAGATACAGAAGATAATCCTGGACCCCTGAGCCTTGAAGGAAAGGATATATAAGTGGACTAAACTACAACTACCAGAAGAATTTGCATGAAAACACCAAAAAAGGAGACTATGGAACTGTGGTCTGGCAGTGATCCTGATAGCACAGACAGCTTAGATATTGTTGAGTGGTGGTAGGACCTAAGAATTAACCTAAAAATTGGCCCTGGGACTGCATGGAGGACTCCTCTGGTGGCTGAGAAATAAAAGGGGAAGCAGCAAAGAGGAAGGCAGGCTGAGCTGTGGGCTTTTGTCTGTCCAGAGGGTGCAGCCATTTTGAATGTTTACAAGCAGCCTGACCATTTTGGATTTTTAAAGCAACAGTGTTCTCCCAGATTCCAGGGACTTAAGAACAGGCTCCAATTGCCAGGAACTCCAAGGACATTCCAGACCTGGATGACTGGAAAGGTGTGATATTGCCCCTGTACTCTTATACTCCTCACCCTCTTGGTGAACGGAGGTGCAGCCATACCTCACTCCCACCCACTTTCCGAGCTGGTAGGAATTCCATCCCACTATGTGTGCTCAGATAGAACCTGGGTGCCCTGACACGACTTTGTATTTTCTGTTTTTAGTTTGTCTTTGCCTGTTTTAAAACTACTATTATTATTATTAGTCTTTTTAGCATTATTCTTTATTCTTCCCCTCCCAGGTTCTAGGTTTCAGCTTTTTTTCTTTTCCTTGTTATTGGTTGCAATTTTTTTTTTTTTTTCTTTCTCGTGGTTAACCCTGTTCCTTGTTTTTATTTTTATGTTTTTCCCATTTTTTTTCTTGATTATTCTCCTTCTCTACCTTTTTTCTCTTATTGCCCTCTCCCCAGATA
This sequence comes from Orycteropus afer afer, assembly GCF_000298275.1. Taxonomy (NCBI): domain Eukaryota; kingdom Metazoa; phylum Chordata; class Mammalia; order Tubulidentata; family Orycteropodidae; genus Orycteropus; species Orycteropus afer. The sequence goes on from NW_006921931.1 coordinate 1,327,351, forward strand.
TTGCAAGGTGTTTTTTCGTCTTCTTCTGTTGGTTTCTTTTAACATGTGATTACACGGTGTGGTTTTCTGTAGATTTGCTTTTACTTTTATGATGGTTATTCAATTGTTATTTTTGTCTAACTGAGTGGAAGACAGCAACAGTCCCCATAAGACACAACTACACTCATACCTCCTGCAGCTTCACTTGATGAACTAGAGCCAACACTTCCTTCTCCACCGACGGGCCAATGATACATAACAACCACGAATACCCTGAGACACCCTTGGCTGCTCTTCACAAACACTTAACAGAGATCTAAATACAACAACGCTACGATGTCTTGGAGACAACAGACCATCACAGTCCACACAAAAAAGCAAGATAAAGTGGTAGAAACAAGGGAGCAGGATACAGACCCAGAACATATCCCTGAGGAAGAAGCAGCATTGGAACTCTCTGGTAAGGAATTCAAAAGAATTATCTTCAAAGGATTGAGACACAGATCAAGGAAAACATAGATAAAACCCTAGAAGAACTTTAAAAGAAAATACAACAAGATGA
>NW_006921931.1:1328871-1330999 GCF_000298275.1 Orycteropus afer afer
AAGATAGAAGGGACTGTTCCAATCTCGGGGAGAAAATTATAAATCACAGGGTAGCCTCAAAGAAAAACGATAAACTTTCACATCACAATAAAAAAGAGGACAAGCACAAATATTCAGCTAATACTAAAACAAGAGCAACAAAGGAAATGATAACACAATTTATAAACATAATGAAAGGAACTCTGGTAGTGTAGTGCCTAAGGCATTTGACTGCTAACCAGAAGGCTGGCAGTTCAAACCTACCAGCCACTCCTCGGAAGGAAGGTTGGGCAATCTATTTCCGCACTGATACTGCCTCGGAAACCTAAGGAGGGGTCGCTACGAGTCAAGTACGACTCGATGGCACATAACAACAACAACAAAACCTAAGAACTCAGCACAGAAAATAATATGGAACAAAGAAACCAGGGACATCATGAAAAAACACATAACAAAATGACAGCAATCAGTTCGTACTTGTCAATAATTACACTGAAAGTTAATGGATTAAATGCACCCACCACTCAAGAGATGGAGAGTTGCAGACTGGCTAAGAAAATAAAACCCATCAATATGCTGTCTACAAGAGACACACCTTAGAGACAATGACACAAATAGACTAAAAATCAAAGATTGGAAAAACATATATTAAGCAAATGGCAACCGTAAAAGAGCAGGAGTGGCAATATTAATTTCTGATCAAACTGACTTTAACACAAAAACCACCACACAAGACAAGTAAGGACATTGCATAAGAATTAAAGGATCAATTGAACATGAAGATATAACCATAATAAATATCTATGGACCTAATGAAAGAGACCCAAAATACATAAATCAGACTTTAAAAGAATTAGCGAGGCAAATAGATGACTCCACAATCATAGTGGGAGACTTTAATACACCACGTTCAATGAAAGATAGAACAACTGGAAAGAAACTCAACAAAGATGCACAAGAGCTAAACAATACAATCCACCAACTTGATCTTATAGACATCTACAGAGCACTTTACCCAACAACAGCACAATACACATTCTTTTCCAGTGCACATGGATCATTTCCATGATAGACCATATGTTAGCCCATAAAGCAAGCCTTAATAAATTTAACAACACTGAAATACAGCAAAGTATCTTCTCAGATCATAATGCTATCAAATAAGAAATCAACATTAGGAAGATTAACAGAAAAAGAGAAAACACATGGAAACTGAATTTTCTTAAGTTGCGCAAACACATAGAAACTTTCTTAAGAAAGACTGGGTAAGAAAAGAAATAAGTGAAATTCAAAAATTTCTTGAATCAAATGAGAATGAAAACACAACATACCAAAATCATTGGGACACAGCAAAAGCAGGGATCAGAGGCCAATTTATAGAAATAAATGTACACATCAAAAAAGAAGAGGCAAAATCAATACTTTAAACCAACATCTCCAACACTCAGAAAAAGAACAAAAAGAAAAGCCCACAGTCACCAGAAGAAAGGAAATAATCAAGATTTGAGCAGAAATCAATGAAAGAGGTAATAGAAGGGCAATACAAAAAATCAAGAAGACCAGAAGTTGGTTTTCTGAAAAGATCAATAAAATTCACAAACCGCTGACAAATTTAACAAAGGAAAAGAGAAGAGAATACAAGTAACACGAGTAAGAAACGAAATGGGTGACACCACAACAGAACCAACTGAAATAAAAAGGATAATATCAGGATTCTATGAAGAACTGTACTCCAACAAATTTGAAAATTGGGAAGAAATGGACAGATTCTAGAAACGCAGTACTTACCTAAACTAACACAGACTGATGTGGAAAAGTTCAACAGGTCATCAAAAACTTACCAACTGAAAAAAGTCCTGGCCCAGACAGTTTTAAAACTGGAGAATTCTACAAAACATTCAGAGAAGAACTGATACCAATCCTACCTCAAACTATTCCAAAACATAGAAAGAATGGAATCCTCCCTAACTCATTTTATGAAGCAAGCATAACCTCGATACCAAAACCAGGCAAAGATGTCACTCAAAAGGAAAACTACAGACCAATATCCCTCATGAATATAGATGCAAAAATCTTCAACAAAATCTTAGCCAATAGACTCCAACAACATATCACGAAAATCATTCAATATGATCAAGTGGGGTTCATA
>NW_006921931.1:1333448-1334146 GCF_000298275.1 Orycteropus afer afer
GGCACATAACAACAACAATATATGGCGTAAATAGACTATCAAGCATAACTCAAAATGCACAGACAGCAGAAGAGAAACTAGATGAATGGGACCTTCTCAAAATTAAATTGTTATGTGCTTCCAAAGACTTCTCCAAGAGTCAAAAGAGAACCTACAGATTGGGGAAAAAATATTTGGCAATGACATATCTGACAAGGGACTTATCTCTAGAATTTATAGAGAACTCCAACACCTCAATAACAAAAAGACAAATAATGCAATTAAAAAATGGGCAGAAGACATGAATAGACACTTCACCAAGAAAGATATTCAGGTAGAGAACAAACATATGAAGAAATGCTCATGATCATTAGCTATTAAATCAAAACAATGAGTTACCATCTTGCTCCAGCACAAGTAGCAAAGTTCAACAAGACACAAAATATCAAATGCTGGTGAGGATGTGGAGAGATTAGGACTCTCATATACTGCTGGTGGGATTGTAAAATGGTACAACCACTGTGGAAAGCAGTATGGCGACTCCTTAAAAAGTAGGAATTAGAAATACCATTTGATCCACCCATTCCATTACTGGGTATGTATCTTAAAGAAGTGAGAGCCATGACAAAAACAGACATATGCACACCCATCTTCACCACAGCACTGTTTGTTGTTGTTGTTGTTGTTGTTGTTATGTGCCATCGAGTCGGACCGACTCA
>NW_006921931.1:1334726-1344663 GCF_000298275.1 Orycteropus afer afer
ACAATTTTGAGTGATCAACATGGTAGCACTGAAGAAGAAGAAGACATAGAGAGGTACATGAGAGGTACAGACAATAAAGATGAACCCTTTTGTACATACAGTACTGCATTGTCAGTGAAGGCAAACATGGGTATACCAGGGGATAGATGCATGGACAGGCTTAACTATTAGGTATGTCTATGCAGTGGGTAGTGTACCCAAGACCATGTATAGGGTTGGCAGACAATTGTCCTAGAAGTGTATTTGTATGATCTAAATTCCCAGGTGTATAGTAGAGTTGACAACGAACAACATTGTAGTTACTTCTTGGTCACAGCCAACTACCCAGAGGGACCTAGTAGTTGAACCTGTGGGCTGGGGACCACAGTCACAGGAGACATCAGGCTTAACTGGCATAACATACCACACAAAATAATGTTCCACCCCCTACTTTGCTGAGTAGCAACTAGGATCTTAAAAGCTTGCAAGCAGCCATCTAGTTGCAACAATGGGTCTCTCCTCATCCAGAGCAAAGAAGAAATGAAGAAAACCAAAGATTCACGTAAACAATTAGTCCTAGTGACTAGTACACCATGTGATCTGAAGCCTATACGGCTATGAGACCAGAACTAGATGGTGTCCAGCTACCACTGTCAACCACTCGCAGGGGGAGCTATGGAGGAGATCCTGGATAGAGAGGGAGAACAATGTGGAACAAAACTCAGAATCATTTGGGGAAAAGGGGGGGGCAGGTTTTCTGGTCTGATAAGAGCCTGGTGGGACCTCTGAGACTATGGCCCCTAGCTGCCCTTCAGGTCTGGAACTGAACCCACATCTGTGGCTTCCAGTCAAACAAAAGACAGGCATATGAGTTGAACATTTACCTGAGGTAGATACACTCCTTGGAGAGAATAATCATGGGAGAAAGAAGGACTGTTTGTGCACAGGGAGACAGCTCAGGGGACAGGAGTGCATGAAGGGATGGACACAGGGAAGCGGTAACTATCGGGAGGAAGTGGGAGGGGAGCTGTTGCATTGTGGAAAATTGCAGTCAATGTCATGAGAGAAAAGTGTATGTGAACTGCTGTATGGAAAGTGAATTTGCTCTGTAAATTTTCACCCAAATTACAATTTAAAAAAAAAGGGGGGGGGGGACTGACAGACTTAGATTAAGAAAAACCAACCCAAACCCACTGTCATCAAGTCAATTCTGACTTAGTGACCTTGTAAGACAGAGTAGAATGGCCCCATCTTTCTCCTACAGAGATGCCGGTGGGTTCGACCCCCACTGGGTTTCTGAGGTGGTAAATCCTTACAAAAGTAGATTGCTCAGTCTTGCTTCTGTGGAATGGCTGATGGGTTTGAACCACCAACCTTCTGGTTAGCAGTCAGATATCTCAGGCATTTAGTATTACAGTTTAAAAAATATTATGATAGCTATTCATAATGCTTTTATTACATTGACTCATTCTTCTGAATTGTTATGAAATATGCTATCTTTGCAGATATAATTATATTGTATTCTATTATAAATACCTAAGAATTAGCAATTCAGCATTATACCACAGGAGCTATGCCTACACATTTATTATGTACCTTTTGAATAACAATTTTATGTAATTTTTTCTAGAATGGAATACTTACTTTATTGTCTTAACAGGGGCATACAATTATAATGTAATCTATTTTTATTGAGAATATTAATTACTATGCTGTAAGCACTATGATAAAGCAATGCCTTCAGAGGTTATTATATTCTTAATTAAATAACTGAAAGCACTACATTTTCAAATATCTCATCTTTCTTTGCAGCTTTTCTGCTTCCCTCTCTGTAGTTAGGATTAACTATACCTGTCTATAACAACACTCCCTTCTAATCTAATTTCTCACATTATGAGAAATTAGATAATGAAGTTCATTAGAACTGTTTCTAAAAAGAGGAAATAGTTTTGAAATGAGAACTTCTTTTATTAAAAATATATATGTGTGTGTGTATATATATACACACACATACATATGTATCCATATATATATATATATATATATATATATATATATATATATATATATATGAATTATGTAACAAAAAGAATTTTTAAACTAGCAAAAGGTACAAAACTTATCAAAATTTATTAGCGCCCATTCTATGCTAGCCAAATACTATGACAGACACGTATATGCAATCTTATTTACGCTTCTCAGTGACCCTATGAAGTAAGTAGGAGTACCTTTATTTTACAAATAAAGGGTATCAAAGCTTTGAGAAACAACTGCTTAAGATCATGTACAGCTAGTAATCTGCAGAGTTGAGATCTGCCTTAAGTCTGTCAGATCTAAAACAACTCTTTTCCATGCCAGACGGCTTATTAAATTACAAAATGTACAAAGACATTCAGAGCTTAATTTAGGGCTCAATTTGCCATGGAATAATAACATTAGAACCACGTTTCCTGACTTCAATATGGCTGTCTCACATCTTTATTTTTACTGCTGAAAGAGCATCCTTGCTTACATTTTGGTTCTTGGATTTTTTCCAAATAGTTATGGTTGTCATGTAAGAGACTTTAGGATAAATGAGGTATTAAAATATACATGGTAAGGTTTCTGGTTCTGGTTATAATGGAGTAGGCACTCTCATCCTGTATCTTCCGCAAATTACATCCAAAAATTAGTATATAAAGCAACTATCTGAGGGCTCTGAAGAGTAAGTATCAGCAAGTAGACTGAAAAGTAAAATCAAACTTTGAAGAACAACCCATAAAGCAGCGAGTCCCCTGGTTTTTTATTCTCCACTTACCTTTAGTTTAGACCCTTATACAGAAGCTTGAATCCCAGAACTGTGTACAGAAAATGATCCAAATAAAACCCATTTTTATGATCAAAAGACTAAGAATAGGAGAGGGTACTGCAGGACGAAGGCCACTAGATCAGGCAAGCCCCAGTTATGAAGCTGCAACACCACGGAAGTAGTGATTCAGAAGCAAAGTGGCAGCTCTGCACACTCTTTTCTCTTACATCTTCACCCCAAGGTGAAAGGACTTACAGGCAGTATAGAACAACATACAGAGGGTGAAAGCCCAGGCTTTCTAGCAAGAGTATATGGAAAGGGAGTATATGAAAGTCAGAGAATGTGGGGGGGATCATGAGGAAGAGAAAGAGCAAAATGGAGACTAAATCTGTGCATAAATTCTTAAGTTCACCCCACAAACTGTGTGCTCATGAAAACAATCAGAATCAACATAGCAAAACTTTGAGGACTGAATTGGTATAGGCCTCTGCCCCGGCCCTAGCACTAGACCCTGCCTGGGTGGGACACCCACAAAAAAGCAGACAAGAACAGCCCTACAAAAGCTTTGGAAATAAACTAACATTGGAACCACAGAACACAGGTCATGACTTGTGGTTTGAACTTAATCAAGCTGATTGCCTAATGAAACAGATACAACATCAACATTCTCCAGAAGATCCTAAAAGGACCCAAAGTCACACAGGCACTCAAAATACTCAGTATACAATCCAAAATTCACTGACATTCAAAAACCAGGAAAATCTAAACACTCAAAGGAAAAGACAATCAACAGATACCAACCATCAAATGACACAGATTCTGGAATTACCAGACAGACTTTAGAGAAGCTATCAAAACCACACTCCATGATGCATAAGCAAATGTTCTTGAAATGAATTAAAGATGAGAAGTTCTCAGGAAAAAAAAAAAAAAACAGAATAAAAAGACTCAAATGGAACTTTTAGAACTGAAAAGTAACAGAAATAAAATATTTGCAGGAGGGGCTCCATAGTAGATTAGAGATGACAGAGAAAAGAGGCAGTGAATTTGATGATAGAATAATAGAAATTATCCAATCTAAATAATGGGGGCTAGGGAGGAAAGGGATGAACAAAGCTTCATGATATAAGATACAATACCATCCAAACAGCAAGTATTTTTTAAACTTAAAAATGATCTCTTATCTTCCCAAAGCACACATACTGAGACAACTGGATGGGTCTTATTGGATAGAATGGCAATGGCAGAGGAGAATTAGAAGTGCCGATAAGGATGAAGAGCCATGAGAACCAGGAATAAATACCCTGCACTGTTGAGTTTTTTCTTTCTTTCTTTTTTTTCAATTTCTTTACAAAGGGTACTATCTTAAAAACTATCAATAGCAAGCTAATTAAATAAATGACTGTCCTATGGAAAAACCATGTAGCTCTGAAAATGATTGTATATAATTATAATCAGAAAAAATGCAGTTTAGTAAAAGTGATGGCATACTGTGGAGAGGAAAAAAGGAAATAATGTTCAGGGGAACATTTACAGTGTACTCCTAAAAGCCTAAAACTAAATATTCATAGGTATATATTTGTACATACATACATACATAGAGCCAGAGCCGGAGCCTCGAGATATGTATCTGGGAAGAGGGATTTCAGAGGATTTTTGCTTCCTTATACCCTTTTGTTTTATTTGAATTTTCTACCAAAATAAAACAATCTTTATAAACAAACTTAAAATATTTTGTCAGTAAAGAAAACTAAAGCTAATTCAGGCTGTGGTGAAAAATCTATTTAGCAATGTACCTAAATTTTCTGTACAAATTTGGCTAATTTGTAAAGTTTTATGCATAGTAAATAAAACTATTTCTGTAAATGTCTAAGTATGCTGTTTAAAAGGAATTAAGAGAAAAATCAACGCAATACATCCAAAGAAGACCAAACCTTTCAACACTATTCTTTAAAAACCTAAACCACAACTGAGTTTTCACATCAGGGAATTCACAGCACAAAGCACTTAGTAATTCAAATTATTTTTACTGATTCATTCTGAACTGAAATTGGTTGTATTCAAATATTGTTGCACAAAGGCAGAAATATTTAATTCAATTCACTATGTATTCTGCAAAAGATACTATTTCCTTTTGGAAATAAACATACGAAAGTATGTATTTATACAAGTGATGTTGCTGTTAGGTGTTGTCAAGTCGGTTTCAACTCACTGAAACACTGCCGGTTCCCATGCCATACTCACAATCATTACCATGCCCAAGCCCACTGTTGCAGACACCATGTCAATCCATCTCATTGAAGGCTGCCCATTTTTTCAATGACTCCTCTACTTTACCAAGCATAATATCCTTCTCCAGGGACTGGTCCCTCCTGCTAACATGAACCAAGTAAGAGAGACCAAGTATGGGCATTCTTGCTTCTAAGGAGCATTGAATTCTGCCTGTACTATTTCCAAGGCAGATTTGTTCATTCTTCTACCAGTCCAAGTATATTCAATATTCTTTACCAACACCACAATTCAAATGCACAGATTCTTCTGTGGTCTTCTTTTTCATGTCCAGCTTTCCCATTCAGTTTCACAAAGTCCAGCTTCTCAGACTATTTGTTCAGCATACAGATTGAGTAAGTATGGTGAAAGGATATAGCTCTGACACAAACCTTTCCTGATTTTAAACCATGCAGTATCCCCTTGTTCTGTATGAACAACTGCCTCTTGGTCTATGTACAGGTTCCTCCTGAGCACAATTAAGTGTTCTGGAATTTCCATTCTTCACAATGTTACCCAAAATGTGTTATGATTCACACAGTCAAATGCCCTTGCATAGTCAATAGAACACAGGTAAACCATCTTTCTGGTATTCTTTGCTTTGAGCCAAGATCCATCTGACATCAGCAATGACATCCCTTGTTCCACGCCCTCTTCTGAAACCAGCTTGCATTTCTGGTAGTTCCTCGTTGATGTACTGCTGTAACCATTTTAAAATTATCTTTCGCAAAGATTTACTTGAGTGTGATATTACTGCTATTTTTGGGTAATTCCTGCATTCTGTTGGATCTCCCTTCTTAGGTGCGTGCACAAATATGGATCTCTTCTAGTTGGTTGGCCAGGTAGCTGTATTCCAAATTTCTTGGCATAAATGAGTCAATGATTCAGCATTGCATCCATTTGTTGACATATATGAATGGGTTTTCCACCAATTCCTTTGGTGCAGCTTTGACTTCTTCCTTCAATACCATCAATTCTTGATCATATGCTACCTCCTGAGAATGGCTGAATATCAACCAATTTTTTTTGGTACAGTGACTGTGTTCTTTACATCTTTTTTTAATGTTCCCTGCATTTTTCAACTGAAGGATTCTTGGAGAGTAACTGGTTGATATTCAGCCATTCTCAGGAGGTAGCATATGATCAAGAACTGATGGTATTGAAGGAAGAAGTCGAAGCTGCACCAAAGGAACTGGTGAAAAACAAGGCTCCAGGAAACAGGAATTGGTGGAAAACCCATTCAGATATTTCAACAAATGGATGCAATGCTGAATCACTGACTCATTCTCAGAGAATCCTTCAATATTGCAACTTGAGTCTTGAAATTGATATTCAGTTCTTTCTGCTTGAGAAATATCATGCATGTTCTTTCATTTTGCTTTTCTAACTCCAGGGTTTTTTCCACATTTCATTATAATACTTTACTTTCTTTTCACACTGCCATTTGAAATCTTCTGTTCAGATCTTTTATTTCACCATTTTTTCCACTAGCTTCAGCTACTCTATATTCAAAACCAGAAGTTTCAGTCTCTTCTGATATCCATTTTGGTCTTACCTTCCTTTCCTGACTTATTACTGACCTTTTGCTCTCTTCATATATGATAGTCTTGATGCCATCGACAACTTACTTGGTCTTTGGTTATCAATGTGCAATGTGTCAAATCTATTCTTCAGATGGTCTCTAAATTCAGGTGGGGTATATTCAAGGTCATGTTTAAGCTCTCATGGACTTGTTTTAATTTTATTCAACTTCAGCTTAAACCTGTATATGAGCAACTGATGGTCTGTTACACAGCCGGTCCCTAGCCTGCTCTGACTGATAATACTGGCTTCACCATAGTCTTTTACCACAGTTGTAGTCAATTTGATTCCTGTGTATTCCATCTGGTGAGGTCTACATGTATAGTCACCGTTCATGTTGTTGAAAAAAGATATATGCAATGAAGAAGTCATTGGTCCTGCCAAATTCTATCATATGATCTCCAGTGTTATTTCTACCATGAAGGCGATTATTTTCCAACTAACAATGCTGCTTCTTTGTTTCTAACTTTGCATTCCAATCACAGGTAATCCATCAATGCATCCTGACTGCATGTTTGCTCAATTTTAGACTGCCAAAGTTGGTAAAAATCTTCAATTTCTTCAACTTTGGCTTTAGTGGTGGGAGTGTAAATTTAAATAATAGTAGTATCAAGCAATCTTCATTACAGGCTTATTGATATTATCTTATCACTGACAGCACTGAAGGGAGATTGGATAATCTACTTCCATAGTAAGGGCTGTTGTTATATGCTGTTGAGTCAGACCCGAATCATTATCGACCGCTCCTTGGGTTTCCATGGCAGTATCATATCTGTAGTGATACTGCCCCGGAAACCCAAGGAAGGGTCACTATGAGTCGTGTCTGAGTCAACAGCAGTGAGAGAGAGGGAAAAACAGCACTCTTCAGGATAGAGATTGGAATATTCTTTTTGACAATTAATGCAATGCCATTCCTGTTCAATTTGTCACTCCCAGCATAGCATTCATGTGATAGTCTGATTCAAAATGGCCAGTACCAGTCCATTTCAATTTACTAATGCCTAGGATATTGATCTTTATGAGTTCCATTTCCTTTGTGACCACTTCCAATTTTCCTAGATTCATACTTTGTACATTCCACATTCTGATTATTAATGGGTGTCTGCAGCTGTTTCTTCTCATTTTGAGTCATGCCTCATCAGCAAATGAAGATCCCAAAAGCTTTACTCCACCCACATAATTAAGGTCACCTCCACTTTGAGAAGGGAGCTCTTTCCCAGACATATTTTAAGTGCCTTCCAACCTGAGGAGCTCATCTTCCAGGACTGTATCAGACAATGTTTCACTGCTATTCATAAGGTTTTCAGTGGCTAATTTTTTCAGAAGTGGGCTGTCTCTTCCTTCTTCCTAGCCTGTCTTAGTCTGGAAGCTCTGCTAAAACCTGTCCACGCTGGATGACCCTGTTCTTATCGGAAATACCAGTGGCACAACTTCTAGCATCACAGCTACTCACAAGCCACCACAATAAGACAAACTGACAGACAAGTGGTAGTTCATAAAAACAGGCAGCTGATACAGAGGTATATTTGTATTTATGCAGAATTTACTGTTTCCTATTTATGTTAACATCCTATTTCCAAAAGTAAAAATTTCCTCTCAAAGAAGTTTTAATTAAATAAGGCATTTTGATTTTTAAAAGCTTGGAGATTTTCTTTAGTAAATGGCAATATTAAATTCCTCCAGTTAGCAATATGATTATATGGGAATAAGTCTACTTAGTTTCTGGCTGTAATAAAATAACATAAATAAGATTGTTGGCTTATTTTCTATTTTTTAAAATTAAGTCTGTTTTTTCCTCTTAAGATATTCCAACTAAAAATTCATCTACTAATATAAATTGTAAGAGAAACTGTGCTAAATAAAAGAAAATTAAGAACTTTTTTAACTACTGTACTCTGAGCATAATGGTTAGTCCCAAAGAAGGACTTTACCTCCTTCTACCACCAGGATTCATTCATAATTAATCTTTTTTCAAAATCTTACTTAACACAAAATAAAAACAGATACTCAGATTAACTATATGTTTTGATAAAGTGTTTTAGTGACACTTCACAGATGCAAAAGTCAAGCTTGATTACATAATTTCTAATTTGCTATTATTTAAGTAAGGTACTTCTTATTTGCATTAAAAGCCACTGTTTTAATTTTTTCCCCTCAATCAATTTATTTACTACTGGAAGAATAACGTATGTTATACACATGGTCTCTTTTTTTGGGGACTGAGAGGGAGGACAGGTGAGAAAAGCCTACTCTGCCCTTACAACAGAAATACATTTGTTTATAAAGTAAGTATAATACTTTGTCTAAATATGCAGGTATATATTTATGCCATTATTGACACACATATTTAAGGGGAGAAGAATAAGGAGAGAGAGAGAAGGAAGGGATTTAGATTCATCCTCAAATCCTTAGATTTCTTTTGTCTCTCTCTCTTACACACATACACACACACAATGTTTACAAAAAGTAAATGGCAGATTCATTACCCAGGCATAAGTAAGAGTAGAGGAACCACAGAGACCAGGCAAGCTGTCTTCCATTCTTGCCACCTACGTTACAAACAAAACAAACCAGTTCTGTCTAAGTTCATTTCCTGTTCCCTTTCCAGAGCAAATCCCAACTCTCTAAATCTCACGTCACACTTTACATTCTGAGGAAAACCTCCTAGTCCAGATGGCCTACAACAAAGCAGTTCTACGTTGGTACAAATAAAAACTTAAGACACCTCTTCTCCTGCCCCTTTGCTCTATCAACAAAGAAAAGTTTCTACTCAGTTACAAAGGGAGACAAAGATAATGAAGGAAAAAGAGCAAGTGGTACACACGCAAAAGAGGGTAGGATACAGATTTAAAAAAAAAAAAAAAACTGGGGCTGCTTTTGAGGATTGCCTCAACTCCAGACTGCAGAAACACAAGAATAAATACACCACACAGTCACTACAATAATTTGTTTGTCTGGGGCACTATTGTTCTGCTGTTCTTTTAATTGGTTAAGAGTAAGGTAACTGCTTCAATGTAAAGCCTAATTTAATTTTTGCTTTCTGAAACTAAAACAGAAAATGAACAAAAGAGTTTCTATAAAATGATTGAGTATTAATCCCCCAAAGGGAGTACTTTTCCTAGTAGGAAACAAACAATGGATACATAAAGTGACAAGTTTCCCTTTCTCTTTTTGCTTTTGTTGAAAATAAAACAAAATCCACCTGAACTGTTAAAAAAAAAAAAAAAAAAACTGAAAGAAAGATCACTTTTCACTGATTTATGAAATTTAAAAGCTAGGAAGCTGCCATCTAGATGCAACAACGGGTCTCTCCTCGTCAAG
>NW_006921931.1:1346623-1364334 GCF_000298275.1 Orycteropus afer afer
GAGAACAATCATGGGAGAAGGAAGGGCTGCTTATGCACAGGGAGACAGCTCAGGGAGCAGGAGAGTATGGAGGGATGGACACTGGAAGAGGTAACTATGGGGAGGAAGTGGGAGGGGAGCTGTTGCATTGTGGTAAATTGTGGTCAATGAGATGAGACAAAGTATATGTGAACTGCTGTATGAAAAGTGAATTTCCTCTGTAAATCTTCACCCAAATCAAAAAAAAAAAAGAGAGAGAAAGACATGTAGGTAGAATCAGAGTAGACAGGTGGGAAATAAAATGATACAAAAGAAATACTGGTATGCCAGGCACAGACTAGCAAAGGGTTCCAATCTTGCTAGTAACTGGTGAGAGGCTCTGAAGCAAATTTTGTTATACTTCTCTTCAATCACCAGGCAAAAGTAAAAGTAATTCTGTAATTCATGCTTCAACTACTCTTACAATAAAAGTAGTCAATTAAATCATTACTCACAGCCTCCTAAGACTGGAAAGGCTGTCAAGAGGTTCTGTGACCAAGGTCTTTCTAACTAGTAAAATAAACAAACAAGAGGCCCACTGCCATAGAGTCAATTCTGACCCACAGCAATCTTATAGGATAGCGCCTAACTCCCCCACAGGGTTTCCAACCCTGTAATCTTTATGAAAGCAGACTGCTTCATCTTTCTCCTGTAGGCAGTGTAAGCACAAGCATGACTACAATGAGATGAACTGTGACTAGGAGATAAAGGGGACTTTTAAGGAATTTGGTTGAAGACAAAAGGGGAAAAATGGGATGGAGATGGGGGATGTGTTGTACAAAGTTGATGATGGGATTTTTCTTCAAGATGAAAGAGCTGCATATTTATAGGGGTTGGGAAAATAAATCAATATAGAGTGATTACTAACATGAAAGTAACTACCAACAGAGTCCTAGCTTGAGCAGATGTGAAGGAATAAAACAGAAAATACAAGCCAAAGACTGAGCCTCCACAAAAGAAAACACTGGTTTATCTAAGAATGGACAGAAGAAGATGAGAACAGACACAAATGTTTGTTTTTAATACCTGTTTTTATCAGTGAAGCAGGAGAAAAGGTCATTTGCTGAAAGTGATAAGAGATGATCTTGTGCTGAAAGTGTGGAATTGTCTACATCACCTGACTCACTGTACTGCAAGAGGTTGTTAATTATCTTTTTATAAAATTTCATTTTAAATTCCTAACTAGACAGAAAAGTACACTTGAGGAGAAGCTATTTTTCCTTTCCTCTGAATTTCTCAAAAACACTGGTTCATTGGTTATAGTCTCACTCTAGAACTAGAGGCAAAGACAGGAAGAGACCACCATTAATACCTTGGTGACATGCAGAGGGCTGGAGTTGCTTGAGAACAGAAACACCTCCCCCTCCACTAGATGTTTGGCAGAACTGGGAAGGCGATCCAGATGAAACCATTTTAACCAAGGATTGTATATGATAGGAAAGACAGGTAGCTTTCCCCTACTTCTCTCATTAACCCATTTCCTCCTTTTTTGGCTTCCTTCTATTCTTTCTTGTCTGGATTGAGTTAGTGCATGTGTGCCTACTCATCACTCACTCATGTACAACTGGGCCTCAACCCAGGACTGCAGACTTAACTTATTTTACTATAGTCCTCTTTTTCTTATCTTTATAATTAAATGAGCTAAAATGGTTATATTTCTCACTAAAAAAAAAAAAAAAAAAAAATTACTCCCTTTCTTGATTTCTATATAAGCTTAATGTTCTGTACCTGTATTTAGCCCTAAACTCACACATTCAGTCATCCACTGACATCAAATCAAAATGCATGAACACATAATATGAATAAATTACAAAATAAATTTATACACCAACCACTAATGCAAAAGGTAAAGGAAAAAAAAAAATTTTTTTTTTTAAACCAACTTCTGGAGTCTGAACCTGATCAAACGTGCCATCAAGCTGCACTGATAATTACTGGTGACTGGAATGTGAGAGTCTGAAACAAAGACGAAGAATCAGTAGTTGGAAAATATGGGCCTGGTGATGGAAATGATGCCAGAGATCACATGATAGAATTTTGCAAGACCAACAAACTATTCATTGCAAATACCTTTCTATACACGTGAACCTCACCAAACGGAATGCACAGTAATCAAATTGACTACATCTGTGGAAAGAAGCAATTGGAAAGCTCAATATCATCAATTAGAACAAGGCCAGGGGCCGACTGTGGAACAGATCATCAAAGGCTCATATGCAAGTGCAAGTTGAAGCTGAAGAAAATTAAAACAAGTCCATGACAGTCAAAATATTACATTGAATATATCCCACCTGAATTTACAGACCATTTCAAGAATAGGTTTGATGCACTGAACACTAATAACTAAAGACCAGATGAATTGTGGGAAGACATTACACATGATAAAGCAAAAAGGTCACTAAAAAGACAAGAAAGAATGAAAAGACCAAAACAGACGTCAGAAGAGACTCTCAAACTTGCTGTTGAATGCAGAATAGCTAAACTGAATGGAAGAAATGATGATATAAAAGGGCTGAACATAAGATTTCAAAGGGCAGCTCAAAATGACAAAGTATTATAATGAACTGTGCAAAGACTTGGAGTTAGAAAACCAAAAAGGAAAAACACGTTCAACAACTGTTGTTGTTGTTATGTGCCGTCGAGTCATACCCAACTTATAGTGACCCCTCCTTGGGTATCTGAGGCGGTATCACTATGGAAGTAGATTGCCCAACCTTGTTCAACAATACTCAAGCTGAAAGGACTGAGGAAAAAATTCAAGTCTTGAGTTGTAATATGGAAGGATTCTATGGGCAAAATGTTGAGCAATGCAGGAAGCATCAAAAGACGCTGGACTGAACACACAGAGTCACTGTATCAGAATGAATCAGTCAATGTTTAACCATTTCAGGAGACAGCATATGATCAAGAACTTTAGGTATTGAAGGTAAAGTCTAACTGCACTGAAGGCACTGGCAAGAAACAAGGCTCCAGGAATCAATGGGTTATCAACTGAGATGTTTCATCAAATGGATGCAATGTTGGAAGGCACTCATTTGTCCAAGGCAAGAAATTTGGAAGACAGCTACCTGGCCAACTGACTGGAAGAAATCTGTATTTATACCCATTACAAAAAAAGGGGATCCAAGAAAATGCAGAAATTATTGAACAATATCATTAATATCACATGCAAGTAAAATTAAGCTGGGAGATATACTGCAGCAGTACATCAACAGGGAACTACCAAAAATTCAAGCTGGATCCAGAAGAGGATGCAGAAAGAGTGCAAAATTACTTACATCAGATAGATGTTGGCTGAAAGCAGAGAATGCCAGAAAGATGTTTACCTGTCTTTCACTGACTATCCAAAGGCATTTAACTGTGTGGATCATAACAAATTATGGATAACTTTGAAAAGAACAGGGATTTCACAACACATAATTGTGCTCATGTGGAATCTATACATAGACCAAGAGGCAGTTGTTTCAACGGAACAAAGGGATACTGCGTAGCTTAAAATCAGGAAAGGAGTGTATCCTCTCACCATATTTATTCAATCTGTATGCTAAGCAAATAATCAATGAAGGTGGACTATATGAACAAGAACATGGCATAAGGATTGGAGGAAGACTCATTAACAACCTGTGATGACACACCTTTGTTTGCTGTAAATAAAGAGGACTTAAAGCACTTATTGATGAAGATCAAGGACTACAAGCCTTCAGTATGGATTATACCTTAACATAAAGAAAACAAACATCCTTACAACTGGACTAAAAGCAGCATCATGGTAAATGGAGAAAATATTAAACTTTTCAAGGATTTCATTTTACTTGGATCCACGTTCAATGCCCATGGAAGGAGCAGTCAAGTACTCAAACATCATATTGTCTTGGGCAGATCTGCTGAAAATTACCTCTTTAAAGTGTTGAAAAGCAAAGATGTCACCTTGAGGACTAAAGTGTGCCCAACTCAAGTCACGGTATTTTCAAATTTCCTCATGTGCATCCAAAAGTGGGACAATGAATAAGGAAAACTAAAGAAGAATTGATGCATTTGAATTATGGTGTTGGCAAAGAATACTTAATATATTGTGGGCTGGCAGAAGAATGAAATGCTCTTCAAAAGTGAAGATGGTGAGACTTCATCTCACATACTTTGGATGTATTACCAGGAGGGGCTAGTTCCGGGAGAAATGTATGAAGCTTGGAAAAGTAGAGGGTAAGTGAAAAAGAGGAAGACTCTCAAGGAGATGGACTGACACACTGGCTATAATAATGGGTTCAAACACGATTGTGAGGATGGCACATGTGACAGTTAAGGTTGTGTATCAATTTGACTGGACCACGATTCTGAGTGGTTTAAGCATCTGAGATCTGATGTAAGGTAGTCACCTCTATGGTGGGCTATGCCGAGAGCAGCCAATCAATTGAATCAATCACAACTTCCTCAGAGCTGTGGCCTGCTTCATATATATATATATACACACAGAGAGAGAGAGAGAGAAACAGACATTTAGACAGACATCCTGGGAAAATTCTTTAACTTTCTGTTGGATCTGAAATCTAGCTTATCATCAGTCAGTTTTTGGAACCGAACCAGTGGCCAGCCAATCGTAAACTGTTGCCTTCATAGCCTATGAGTCAACAATCCACCATTTTACCTGCTGATCTTGGATTTATCATCTGCCAAAGGCAGCAGCCTATTATACTGCTTGATGATCTTGAGTCTGTCAGCTACGTGAGTCAGGAAAAACCTTCAGCTTAATGTTTGACCCACAAACTTGGGACTTGCCAGTCTCTACAACTGTGTGAACCATTTCCCTGAGATAAATTAACTTCTTCCTTTCTCTCTTTCTCCCCCTCTCTCTATACTTATGTTGTACTAGTCTGCTTCTCTAGAGAGCCTAGTCTAAGGATCAGGCAGTGTTTCATTCTGTCGTAGACAAGGTCACTATGTGTTGGAACTGACTCAACAGATCCTAACAACAATGTTGATCATTTAAATTAAGTAAATTGTTGAAGGATATATATAGTATAGTACCACATACAAAGTTTTAAAACATGGAAAACAATGTTTACGCTAATAACACTAATAATTTTAATATAATAAAGTGGCAGACACAGACATCATGTGTCTTTGAATGTGATGCAATAATACACAGCACTAAGCATAAACTATTCTTGCAAGTAAGTAAATGAGTAAGATAAAACCAGAATCTGATCAAGCACATGACTATAACTACTGGTTTACAGGAAATAGAGAAACATTTTAATGACACCACAGAAGGGAGCATGGGAAACTCTACAGGAGAAATAATCTAGTTTCTTGAACAAATAAATGTCAAAGAATAAAAAAAGAGGGGAACTGTTATTGATTAAAAGACTTAAGAAACATTAACCAAGTGTGGTGCGTAGACCTTCTTTGGATCATGATTTGAACAAGCCATCTGTACAAAGTAATAAAGTCTGACTACTGAATATCTGGAGATATTAAAGGGATCATTAAGAATAAAATATGCCATTTGAGATTTGATTTTAAATTACCTGGGAGGCAGGTGGGGGAATGGAGAAAGTGGGGGATATAACAGAAACAAAATTGCCACATGCTGATAATTTCGGAAGCTGGGAGATAGACACAAGGGGTTTATTCTATTATTGGTTTGACTGGAAAAATCCACTGAAATGTTTTTTGGAAAGAATTAAAAAATAGACCAAAGTACTTGAAAAGTGGTAAGAGTTGAGAATCCTAGATTTTATGCTCTTCCTTCAATTGCTTAGAATGTTCTTATCCATACCTAATTGGGTAGAAATTTTTTGAGTACCCCACTTTTATTGTCTCCAAACACTGTTTTGTTTTAACCAAAATAATTGTTTTTCCTTTCATTTCACTGGACTAGGTTACTATTTAATGAAATTCATAATTACTAAAACAAGTGCAGGTAGCCCCGATTTAAGACATATCCATGTAATAATGAACTACACTTACAAAAGACTGTTTGGTTTTCGCTCTACATCTTATCGCTAGTAATATGTACCATATACAGTGCAGCACATAATTCACTGATGTCATCATTCTCAAATGTTCGAAGATTGGAATTATAAAGATTCTGATAAAATAATGAAAACTGGGAGGAAAAAGAAAAACACACGAGGTATTCTATTTACGTTAAAACAAACTTACAATGAATGGAGTCATCTGAAAGGAACTCCATTCTAACTCAGAGACTACCTGTACATAAATAAGTTGGGAAACAAATACAAATGATTTTAGTAAGTTAGAGTTTGACTAAGTTTGACTACACTTCTATATATCTGAATTAGAGGGAATAGAAGTGTGTGAGATAAATTGCCTATTAGCTTTAAGCATTCAGTATGCTGTGGGGATACTTAATATGGTTTGTCAGAGGAGTAGAGAATGTTATTAATCCTCCAAGTTGATTAAATGGAGATTAAGAGAGCTTCCACTGTACTTATCTATAATATATAAAGAATTTCTAAAAATAAGTAAGAAAAAGATAAATAAGCAAAAGATGGGGGGGAAAAAAAAGACATCTATCTAAAAGGAGCCCTGGTAGCGTAGTGCCTAAGGCATTTGACTGCTAACCAGAAGGCTGGTGGTTCAAACCCACCAGCCACTCCTCGGAAGGAAGGTTGGGCAATCTACTTCCATAGTGATTCCACCTTGGAAACCCAAGGAGGGGTCACTATGAGTTGGGTCCGACTCGATGGCACATAACAACAGCAACAAATGACAGCAGAGGAATGAAACCACTATAGACCCACTGTTGTTGTTGTTGTTGTTGTTGTTGTTGTTGTTATGTGCCGTTGAGTCAGACCTGACTCATGGCGACCCCTCCTAGGGTTTTCCATGGCAGTATCACTACGGAAGTAGATTGCCCCATCTTCCTTCCGAGGAGTGGCTGATGGGTTTGAACCACCAGCCTCCTAGTTAGCAGTCAAGTGCCATAGGCACTATGCTACGAGAGCTCCCACACACCCACTAGAACGGCTAAAACAAAAGACAAATAATACCAAGTATGATGCGAAGCAAATGGACTTCTCCTACGCTGCTTAGTGAAGATGTAAATTGACACAAACACAATGAAAAACAGTTTAATAGTATCAATTATAGCTCAATACAAGTACAACCTCTAATTTAACAATCCCACTCCTAGGTACAAACAAAAGAAATGCATTAGTATGTTCAAGAATGTTCTTAGCAGCACTATTTATAATAGCTCCAAACTGAAAATAACACAAATGTCCACCAATGGGAGACTGGATAAATTCAGTATTCCATAAGTGGAATACTGTACAGTAATAGTAACAAACCCAACTGCATAAAACGAATGGATTAATCTCACAAACACAATGTAAAGTCAAAGAAGCCAGAACACAAAAAGAATTTACTCTGTGACTTCATGTATATTAAAGTAAAAGCAAAAATACATAAAAGTTACCCAATGTGACTAGAAGAGGACATGAGAAGGGCTTCTGGGATGCTACTGTCATACAGTTTCTTGATTTGAGTGTGCTGACTTTGTAAATATTCACCTAGTCATACACTTATGCTTGCTGTAGTTTTCTGCTTTATATACTTCAATAAGAACTTTTTTTTTTGTTGTTGTTAAAATGCATAAATCCAATATACCTAAACCCAAGAAGAAGGACCAGGTAATAGTGTGACTCTTCCTTATTCGTAAGAGTTTCACTTAAAAAAAAAAAATTCACTGCCATCGAGTCGACTCTGACTCGTTTACTCATAGCAACCCCCTCCTTGGGTTTCCAAGGCAGTATTGCTACAGAAGTAGATTGCCAAATCTTCCTTTCAAGGAGTGGCTGGTGGGTTTGAACCTCAAGCCTTCTTGTTAGCAGTCCAATGTCTTAGGCAGTAGGGGATCTAAACGAATTGTTGTCCTTAGCTAAGGGAAGGTAGTAAAGCTGTTAGATATAAAGAAGGAAGATGGTGACAGGCAAGATTAAGAGATACAGATTAAAAGTGCTTATTGGGATAATTCAACACCTTTAGCTCTTGGAAATGAAAACATATGCATAGGAAAAGTTTTTGTCTCAGTAATATTTGTAATTTTAAAATGACAAAAGAGTATACTAGTTATTTAAGTATTATTCTAGAAGTAAAATTGCTAATAAATCTGCAAGTAGTATCTTAATCTCAACTGCACGAAGAAAATGGCATAGGAAAAAAAAAAGTACCACAGAAGTTTATCCTTATCAATGAAATATATGTATCTGGCTTATGAATCATTTAATTGGAAATGTAGCTTATCACTGTCAGAAAAGTTTTACCCCAAAATTTAAAAGTAGAATATTTATAAATAAAGTTAGTTTTAAAAAATGTATTCCTTCCATATGATGAAAACTGTAAAAGCTCTGAGGAGGAGAAAAGTCCCTAGTTAGCAATAGAGAGGCACTCTGTTGTTGTTGTTATGTGCCGTCTAGTCAGACCTGCCTCATAGCAACCCCTCCTTGGGTTTCCGAGGCAATATCACTACAAAAGTAGATTGTCCCATCTTCCTTCTGAGGAGTGGCTGGTGAGTTTGAACCACCTATTTTCCAAGTAATACTACGGTACCACCCTCTCTTGTAAGATAGTAATAAGCACATGACTGAAACGAATCATTTCTTTATTTTGAAAAATCCTTTACTGCAGTGTAGTAAATCACCTGGAATGGCTTTTTTTCCTTCCTTCTAAGGAGTGGCTAGTGGGTTTGAACTGCCAGCCTTCTAGTTAGCAGTCAGTGCCTTAGGCACTATGCTACTGGAACTCCCTCTTTGTAAACTCCATGGTGGAATTTGCTGTGAGCAAGTGAGTAGCTCTTGATTGTTAAAGTTATCCACCTGGGATATTTCTGTTGCGAGTGGCAAAAAGCAATGTTCTAGAAAGTTTGCTCTCTCTCAGGTGCTTAGAATCCTAATGTTATGATTGGTTAATTTGGCCACTCTGTAGGCTCAAAAGAAGGCCTCCTAGAGGCAGAAGAAGTCTCTCTGACTACTGGCTGTGAAAGATGTGATGCTGAGAGAAACACGCTCCTCACGACACGCACTGCTGAGAAAGAGACACTGAGAGACATGCATTGCTGAGAGACACGCACTGCTGGGAGAGAGACTGAGAGAGATTGTTGCCTGAGAGACGGTGGGCTGAGAGACTGAGTGTTGTTCCTGAACTTGAATTGTAGCCCAGTGCTTCCCTGATCAACTCCATAATCTGTCAGTTCTGTGTGGCCACTGCAGTGAATTATCGAACCAAGCAGAGATGTGGTGGGTGCTGCAGGAGGAACAGTTGGTATCAGGGTTGGTGAAAGGGCTGGAGGGAGGTGGCATGTCTGGCCATGCAGGAATAAGCCTTGGGCTACTGATGGTGATTCTGTCTTCCTCTTGTGGGGTTAGAGGAGGTCAGAAGTTGCAGCCTCCTTGCCTCTTTAGCAATTACACAAGTACATGTACACTTTAATTGTATAAATAACACAAAACAACAACAAAAATCTAAGTTCCAACTCAGCAGTTAATAATTGATAGGTATGCTGCATTTTTTTTCAACTGACCTAATAGCAAGAAAGTATTATCAATTTGGTACTTTTTTAAGGAAAAAAAAAATCACAATAATGATTTCCAACTGATGAGATAAACTCTATTAGAGAGACTATTGAGCAAGAACATAGAAGGACAAGTAAAAATTTTGGAAGATATCAACATTCAGAGGATAAGTAGAAGATCCAGTGACGGAAAATGAGAATAAATGACAAGAAAGAGAAAAGAATCTAGAAATAGTGCCACAGACACCAAACAGAGAAAAGAGGCTCACAAAAGAAAGCACACTTGAACAGTGCCAAATGCTGTACAGGTAAAATACAGTAACAACTTTGAAATCTCCACTGAAGAACTCAGGGAACCTTCCCCAGAACAATTCCAGTGAAGCAGTGGACTGGTTCGAACAGCAGGAACCTAAAGTGACTGGGAAGATAAAAAAATAGAATAGACTATTCTTTAAAGACGTTTGTCCGGCAAAGTGAGAAAGAACAAAGTATTAACTAGAGGGAGACCAAAGACATGAATTTTCACTGCACAGCTTTGCTAAGACCACTCTCCTTTTCTGCAATGTTTTTCAACACTGTTATAATCCCTCCTGAAGTCTCACTTCTTTAAATAAATCTTCCATGAGTCCCCAAACCCAAACTGCCTTTTCTCTATTTTAACTTAAGGAACAAAAATATAAGAGCCATGAGATGTAGTGAGAAAAAGTAAACTCCAATACCACCACTGAAAAACTCTTCAAGGAACCACAACCTAGGCAAGTTGTCCAAGAATCAGCTTAACTATGATATAGTTCAATATTTACCAGTAATGCAGATTTAAAATATTTTACTACATTTTCAAATCATTTACTCTAATCATGGGTTCAGCAAATACAGTCATACTTTCAATTCAAAGATCTTCAATGAGGATTTCAATTTCAACCGGTTATTATGTTTATCGGGAGCTCTGGTAGCATAGTGGCTAAAGCACTTGACTGCTAACCAGAAGGCTGGCGGTTCAAACCCACCAGCCACTCCTCGGAAGGAAGGTTGGGCAATCCTACTTCCATAGTGACACTGCCTCGGAAACCCAAGGAAGGGTTGCTATGAGTCGGGGCCGACTCGATGGCACATAACAACAACAACAAATTATGTTTATCATTAATTTTCTGTCTCCTTTCTCCTGCTGGCACACACGTGAAAGCAAGTACCACAAAGGAAGGGATTTCTGTCTTCTTTATTCAGTAATACATCTGGATTGCCCAGAAAAGTTCCCGGCACACAGCAGTCAACTAATATTCAATGAATGAATGAAATACCATCACTTTGCAATTCCTAATAAAATAACACTTTTTATGAGTTTTTCAGCTTAGCAATCTGCATTTAAGTTTTTTCTATGTCTTTTCACAGCTTAAAAGCTCATTTATTTTTATAGCTGAATAGCCCAATGTATGAATATACCAGAGTTTGTTCATCCACTCACTTACTGAGGGCATCCTGGATGTTTCCAGTTTTGGGCAATTATAAATAAGGCTGTTACAACATTTGTGTGTAGATTTTTGTGTGGACATCTTTTCAATACATTTGAGAAAATATAGCTAGAACCACATTACTAGATCCCATGGTAAGCCTATGTTTAGCTCTATTAAAAAAAATAATAAAAAATAAAAAAACTGCCACTGTCTTCGAAAGTGGTTGTACCATTTTGCATTTCTACCATCACTGAAATGAAGGTTCCTGTTGCTCCACATCCTCACTAGCACTTGATATTGTATTTTGGATTTTAATCACTCTACAGGTTTGCAGTGGTATCTTACTGTTTTAATTTGTAATTCCCTAACCACGTGATACTGAGTATATCTTTTTGTATGCTTATTTGTCATCTGTATAACTTCTGTGGTGAGGCATCTGTTTAGATCTTTTTGTCCACCTTTTAATGGGGTTGTTTTCTTAGTATTGAGTTTTAGGAGTTCCTGTGTATCTTGGATAAAAGTCCTTTATCATATTTATGTTTTGATAAAGTTTTCTTAGTATTGAGTTTTAGGAGTTCCTGTGTATCTTGGATAAAAGTCCTTTATCAAATTTATGTTTTGACTCATATTCTCAGTCTGTGGTTTGTCATTCCATTATCTTAATAGTGTCTTCTGCAAATCAGAAGTTTTTAATTTTAGTGAAGTCCAAATTATTTTTTTCTTTCATGGATTATACTTTTGGTGTTATAGCTACAAACTCAGTGCTAAACCCAAGTTTACCTAGATTTTCTATTATCTTCTAGAAGTTGGATGGTTTTGCATTTTACATTTAGGTCTGTAACTGTTAATTACAAATTAACTGTGAGTTAATTTGCATGTGTATGTTTGTGTAAAAGATGTAAAGTCTGTGTCTAGATTCTTTTCCTTTTTTTTATTTCTTGAAAAGACTATCTTTTCTTCAATGAATGGTCTTTGCCTCTTTGTCAAAGATCAGATGACTGTATTTGTTTGCGTCTATTCTGGGCTCTGGTGGTATAGTAACTAAGGCATTTCACTGCTAACCAGAAGGCCGGTGGTTCAAACCCACCAGCCACTTCCTGGAAGGAAGACTGGGCAATCTACTTCCATAGAGATACTGCCTTGGAAACCCAAGGAGGGGTTGCTACGTGTTGCAACTCAACAGCAGTGAGTAAGATTCTGGGCTTTTTTTTTTTTTTTTTAATTCCACTGATCTATCTGTCTATTCCTTTGGCAATATCACACTATCTTTGTAGATTTATAGTAAAAAATCTTTAAGTCAAGTAGTGTCAGTCCTCCAACTTTTTTGTTCTTCACTTCTGTGTTAGCTATTATGGGTCTGTTGCTTTTCCATATAAACTTTAGGATCAATTTGTTTGATATCCACAAAATAACTTTCTGTAGTTTTGAATGAGATTCCACTGGATCTACAGATCATGTTGGTAAGTACCGACATCTTGATAATATTAAGTATTCCTGTCCATGAACGTGGACTACCTCTCTATTACAACCTTCTCTTATCTTTTTCATCAGTTTTATAGTTTTCGGCACACAGATCTTACACCTATTTTGTTGGATTTATACCTAAGTATGGAAGTCCTCGAGTGACACAAATGGTTAAAGGCTAGGCTACTAAATGAAAGATTGGTGGTTTGAACTCATATGGAGGCACCTCAAAGAAAAGTCTAATGATCTGCTTCTAAAAGGTTACAGCTACAAAAACCCTATGGAGCATACTTCTACTCGAGTAGGAAACACAGGTGTCACCATGAGTAGGAATTAACTCAACAGCAACTGTTTGCTTTTGGTTTTATGCCTAAGTATTTAATTGTTTGCATGTGTTAATATAAATGGTATTATGTTTTAAATTACAAATCCAATTATTCACTGATGATATATAAGAAAGCAATTGATTTTTGTGTATTAACCTTGTATTCTACTATCTTGCTAGAATTGCTTATTAGTCCCAGGAGTTTTTTTTGTGTGTGGCGTTTTTGGCATTTTCTACATAGACAATTATACCATCTGCAAATAAAGAGAGTTTTATTTCTTCCTACTCGATCTGTATACCTTTCATTTCCTTTTCTGTCTAATTGTACTAGCTAGACCTTCCAGTGCAATGTTAAATAGGAGTGGTGAGAGAAAACAACCTTGACTTATTCCTGATCTTAGGGGGGAAAGCATCTAGTTTCTTACCAGTAAGATGAAAACCGTATGTTTTCTATAGCTGTTCTGTATCAAAGGTTGAAAAAGTTCCTCTCTAGTCCTAGTTTACTGAGTTTTCATCATGAATGAATGGGTTTTGCCAAATATTTCTACATCTACTTATAACATCATGATTTTTTTTCTTTTGACTCTTCATGCAATTAATTGTATTAATTAATTCCTGAATGCTAAATCAGCTTTTCCTACATGGGATAAGTCTCATTTAACAACAACAACAAAAATAACACTACGAATGAGTCTATTCTGACTGGCAGCAACCCCCACTAGGTTTCCAAGGCTGTAAATCTTTACAAAAGTAGACTGCCTCATCTTCCTCCCACTGATGGGTTTGAACCACTGACTTTCTAGTTCACAACCAAATGCCTTACGCACTATACCACCAGAGCTCCTTAAATCTCATTTAATCATGGTATTTACAATTCCTTTTATACACTGTTAGGTTCAATATGCTAATATTTTGTGAGGAATTCTGCATCTATGTTCATGAGAGACACTGGTTTGTAATTTTCCTTCCCAGTAACATCTTTGGTATTATGGTAATGCTAGCCTCATAGAATTAATTAGGAAGCGTTTCTTCTGCTTCTATTTGCTTGAAGAACTTAAAGAAAATTAGTATCATTTCTTCTTTAAATGTCTGGCAGAATTCATCAGTGCAACTACCTGGGCCTGGTGCTTTCTATTTTGGAAGGTTATTAATTACTGATTTAATATCTTTAATAAACATACGCTTATTCAGATCACCTATTTCTTCTTTTGTGAGTTTCGATAAACTGTCTTTCAAGGAATTGGTCTATTTTGCCTAAGTTATCAAATTTGTCATTGTAGAGTTGCTAATATTCATTATCCTTTTAATGTCCATGAGACCAGCTGTGATGGCTTCTTTTTCATTTCTGGTATTAGTAATTTGAGTCCTCTCTCCTTTTTCTTTTTTCTTGCTTAGGCTGGCTAGGCTAAAGGTTTATCACTTTTAATGATCTTTTCAAAGAATCAGTTTTTGGTTTTGTTGACTTTTGCTATGCATTTCCTGTTTTTTAATTCCAATGATATCAGATCCAATTTTTATTGTTTCTTTTCATATGCTTCCTTTAGATTTAGGTGTTTTTGTTTGTTTTCTTTTGCTTGAGTTTCCTAAGGTAAAAGCTTAGATTATGTGTTTTAGATCTATTTTCCTTTCTAATACATATTTTCAATGCTGTGATTCTTTCTACACACCAGTTTTGCTGAATCCCACTAATTTTGATAAATCCTATTTTCATTTCCATTTAGTTCAAAATATTTTTAAATTTCTTTAGCACCTTCTTCAAGACACATATATTATTTAGAAATATGCTATTTAATCTCCAAATATTTTGGGATTTTCTACCTATCTTTCAGTTACTGATTTAGTTTAAATCCATTGTGATCTGAAAGCACATTTTGTATGATTCTTATTTTTTTTAATTTGTTAAGTGTGTTTTATGGCTGATAGAAGGAAATTGAAATCATTAATAGATTTGCCCATTTCCACCTGTAGTTCCATCAGTTTTTGCCTCCTATCACATATTTTGATATTCCATTATTAGATGTATACACGTTTTATTACAGAATGGACCTCTTTGTCATTAAGCAATGTCTCCCTTAACCCCTGATAATTCTGCTTTCTCTGAAATCTGTTTGTCTGAAATTAATATAGCTATTCTAGCTTCCTTTTGATTACTGTTGTTGTTGTTATGTGCCATAGAGTCGGACCCAACTCATAGCAACCCCTCCTGGGTTTCTGAGGCAATACCACTACAGAAGTAGATTGCCCAACCTTTCTTCTGAGGAGTGGCTGGTGGGTTTGAACCGCTAGCCTTCTGGTTAGCAGTCAAGTGCCTTAAGCACAATGCTACCAGAGCTCCTAGCACAGTGTATCTTTCTCCATCTCTATACTTTTAATCTATTTGTTTCTTCATATTTAAAGTGAGTTTCTTGTAGGAAACATACAATTGGGTTTTGTTTTCTTTTATCCAATCTGATAGTCTGTCTAAAAATTAACTTATATAGACATTTTACATTTAAACTGATTACTGATTATTGGACTAATATCTACCATATATGTAAATGTTTTCTAGTCATTACCCTTGCTCTCTTTCTTTTTTCTTCCATTCTTTTGCTTTCTCAGTTTTTATTGAGCCTTTTATATGTTTCATTTTCTCCATTCTTTAAGCTTATCAATTGTACTTCTTTATGATAAATTTTAGTAGTTGCCCTAGAGTATGCAACACACATTTTTACAACTAATCTAAGTCTACTTGCAAATAACAATTATCACTTTACGGGTAGTGCAGATGCCTTATATCAACTGTTCTCAATTTCTCTATCTGTTCCTTGTAACTGCTGTCATACATTTCACTTAACAGTAAGTTGTAATAATCCATTATATTATTGTTATTTTGATCTGTTTTATCAGTTAAGAATAAGAGATTTATTTTACTTCATTTACTTCTTCTCAACTAGTTTTCCTTTTCTTATGTAGACCCGAGTTTCTGGTATCATTCTCCATCTTTCTGAATAACTTCAAGATTTTCTCCTGATCTTTGATTTTCTGCAGTATGAATATATATCTCTGATGGATTGAAGAAGTGATGCTGATTTTTAGTTTTTCAGCTTTTTAACTCTTTACATGTCAAATCAGACAACGTAAGTCTGAATTTCTTTTTAGGGGTGATAAAAATGTTTAAACTGATTGTATTGATGGTTATACAACTCTGTGAATATACTAAAAAATCACTGTATTGTATACTCTAAATAGGTGACTTGTATGGTATGTGAATTGTATATCAATAAAGCTGTTACCCACATCCTACACCTGCCAAAAAAAAAAAAAAATTTTACTCAACAATGCTTTCACTGCATAATTTAAACTGTAAATTCCTTTAGAAGTTAGGTGTAAGTCAAATTTAAATTTTCCCAAAAGTACAGGGGACTCTGGTATTATTGGTTATTAAAAAGGGGGCAGAATGATCTCCTGGACTAGAGTACAAATGTGGGAAGGAAAAGAGAGAGGCTAGGGTACTAAAAACAACTTCAACTTTCCCATAGTTTAGCCAAAAGCCAGCACTACTTAAAAGACTGTTATTTAAATTTACTCAAATTGTCCAAAGATTAATGAAAATGTTATGGCCTTTGTAAACAAAGACATTAGTCACTGTATCTAGGTATGTTTTCATATACTGTGAGAGATTTGGCCTAAGTAGCTCAACATCTTTCATACAGTACTCTGATAACAGAGACACACTGAAAATGGTTACTTTCTATAAGCAAAGACAGGCAAAATGACTAGCTACAGTAAGGTCTGCAATTTTTGACTGCTGACACCTAGGATCTCTTTAAAAGACAGAAAGAAAAACAAAATGTTGAGATAATGATTAACTTTTGCCATTATAAAATATATTTTTGCAGGTACACATAGCTAGCCTTACTGATCACTAGGTGACTACAAATTAAAATAACTTTTACTCATCTTATAGGCAAAATAAAAATGACAGAAAGTACTGGCCAGAATTGCATATAGTAGGGGAAAAGGAGACTATAAACACACCTAAAAGTCTATCAAAACAGGATCAGATGAACGAAATATGGTACTAAATACAGGATACTATGCAGCTAGAAATTAATATATTGGATGTCTTATCAATGTATCCACGAATAAAAGGTAAGTTAAAAAAAAAAAGTTACCTTTCAGTAAGCAAAAGATAATGCTTATCTATTGTATAGACAATGTACCGTATGTTCTGTTTTTGAACACGAGTTTACATGTAGAAAGGGGTTAACAAACTTCTTCTGTAAAGAGCCAGATAGTAAACATTTTAGGCTTTGCAAGCCAAAAGGTCTCTGGACCAACCATTCAATTCTTTTTGTGCTACTGTAGCACAAAAGTAGCCATAGACAATAGCACCTATACAATAAAACTTTATTTATGGACACTGAAATGAAAATAATTTTTTCATTCATAATTTCATTGAATTGAATTCACTGAATTCATGAATTCAAAATAAATTCACAATTTTCCTTTGTCATCGACTATTACCCTTCTTTTTATTTTTTCCAAACAATATAAAATACGAAAAACATTCTTAGCTCATGGCCCGTACAAAACCAGTGGATATGGTCTAAGGGCTATAGTTTGTCAACCCCTGATGCAGAAGGACATAAACTAAACTGCTAATAAGGGCTATTTTATACAAAGTTTGACTTGTTAAAATGAGCAAGCATATATTTATTATTTAAAACATGTAAAATATTTTATATGCTTGATCATTTTAACAAGTCAAACTTTGTATAAAATAGCCCTTATTAGCAGTTTATATATTAGCATATATTTATTATTTAAAATATTTTAAGGGGTATCATAGCTGTTGTCAGATGGAGCTTGGCTCAAGGCAGGGAATACCAGAAAGATGTTTACTTGTGTTTTATTGACTATGCAAAGGCATTTGATT
>NW_006921931.1:1365219-1376811 GCF_000298275.1 Orycteropus afer afer
AACAACAACAACAAAACATCTTTATGGTAGTCTTTGCTTTGAGCCAAGATCCATCTAAATCAGCAATGATATCCTTTGTTCCACATCCTCTCCTGAATCCAGCTTGCATTTCTGGAAGTTCTCTATCAATATACTGCTGCAACCATTTTTGAATTATCTTCAGTTAAGATTTTATTTTCATGCAATATTAATGTTATTGTTTAATAATTTGCACATTGTGTGGGATCACCTTTCTTTGGAATGGGTACAAATATGGATCTCTTCCAGTCAGTTGGCCAGGTAGCTATCTTCCAAATCTCTTGGCATAGCCAAGTGAGTGCCTCCAGCAGGGCATCTATTTGTTGAAACATTTCTATGGGTATTCCATCAATTCCTGGAGCCTTGTTCTTTGCCAGTTTCTTCAGTACAGCTTCAACTTCTTACCACTGGTTCTTGATCATATGCCACCTCCTGAAATGGATGAACATCAACTAGTTCTTTTTGGTACAGTGACTCTGTGTATTCCTTCCATCTTCTTTCTATGCTTCCTGCATAATTCAATATTTTGCCCATAAATCTTTCAATATTGCAACCCGAGGCCTAAATTTTTTCCTCGTTTTTTTTCAGTTTGAGAAATGCTGAGTGTGTTCTTTCCTTTTGGTTTTCTAACTCCAGGTCTTTGCACATTTCATTATAGTAACTGTCTTTGTCTGCTCGAGCTGCTCATTGAAATCTTCTGTTCAGCTCTTTTATCTTATTATTTCTTCCACTTGCTTCAGCAAGTGGTCTTTACTTCCTTTCTTGTCTATTTAATGACCTCTTGCTTTCTTCATGGATGCTGTTCTTGATGTTACCCCATAATTCTGCTTTCAATCATTGGTGTTCAATGCACCAAATCTATTCTTTAGATGGTCTCCATATTCAGGAGGGACATATTCAAGGTCATATTTTGGCTCTCATGGACTTGTTTTAACTGTCTTCAACTTCCAGTTGAACTTGCATATGAGCAGTTGATGGTCGTTCCACAATTAGCTTCTGACCTTGTTTTGGCTGAAGATATTGAGCTTTTCCATTGCCTCTTACCACATATGTAGTCAATCTGATTCCTGTGTACCCCATCTGGTGAAGTCCACATGCATAGCCACCATTTGTGTTATTCAAAAAAGGTATTTATAATGAATAAGTCATTGGTCTTGCAAAATTTCATCACGTGATCTCCAGTGTTATTTCCATCACCAAAGCCAAATTTTCCAACAACCTGTGATTCTTCTTTGTTTCCAACTTTTGCTTTCCAGTCACCAGTGATAATTAACACATCTTATGTTTGGTCAATTTCAGACTGCAAAAGTTGATAAATATCTTCAATGGAGTGTTTGTGAAGATGTGGAGACTGGAACTCTCAGACTTCTGGTAAAACTAAATACTGGTACAAACACTTTGGAAAAGTACTTGGCATTATCTATTAAAGTGGAAATATACATCTTAGGCCTCAGCAATCTCAATTCTATGATTATACTCAACAGAAATATGTGCACTTGTGAACCAAAAGACAGGTATATAAATCAGAATGCCATAAACTTATAATAGTCAAACACTGAAAACAAACTAAACATTCATCAATATTAGAATGGACAGGAAAATTGCGGCATATGCATATAACTGAACATTATTCAGCAATGTCATTTAATGAACTACAACTACAGACAACAACATGGATGAATCCTACAAACATACTGAGCAAAGAAAATGAGACATAAAAAATTATTCTATGCTTTATACATGCATTTATATAAAGTACAAACAGGCAAAACTAAAGTAGACTGTCAGAAATCAAAACAACACTAATTTGGGAGAGATGGGGAGGTAGTAACTGGGAGGAACACAAGGGAGATCTTTCACGGTGTTGAGTGTGTTCTTTTTCTTAAACCGGACGGTAGTTACATGTGGTTTTTAAAATTTTGAGCCCACATTCTTAATATGTATATTTTTAAACACAGAGTACTGTGTTAAAATATTTTATACACACACACACACACACATATATGCATATACTGCATGTGTGTATGTGTATGTATATATAGAGAGAGACATGAAAAGTGAGGAGTAAAAATAAAATAAATATTCTAAATATCTTACTAATAGCAATAGCTTCACACTTTCATTAAATAATAATTTAAGGTATAAAATCTTTGTAAGACAAGGTTCATCCACATTTCAAATGAGTTTTCTTAATCATTCTGACTTTAAGGAAGATGATTTCTTAGACTTGATTAGATCATTATTTTTAAATACTTAATGTGGTTGGCAAAGAGCTTTAACTAAGAACAGAATGATCAACTATGCCATTTTATTACTGTTCTCCTATGCGTGACTTATTAACATTATCTTAAGTCTATGACCTTTTAAGCCAGTTATCTATTCTGTAAGAATTACAACTAGTAAATACAACCAGTAAATTTATTTAACAAGTCTTATGGGTTGATTTGTGCCCCCCAAAAAAGGTATATTCAAGTTTCAACCCTGGGTACCTGTGAATGTGACCTGATTTGGAAATAGCAGATTAATTAGTTAGCATGAGGTCATACTGGAGTAGGGTGAGCCCTAGTCCAATATGACTGGTGTCCTTAAAAGAAGAGAAGAGATACAGAGAAAAGCCACACAGGAAGGATGGCCATGTAAAGACAAAGGCAGAAACTGGAGTTCTGCTGCCACAAGCCACGAATGCCTGGAACACCAGAAACTAGAAGAGGCAAGGAAGAATTCCTCCCCTAGCAGCTTCAGAGAGAACATGTCTCTGCTGACATCTTGATTTCAGATTTCTAGCCTCCCTAACTGAGGATGTATTCCTAGTGCTTTGAGCCACCCAGTTTGTGGTACTTTGTTACAGTAGCCCCAGGGAACTAATATAGCAGGCTACAGGTTAAGTGGCAATATACGGCAACACACTGAGACTGAATGAAAGAGTGAGAGTTCCACTGCCAACGCCTCTGCAGTGTGAACTCCTACTCTAACTTACAGACAACTATCTGAGAAAATGAATGAAGAATCATGTTAACCATTCTATTCAATACTGGTAAGGCTTAATTACTCTCCTGTATTTTAGGTTTAAAAAGCAATCTTTTTCTTCCTATTGTTGTTGTTATGTGCCATCGAGTCGGCCCTGACTCATACCGACCCCTCCTTGGGTTTCCGAGGCAGTATCATTACGGAAGTAGGATTGCCCAACCTTCCTTCCGAAGAGTGGCTGGTGGGTTTGAACCGCCAGCCTTCTGGTTAGCAGTCAAGTGCTTTTAGCCATTATGCTACCAGAGCTCCTATGCTACCAGAGCTCCTATACTACCAATAAATCTTAAACACCTCACTCTGAAGACCACTGTCTTGAAGGCAAACAAGAGAGTAGACCAAATTTACGATTTAAGTAGTTCAACCTGGTAACTAAGTGGAAGATGAATTTAAGGCAAAGGATGGGTTTGGAAAGGATGATACTTGAAGCAGAGCAATAGATAGGAGGCTGCTGGAACTGAGAAGGATACAGATAATAGCAATTGCAATTAATAAGGTATACTTTTTATATTTTTCAATTATGTGCTATGTGTGCATTAGGTATGAATAAAACCATTTTAGAGAACTTTGCTACTTTGGATGATCTGTAACATACAGTATAAATCAAAAAACAAACCCAGTGCCGTGGAGTCGTATCTGACTCATAGCGACCCCTCCTCCTTGGCTTTCCAAGGCAGTATCACTATGGAGGAAGCTCTGGTAGCGTAGTACCTAAGGCACTTGACTGCTAATCAAAAGGCTGGCGGTCAAACCCACCAGCCACTCCTCGGAAGGAAGGTGGGGCAATCTACTTCCATAGTGATATTGCGTCAGAAACCCAAGGAGGGGTCGCTATGAGTCAACCCAAGGAGGGGTTGCTATGAGTCGGTCCGACTCCATGGCACATAACAACAACAACAACATCACTATGGAAGTAGTTGCCCAACCTTCCTTCCAAGGAGTGGCTGCTGGGTTTGAACTTCCAGCCTTCTGGTTAGCAGTCAAGTGCCTTAGGCACTACACTACCAGAGCTCCCAAGGACTATGCAATTTTCTAGAATC
This sequence comes from Orycteropus afer afer, assembly GCF_000298275.1. Lineage (NCBI taxonomy): Eukaryota > Metazoa > Chordata > Mammalia > Tubulidentata > Orycteropodidae > Orycteropus > Orycteropus afer. The sequence goes on from NW_006921931.1 coordinate 1,369,302, forward strand.
ATTGTAGATTTGACTCAAACTCATAAAGTAATCTCAAAATAAATTTAAATTTCTAGGGCTTTTCCAAAAATGAGATGACCAGAGCCCAGATCAAATAACCATGTCTTCCCCAAAACAAAACAAATCAACATATTCAAAAGTCAGATAAAATCCTGACCATTTTCTCTTGTTAGGTATTTTGCTATACTTGTTGATGGATGGATCTGATACTTGGGCATATGCCTGCTCTAAAAACAGCCCCAGAAGTCAATACAGTTCAAATTATGTAACTACTCAGTAAGACAATGAGTATATGCATACACTGACTTGACCAAACATACTCCAGAAGCATATTTTAAGAATCCCAGAGGACATCTTTTTCATGGGCAGAAAGCCCTATTTAGGTCTGTCTGTATTATGCAAATAAATTCAAGCATAGTGAAGCTTAAAAGACAAATGTTGGGTTTCAAGTATCGAAAGCTACTAAATGAAAAACAGGGACCATCTGTTTCCAAAGATGGCCACACAAGAGGAAATACAGTTATCCCTCGATATCTGCAGGGGATTGGCTCCAGGACTCTCCCACCCTCCATGTATACCAAAATCAGTGAATGTTCAAGTTCCTTATGTAAAACAACACAGTATTTGCTTATAAACTACACACATCCTCCTGTATACTTAAAACATCTCTATATTACTTATAATACTAATGCCATGTAAAACCAAAAAAAAAAAAAAAAAAAAAAAAGCCAAACTCACTGTCATCCAAGTCAGATCTGACTCCTAACGACCCCTCCCCCTCCCCCCTGGGTTTCTGAGGCAGTATCACTAAGGAAGTAGATTGCCCAACCTTCCTTCCGGAAGAGTGGCTGGTGGATTTGAAGCGCCAGCCTTCTGGTTAGCAGTCAAATGGCTTAAGCACTTCGCCAGCCACCAGAGCGCCTATGTTCACTTAAGGCTATGCATTAATCTATTTCCTTTAGGAATGTTGTTGCCACCAAAACTCCCTGATGCAATGTGAATGCTTTGTAAATAGCACTTTACACTCTCTCCTAGCCTTTGAGGGACCACTTTACCACTTAACTGCGTCTTTAAAAAAAAAAAACCCTCAATCCATTGTTCCTTGAATTCACACATGCAGAACCTGCAGATACAGAGTGCCAACTGCATACAGCATCTATACCTTAAAAAATATAGGTTAGATAAGTTTGGGGGGTTTTTTGGAGTAAGTTAATTCTAGGAAGAATGAAGTTTGACAATCCAGAATTCCCTTCTCTGAAATATCTTAAAATAAAACAAGAGATTAAACTGCTTTGATGGATAAGCATAATCCTGCCTGAGTATAAGAGGAGTGAACTATTTTCTACAAGGATCTATAATCCGAAAATTACAGAATTCACTTCATCTGAATAACCCTCTCCAATGAGCTAATCATGCTCAAGACAACCAAAAAAAAAAAAACCTGAAAGTACCACTTATGTAAGAACGTGTTCAAACAACAACATGTTAGCAGGTGGCAGTGAACTGGTTACAGTTTCCCGGCGTTCAGGGAGGAGTTCCACAACAGACAGACATAAAACTCATAGAGAATATACTAAATATTTAGCCCTTGCACTGGTGGAGCAGTGTCTAAGGCATGCAACCCCTAACCAGAAAGTTGGCAGTTCAAACACACCAGCTGCTTTGCAGAAGGAAGATGAAGCAATTTACTTTTGTAAAGATTTACTGCCTTGGAAACACAACAGGGGTTGTTATGAGTCAGAACTGACTTGGTAGCAGTGGGCTTGGGCTTGGTACTTAAAACTTGTAGGTAAATTTTAAACAGAAAAATTGACTCAATTTATTAGAAGCTCTGGTGGCATACTGCCTAAGGCATCTGACTGCTAACCAGAAATGCAAATAACTAATCCAAGAAGCTGGAGTATATGAAGAAGACTGCAGCATCACAACTGGAGGAAGACTCATTAACAACATGCGATATGCAGATGACACACCATGCTTCCTGAAAGTGAAGAGGACTTGAAGCACTTACTGTTGAAGATTAAAGTATGGATTACACCTTAGCATAAACATAACAAAATTCCTCATGACGAGACCAATGAGCAACATCGTAATAAACAGAAAAAAGACTGAAGTTCTTAAGGATTTCATTTGACTTATATACAAAATCAATGCCCATGGAAGCAGCAATTAAGAAATCAAATGATGCAGTATTGTCCTGGGCAAATCTCCTGCAAAAGACCACTTTTAAGGGTTAAAAGGCAAAGTTGTCATCTTCAGGAATAAGGTGTACTTGACCTAAGCCATGGTATTTTCAATCACCTCATATGCATGTGAAAACTGGACAATGAATGAGGAAGACAAAAGAATTGCTGCCTTTAAAATGGTGTTGGCAAAGGATACTGAACTGACTTCTAGAAGAATGAACAAATCTGTCTTGAATGAAATACAGCTAGAATGCTCCTTAGAAGGAAGAATGGTGAGACTTTGTTTCACTTACTTTGGACACGTTATCAGAAGGGGTCAGTTAGGACACCATACTTAGTAAAGTAGAGGGTCAACAAAAAAGAGGAAGACCCTCAATGAGATGGATTGACACAGAGACTACAATGATGGGCTCAAGTACAACACAGATTGTGAGGATGGTGCAGAACTAGGCAGTGTTTCATTCTGTTTGAAGAGAGGGTTACTATGAGTCTGAACTGACTCGATGGCATCTAACAGCAACAACAATATAAAAATAATTGTCAGAGGATTTCTGGTAAGATGGGAGGAATAGCCAGACTAGCAACACAGATCCTCTTCAACAAAGAAAAGAAAAATCAATTGACAGAGATACAGAAGATAATCCTAGAGCCCTGAACTTTTAAAGGAGCTATACAAAAGTGGTTTAGGCACCAACTAGCGGAAAAACCTGAACAAAAACAGTGAGTACAGAGACGGTCAAAAATGCGAACTGTAAGCTGCTCGGACAGGACCAACAGCCTGAATATTTCCATGTAATGTTGGGCCCAGGTCACCAAGGGCTGCAGGGACAACTGTGCTAGTGGCTTATGACTAGGAAGTGAAACAGGAAAGAGGGAGACAACCTCAGCTGTTGACCTTCCTCTGTCCAGAGAGAGCAGCCATTCTGATTGTTTACATGCGGCAGCCATTTAGGATATTTAAAGTGACCAAGGGCACAGCCATTTGGAACTTTTAGCAGCGGCAGTCATTTTGGATATTTAAAGTGATGGAGGGTGTAGCCATTTTCAATGCTTAAAAACAGTGGCCATTTTGATTATTTAAAGTGACTAAGGGCGCAGCCATTTTGAATCTTTACAAGTGGCAACCATTTTGGATTTTGAAGTGATAGCATTGTCATTCGAATTTCAGGGACCTAAGAATAAACTCTGTTTGCCAAGGTCGGCAGAGACATATGAGAGGCTGATAACAGAAAGGAGACAGGTGGTGACTGTGTAAGTACTGTCAACTAGTGAACAGAGGAGCACAGCACAGTACCCTGCTTGCGTAGATAACATACAAAGAAAACAAAAATTGTGGGCAAGTCACTCCAGCACATAATCACCAAGTAAATATAAACACAAAAACATCACAATGCTTCGGGGACAACAGAGCATCCCAGTCCACACAAAGAAGAGAGATAAAGCAGGAGAAACAAGGGACCAGGATACAGAACCAAAACACATCCCTGAGGAAGACACAGCACTAGAACTCCCTGATAAGGAATTCAAAAGAATTATATTTAGGTATCTTCTGACAAACAGATCAAGGAAAACACAGAGAAAACCCAAGAAGAATTTTGGAAGAAAATACAAGAACAAAATAATAAAATAAATGAAAAATTAGAACTAATTAAAATCTACAGATAGAAATCCAGAAGATTAATACTAAATTGTCAAAAATAGATAATACATTAAAGGGCAAAGGAGTAGAATTGATGCAAGGGAAGACAGAATGTATGAGATTGAAGACAAATACCTGAATACTACTTTGGAAAAGGATCGATCAGAAAAAAAGATCAAAACAAAATGAAGAAAGTCTAAGGTTCATGTGGGATACCATCAAAAGGAATAAGCTACGTGTCATTGGAATTCCAGAACAGGAAGAGAAAAATGAAACACTGTGGAAATTGTCCAAGATTTGTTGGCGAACTTCCCTGATGAAAGATGAGACTATATCCATTCAGGAAGTCCAACAAACCCCAAAGAGGATAAACCCCAAAAGAAAAACACCAAGACACATCATCATCAAACTCACCAAAACCAAAGGCAAAGAAAGAAGCATGAGAGCAGCACGGGAAAAACGAAAAGTTACCTACAAGGGGCAAACAATAAGACTAAGCTGAGATTTCTCAACAGAAACCACGCAGGTGAGAAGACAGTGGGATGATATATATACAAACACTGAAAGAGAAAAATTTCCAACCAAGGATTATGTACCCAGCAAAACGGTCCCACAAATATGATGGTGAAATTAGGACATTTATAGATAAGCAGAAATTAAGGGAATTTGTTAAAACCAGACCAACCTTACAAGAGATGCTAAAGGGAGTCCTTTGGACAGAGAAGCAACAACAGCCAACAACAACTAACCATTAACACACATGATGATATAACCCAGAAACAAACCCAGCTATGGAAGTATCCAATATAAAGACGCCTACAAGACTGTAGGGAACCAGAGACACCAACAGACAAATGAGGACAACTGCAAATGAAAAAGGGAAAAAAAATCTGTGTCATTACAGAACTACTAGATGGTAGGGAAGTCAAGACAACTACAAGATAGCAGACTGTTCTAAACTTGGGAAGAAAACTATAAATCACAGGGTAACCTCAGAGAAAAATGATAAACCCCCACATCAAAATTAAAAAGAGGACCAGCATAAACATTCAGCAAATACTAAAACAGTAGCAAGGAAGGAAGTGATAACATGATTCATAAACAAAACGAGCTCAGTATAGAAAATTATATGGAACAAAGATATTGACACAATGAAAAAGCACATGACAAAAATGACAACAACAAATTCATATTTGCTGATAATTACTTATCTGGCAAGGGACTTATCTCTAAGATTGACAGAAAACTCCAACACCTCAACACCAAAGGAATTAACAATCCAATTGAAAAATGGGCAGAAGACATGAATAGACACTTCACCAAGGAGAATATTCAGGCCAGCTAATACATGAAAAGATGCTCACAATCACTGGCCATCAGAGACATGTATATCAAAACAACAATGAGATATACCGTCTCACCCCAGCACTGATGGCAAGGTTCAGTGAGACAGAAAATAACAAATGCTGGTGGGAATGTGGAGAGACTGGGTCTCCCATACACTGCTTGTGTGACTGTGAAGTGACACAACCACAGTGGAAAGCAACATGACAATTCCTTAGAAAGTTGGAATGGGAGATACCATTTGACCCAGCAATCGCACTACTAGGTATATATCCTAGAGAGGTGAGAGCCAGGATAGGAACAGATACATGCACGCTCATGTTCATCACAGCATTATTTACAATAGCAAAAAGATGGAAACAATCTATGTGCCCATCAGCGGAAGAGTGGATGACCAAACTATGGTACATACACATACTGGAATGCTATGCAGCACTAAAGAATAATGTAGAGTCTGCAAAACACTGCATAATATGGATGAACTTGGAGGACATTATGCTGAGTGAAATAAGTCAATCACAGAAGGACAAATATAGTATCAGTTCGTTGTGGAGGGCCAAGGAAAGGTTTATATACAGAGGGAAACTTTGTCAGTTGCCAGGGGTTGGAAGGGAGGGAAGGGAACACTGCCAAAAAAAATAAAAATAATAAAAATAAAAAATGTACTGACCCCTGCCTGTCACTTTAGTTTTGTGTATTTCACTATACATAAATTATATTTCAACACAATGCATTAATAAAAAAAAAAAAAAAAACCTCCACCGCAACCAGAGCTGTTACACTTAACACCTCAACCAACAGACAAGCAACACCAATAGCTTCTGCAACACAGGATCAATGAAAGACAGTGGACAACACCTGCTCATCCCAACACCTACTCCTCTTCACAACAAACAAGAGACCTGCACTCACATCCTCCCCAGTGATTTCACCAACACTGAGATAGCTGGAGAGTGACCCAATACAACTGAGTTAATAATGAAACAACTACACCTGTTCCATCCTTTCAGGTATAGTAAAACATAAAGTCAGGGTGAAACAAATCAATACATAACTAACAATTAAAGACAACAACTTGAAAACATCTGGGAAACAACTCAAAACTCAAAAACTCATTGCCATCGAGTCAATTCTGACTCATAGTAACCTCCTTTGGGTTTCTGAGGCAGTAAATCTTTATGGAAGTAGACTGCCCAGGCTTCCTTCCACAGAGTGGTTAAGAAACCACCAATCTTCTGATTAGAAGTCAAATGCATTAGGCACTAAAAACAACAGTCAACCTCAAATCAAACAAAAATAGAGGACAAGACAATAGAAATAAAAGCTCAGGGTTAAGAATTCTTATCTGGAAGAACAAGCAATAGAACTACGTGAGAAGGAATTCAGAAAGTATATACATAGGACTCTCCAAAAGCTCAAGAAAATCATAAACAGAAACAATGAGAAGACAGACAGTACACTGGAATAATTCAGGAAAATCATTCAAAAACAAAATAGAGAAGGGAGAAGATGGCGGACTAGGCAGAAAGACTGCACAGACCCTCTTCAACAAAGAAAAGGGAAACCAATTAACGTAGACACAGAAGATAATCCTGGACCCCTAAGCCTTGAAGGGAAGGATATAGAAGTGGACTAAACCCCAACTAGCAGAAGAATTTGCATGAAAATACCAAAAAAGGAGACAGACGGAGCTGCGGTCTGGCAGCGAGCGATTCTGACGGCACAGACAGCCTGGAGATTCCTGAGTGCTGCAACCCCAAGGACACTCGGGACCTGCAAGACTGACAAGTTTTTTGAAGGTTATTTGATTGTAATTTGTGTCTAATTGAGTGGGAGACAGCAACAGTCCCCATAAGACACAACTACATCTACACCTCCTGCAACTTCACTTACTGAGCGACAGCCACTACCCTCTTTCTCCACCAACATGCCAATGATAAAAAACCACCAAGAAAAGCTGGAATCAAGCTTGACTGCTCTTCACAAACAGTTCACAGAGATCTAAATACAACACCACCACGATACCTCAGAGACAAGAGACCATCACAGTCCACGCTAAGAAACAGGATAAAGTGGTAGAAACAAGGGAGCAGGATACAGACCAAGAACACATCCCTGAGAAAGAAGCAGAATTGGAACTCTCTGATAAGGAATTCAAAAGAATTATCTTTACGTATCTTCAAAGGATTGAGACACAGACCAAAGAAAACACAGAAAAAACCTTAAAAGAATTTTGGAAGAAAATACAAGAACAAATTGACAAAATAAATGAAAAATTAGAAATGATTCTAAATCTACAGATAGAAATTCAGAAGATTAATACTAAATTGTCAGAAATAGA
>NW_006921931.1:1379181-1380944 GCF_000298275.1 Orycteropus afer afer
AAAAAAATAAAAAGGTAAATACACAATTAGAACTCATATAAAAACAACAATTAGAAATCCAGAAGATGACTACTAAAATTATGGTGATAGATACACAATCGAAGCAAAAAGAGTAGACTAGAACTGTCTGAAAAGTGCATTTCTCAACTAGAAGACAAATCCCTTGACACCAGCCTGTATAAAGAAAAATTAGAAGAAACATTCAAGAGAAATGAAAAGAACCTAAGCGTTATATGGGATGATATGAAAAGAAACAACCTATGCCTGATTGGAATATCAGAACAAGAGGAGGCAGGGAAAAAAAAAAAAAAAAAAACTGACTGAGAACAATGTCAATTGCTAACTTCCCCCATATCATGAAGGAAGAAAAAACATCCATCCACGAAAATCAACAAACCCTATACAAGATAGATTCCAAGAGAAATTCATCAAGACATATCACAATCAAACTTTCCAAAACCAAAGACAAAGAATGAATCAAAAGGAAAGCTAGAGACCAAAATCCCTCATGAATATAGATGCAAAAATCTTCAACAAAATACTAGCCAAGACTCCAACAACATATCAAAAAAATGAAACATTATGACCAAGTGGGGTTCATATCAGGTATGCAAGGATAGTTCAACATTAGAAAAACATCAATGTCATCCACCACATAAATAAAACAAAGGAAAAGAACCACATGATTAAATTGATCGATGCAGAAAAGGTATCAGATAAAATCCAACACATTTTTCTGATAAAAACTCTTGGCAAAATTGGAATACAAGGGACATTCCTCAACATAATAAAGGGCATCTATGCAAAACTAACAACCAACACTATTTTCAATGGAAAGAGACTGAAACCATTCCCCTTGCAAACATGAACAAGACAAGGATACCCTCTATCACCACTTGCATTCAACACTGTACTGGAAGTCCTAGCCAGGGCAATAAGGCAAGAAAGGAAAATCAGAGGCATCCAAATTGGTAAGGAAGAACTCAAACTATACCTATTTACTGATAATAAGATCCTATAACCAGAAAACCCAAGATATGCAGGAAAAAAACTACTGGAACTAATTGAGAGATTTAGCATCGTGGCAGGATATAAGATCAACATCCAAAAATCAGTTAAGATTCCTCCACACCAGCAAAGAGATTGCGGAACAGGAAGTAAGGAAATCAATACCATTTACAATAGCTATCAAAAAATACAACACTTAGATATAAATCTTACTAGGGACACAAAAGACCATTCAAAGAAAACTACAAATCACTACTCCAAGAAACCATAAGAGATCAACATAAATGGAAGAACATCCCATGCTTGTGGATAGGAAGAGTGAACATTTTGAGAATGTCAATACTACCCAAGCAAGCTATACATTCAATGCAATCCTAATCCAGATCTTATCAGCATTTTTTAAGGATATGGAAAAACCAATCACTAATTTTATATGGAAAGGAAAGAGATCTTGAATAAGCAAAGCACTATTGAAGAACAACAACAAACTAGGAGGTCTCACACTTTCTGATCTCAAAACCTACTATATAGCCACAGTAGTCAAAACAACCTGATACTGGTATAGGGACAGACACACAGACCAGTGGAACAGAATTGAGAACCCAGAAATAGACCCATCCACCTGTGATCAGTTGATTTTTGACAAAGGGCTGAAACCCACTGAATAGGGAAGAGATGATCTCTTTAACAAATGGTGCTGTCAAAAACAGATATCCATTTGAAGATAAATGAAACAAGATCCATACCTCAAAAAC
>NW_006921931.1:1381834-1382994 GCF_000298275.1 Orycteropus afer afer
TTATTGTAAAAAGTCAAGGAAAGGTTTATATATGGAAGGAAACTTTCTTTGCTGGTTACCAGGGATAAGAGGGGAGGGGCAGGAAAACTGGAAAAAAAAAATGCACTGACGTATGTCACTTTAGTCTTGTGTATTTCACTGAACATAAGTTATATTTCAATAAAATGTATTTTTTGAAAGAAGAAGAAGAAAGAATCTTGGGAGTAGCTCAGGAAAAATGAAATGTCACCAACAATAGACAACTAAGACTAAGCTTTTATTTCTCAGCAGAAACCACACAAGCAAGAAGGCAATGGGATGGCACGTTCAAAACCTTGAAGAAAAAGAACTGCCAACCAAGCATTATATATTCAGCTAAATTGTCCCTCAAATATGCAGGTGAAATCAAGACATTCTCAAACAGAAATTAAGGGAATTTGTGAAAACCAGACCAACCTTACAAGAAATGCTAATGGCAGTCCTTCCAATAGAGAACCCACAACAAAGAACAACTAATTAAAATCAAGACACTTGACATCACCAAACCAGAAAGAGATGCACAAAGAAGTTCATAAAATAATGTACAAAGAGGAATAAAGAAGTCAATCTGCAAACTACACCAACAACAAAGCAAATAGAGGGAATTAAAGTTTTTATTACAAGACTTCCAAATGGGGAGGATGACAGGACAATGTTTCTGTAGAACAGACTGTTCCAAACTTAGGGAGATAAGAACTAACTTCAGGGTAACCACAAAGAAAATTAACAAGCCTCCTAAGCAAACTCAGAAAGAAGAAAAGCCATGGGCTAAGTAAGCACAAAAGCAACTATAATGAAGAAAAGAGAAAAAAATACTTGATAACCAAAGGAACTTAGCACAGAAAAATATTTGGAACAAGGAAATCACCAACACAACAAAAAACACAATAGAATGACAGCAATTCATACCTATCACTAATTACGCTCAATGTGAATGGACTAAACCAGTCAAGATAAAAGACAGTGGCAGAGTGGACAAGAAAAGACACATCGAGAGGAGGCAGGGCAAGATGGAGGACTAGGCAGAAGGATTGCACAGACCCTCTTCAACAAAGAAAAGGGAAACCAATTAACAAAGACACAGAAGATAATCTCGGACCCCTGAGCCTTGAAGGAAAGGATGCAGAATTGGACTAAACCCC
>NW_006921931.1:1386413-1387604 GCF_000298275.1 Orycteropus afer afer
CACCTTAGACACAAAAATAAAAACAAATTTAAAATTAAGGGATGGAAAAAAATATACCAACTTAATTGCAACCAAAAAAGAGTAGTAGTGGCAATACTAATTTCTGATAAATAGACTTTAAGGTGAAAACCAGCACAAGGAACAAAGAAGGACACTGTATGATGCTAAAAGGATCAAATGACCAAGAAAACATTACCATAATAAATATCTATGCACCCAATGAAAATGCGCCAAAATACATAAAGCAATTATTACTGATGTGAAAGGAAAAACAGACAACTCTACAATAACAGTAGGAGACTTTAACACACCACTGTCAAGGAAGGACAGAACAACTAGAAAAAACTCAGCAAAGATACAGAAGAACTCAACAACACAATCAACCAATTCAACCTCAAAGACATATACAGAGCACTCCACCCAACAAAAGCACAATACACATTCTTCTCCAGTACACATGGATCATTCTCCAGAATAGACCATATTTTAGGAGATAAAAGAAGCCTCAGTAAATTCAAAAACACTGAAATACTACAAAGCATATTCTTGGATCACAATGCTATAAAATTAGAAATCAGTAATTGGAAGATCAAGGAAAAGATATCAAATACGTGGAAACTGAATAATACACATCACAAAAACTACTGAGTAACACAAGAAATAAAGTGTGAAATTAAAAAAATTAAAAATCACAGAAACAAATGATAATGAAGATACTACTTACCAAAACCTTTGGAACACAGTGAAAGCGTTACTCAGATGTCAATTTATAGCAATAAATGGACACATCAAAAAAGAGGAAAGAATCAAAATCAACACTTTAACTGAACAATTTCAACAACTAGAAAAAGAGCAATAAAAGAAACCAACAGTATCCAGATGTAAAGGAAACAATAAAAATCAGAGCAGAAATAAAGCAGAAAATAAAAATACAGAAAATCAACAAAACAAGCTGGTTCTTCAAAAAGATTAACAAACCAATGGTAAATTTAACAAAGGAAAAGAAAGAGAAGATGCAAATAACACGAATAATAAACAAAAAGGGCAACATCACAACAGAACCAACTAAAGTAAGAAAGATAACAGAATATTATGAAGAACTATACTAGCGTAGTGCCTAAGGCACTTGACTGCTAACCAGAAGGCTGGCAGTTCAAACCCACCAGCCACTCCTCGGAAGGAAGATGGGGC
>NW_006921931.1:1388104-1391909 GCF_000298275.1 Orycteropus afer afer
CAATCTACTTCCGTAGTGATACCGCCTCAGAAACCCAAGGAGGGGTTGCTATGAGTTGGGTCCGACTTGACTACTCAAACTATTCCTGAACATAGGAAAAGATGGAATACTCCCAAATTCATTCTATGAAGCAAGCATAACAATGACACCAAAACCAGGGAAAGACATCATTAAAAAGGAAAACTACAGACTAATATCTTTCATGAACATATATGCAAAAATCTTCAACAAAACCCTAGCCAAAAGAATTCAACAACCTGTCAAAAAAATAATACATCCTGACCAAGTGGGATTCATACCCAATATGAAAGGATAGTTCAACATCTGAAAAACAATCAATGTAATCAACCACGTAAACAAAACAAAAGAACCGTATGATCATATCAATTGACATGGAAAAAGCATTCGATAAAATTCAACCCATTCCTGTTCAAAACCTGAGGAAAATAAGGATAAAAGGGAAAATCCTCAACATAATAAAGGGCAGATACGTGATGCCAACAGCCAACATTATTGTTAACGGAAAAAGACTCAAAGCATTCCTCTTGTGAACGGGAACCAGACAACGACACCCTCTATCACCACTTCTATTTAACACTGTATTGGAAGTTCTAGCCAGGGCAATAAGGCAAAAAAGAGAAATAAAAGGCATCCAAATTGGCAAAGATGTAAAGCCATCTCTATTTGCAGATGACATGATCCTATCCAGGAGCTCTGGTGATGTAGTGCCTAAGGCATTTGACTGCTAACAAGAAGGATGGCAGTTCACACCCACCAGTCACTCCTCGGAAGGAAGACTGGGCAATCTATTTCTGTAGAGATACTGCCTCAGAAACCCAAGGAGGGGTTGCTATGAGTCCAATCAACTTGTCAGCAATGAGTTTTGGGGTTTTTGGGGGTTTGTGTTTTTCTTTTTTTTTTTGGTTTATGATCCTATACATAGAAAACCCAAGAGACTGAACAAAAAATTACTGGAACTAATAATAGAAAAGTTCAGCAAAGTGGCAGGATGCAAGGTCAACACACAAAAATTAGTTGGATTCCACTACATCAACAAAGAGCCTCTGAAAAGGAAATAAGAAAATCAATACCATTTACAACAGCCAGCAAAAAGATAAAATACTTAGAAATAAATCTTACCAGGGACACAAAAGACTTATATATAAAAACTACAAAACACTACTACAAGAAACTAAAAGGGATGCACATAAATAGAAGAATATGCCTTGTTCATGGATAGGAAGACTGAATATTGTGAAAATGTGAATACCACCCAAAGCAATCTACACATTCAATGCAATCCTGATCCAGATTCCATCAACATTTTTTAAGGACATGGAAAAACCAATCACTAATTTCATATGGAAAGGAAAGAAACATCAGATAAGCAAAGGACTGCTAAAGAAGAAAACAAAGTAGGAGGTCTCTAACTCCTGGATCTCAAAACCTACTATACAGCCACAGTAGTTAAAACAGCATGGTATTGTTACAATGACAGACAGACAGACCAGTGGAACAGAATCAAAAACCCAGAAATAGACACATCCATCTATAGACAGCTGATCTTTGACAAAGGACCAAAACCTATTAAATGGGGAAGAGATAGCCTCTTTAACAAATGGTGCTAGCAAAATTGGATATCCACTTGCACAAAAATGAAACAAGACCCATACCTCACCCCACACACAAAAACAAACTCAAGCCGGATCAAAGATTTCAATATAAAACCCAAAACTATAAAGGTCATCAAAGATAAAACAGGGGCAAACTTAGGGGCCCTAATCTACAGCATAAATAAGACTATCAAGTATAACCCAAAATGCACAGGCAGTGGAAGAGAAGCTAGATGACTGGGACCTTTTAAAAATTAAATTTTTATGCATATCAAAAGACTTCTCCAAAAGGGTGAAAAGAGAATCTATAGAATGGGCAGAAATATTTGGCTATGACATATCTGACAAGGGACTTACCCAAATTTTACAGAACACTTCAACACCTCAACACCAAAAAGACAAACAACCCAATTCAAAAATGGGCAAGAGACATGAACAAGCACTTCACTAAAGAAGATATACTGGCGGCCAAAAAACACATGAGGAAATGCTCATGATCATTAGCCATTAAAACAACGAGATATCATCTCACCCCAGCAGTAACAGCAAAGTTCAACAAGACAGAAAATAACAAATGCTGGTGAGGTTGCGGAAAGATTGGAACTATCATAGGCTGCTGGTGGTACTGCAAAATGGTACAGCGATTATGGAAAATGGTATGTATTTCCTTAAAAAATTGAAAACAGAAATGTCATTTGATCTAGCAATTGCATTACTAGGAATATATACTTAAGAAATGAGAGACAGGACACAAACAGACACATGCATACCCATGTTCATCACAGCACAATTCACTACAGCAAAGAGATGAAAAAAACCTAAATGCCCATCAACAGATGAATGTATAACCAAACTGTGGTGCATTCACACAATGGAATATTATGCTACATTAAAAAATAATGAAGAACACATGAATCATCTCACAACATGGATGAATTTGGAGGACATTATGCTGAGTAAAATGAGTCAATCACAGAAGGACAAATGTTGTACGAGCCCATTATTGTGAAACTCAAGGAAAGGTTTACTTAGGGAAGGAAACTTACTTTGTTACTAGAGACAGGAGGGAAGGGGAGGGAAAATTTCAGACTAGTTGGGGGTCACATATTGATTTGCGTGAGGGGAGGGATGGTATGTAAAGAGTCTGTGACCAGCATGATGACACTGGGGAAAGGAAGGACACTGAAACATGCACATAAGATATAGACCGCAGAAGCAAATAACAGTACATGCACAATACTGCATTATCACTAACACTAAACACTAGACTATGGATAAATGCACAGATAGGTGAGAAGATCAGGTGGGGTAGGCAAACAGGAGTATACCCTGGACCAAGGATAGATTTCACTGAGGATAATCTTACATATGCACTCGTGCTACAAAATAAGCCACATACATTACAGAAGCAACAAAAGACAGAGTTGAAGTAACCTCTCAGAGACAACCAAACACCTTGAGAGAGAAAGAATCACTGGGCCTGCGGACTCAGGACCATAGTCTCGGGGGACATATACTCAACTGGCACAACACAGTACATATAAATCTCGTTCTACATCCTACTTTGGTCAGTAGCAACTGAGGTCTTAAAAGCTTTTGAGTGGCCATCTAACATGCAACTATTGGTCTCCTCTCATCTGACGCAAAGAAGAATGAAGAAAATCAAAGGTATCTGGAAACAATTAGTCCAAGGATAAGAAGGACAGACCACGGGGACCTCAGCTTTCATGACCCTGAGACCCAAAGGACTAGATGGTGCCCAGCTACCAATGCCAAGCACTTGGAGAAAGATCAAAACTGGAGATCCTGGATAGAGTGGGAGGAAAAACGTGGAACAAAATTCAAAAATACAAAAATGATCAGAATTACTGGTCAGAAAGAGACTGGTAGAACCCCCAAAACTATGGCCCCAGGTTACACTTTGGGCCCAGAAATGGACTCACTTCCATAGATTGGCTCTCAGCCCAACAGGAGGAAAGACCTACAGGCAGAATACCTACCCCAGGGTGATGTACCCACCTGCTCTAAGGAGATTTACCCTCTAGATCAATCAGCCATGAGACATGAAGGGTACAGCATTCACAGAGGGGAAGAGCTGGACAGACAGGAATGCACAGTGAACAAAGGTACAGGGAGAGGGTAATCACAGGGAAAGGAGTAGAGGAAAGTTTCTTATGGTTGGGGATGGTAAT
>NW_006921931.1:1392279-1401977 GCF_000298275.1 Orycteropus afer afer
AACATAATCATCAATATCCTTAATTTATACTAGTTTTCTTCCAGTAACAGAAGCAAGGCAAGAATCATATGGCTCCTGGGGATTAAAAGCTGAGACAGTAGGCTAATTTAACGAAGTTAAAGCACCTATTTGTAACTTGAAGGCTTACTTTACCGACATAAAATTCGAAAGAGTCAATCTCTAAAGACTGAAAAGCTACCTAAAGTTCTTAATTTTAATGTAGTTCAACTTATCTTTTATTATTATTACTACTACTATTAGTCCACAGGAGAGTGATTTATATCACTGTGATATATTTCATACAAAGGAACTCCACACAATGAAAATAAACAACTACAAATGAAATCCTGAACAAAGTAAGCCAGACCCAAACGAGTACACAAACTAATCTGTGTTGTTAGGAGTCAGGATAGTGGCTACCCTTGGAGGGGAATGGGAGTGGTGACTAGGAGGAGGCACTGAGGAGATCTGGGATTCTGGTAATGTTCTGGGATCTATGTTCTGCATTCTCATGATCTGTGTACTTTTTTTCTGTATGTTATATACTGCAATAAAAAGTTTACATTACAAAAAAAGGAGAGAAGTGTAAGATTAAAACTTTTTACATGTGAAGCAGAGGGATTCTGGCACATCATTCTGGATACTTCATGGTAATATGCTCATCTGATTGCAGAAACACATGTTGCGCTCCCCCCCACCTCAAGTTAATGCAGGTAATGCCCTAAAAAAATTTCTTATATTAACTAGCCCCCTTGTAGGAGAGCCCTTAGGCAAGAAAAGGAACCACCTTAATCAAGTGATCAAAGAAAACATCACAAATAAAGGTCCAAACAACTATCACATGCCCCCTTATGTGATCACTGAGGACACAAGATCAAGATCAATTATGTTGTTGTTGTTAGGTGCCATCACGACTCATAGCGACCCCTCCTTGGGTTTACGAGATGGTATCACTATGGAAGTAGATTGCCCAACCTTCCTTCTGAGGAGTGGCTGGTGGGTTTGAACCGCCAGACTTCTGGTTAGCAGTCAAGTGCCTTAGGCACTATGCTACCAGAGCTCCTAACATCAATTATAGTATGAAAAAAAGCAAAAACAAGTTGCTACTACATCGATTCTGACTAATGGTAACTTCACAAAGTGTCAGAGTAGAACTGTGCTCCACAGAGTTTTCAATGGCTAATTTTTTTCACAAGTAGAATGTGGGGCTTTTCTTCCAAGGTGACTCTGGGTAAAACGGAACCCCCAATCTTTCTGTTAGCAGCCATGCACCTTAACTTGCACCACCCATATAAATGTATAACCTAAATTTTATCATGATAAAACATCAGACAAACCCAAATTGAGAGATATTCTACAAAATTAGCAGCAATCTTGAAAAATGTCAATGTCAAAAAAGAATAAGAAAAGCAACTCCAGAATGGTACCATATTAAAAGTCGCAAGCAAGATTAAAGGGACATTAAAACCCAATGCAGTGCACAATCTTGGATTGGAAAAAAATTCTATACAGAAAAAGTTAGTGAAATTTAAATAAGGTCTACAATTTAAAAACGGCATTATACAAGTGTTAATGTCTATATTTTGATTACTATACTAAGGCTGTGTAAATGAATGTTCTTACTCTCAGGTAATACACATTGATGTATTTAGGGATAATGGGGCATTATATTTGCAACTTTCTATCAAATGGTAGGAAAAAAAGTATGTAGAGAAAGAATAATAAAGCAAATGTGACAAAATGTTAGTGAAGGGAGTACTGTGGAGCTCTTTGTACTATCTTACACCTTTTTTTTTTGTATGTTTAAAGTGATTTCAAAACAGAAAGTTAGAAAAGAGAAAACTTATTTTAGGGGGGAAAAAGAATGCATTATGGTAGTTAAAGTTGGAAGTCAACTTGGCTGGGCAGCTGGATGTGGTTATTCCCCATGGTGATATTAGTAATTAACTCCATGGTGGAATCTACTGGAGCAGCTGAGTAGCTAGCTGCTTTAGGGATATGGGCTGCTTCCATAATATAAGAAGCGACTTTGAGGAAAGTATCCAGCTTTTTGGCACTCTTGAACCCTGCATGTAGCCAAGTTGTCGTTCAACAGCCTGCCATGCCTCGCTGATCCTGGAACTTCTTCTGGACTAGAATTTAGTGGTCTGGTAACACTGAGGCTATGGCTTTGTACTTGTCAATCCTGGATTTGTGAACCTCAGCAGCCAGCAGGTGTCTGAGTGAAGAAATGTCTCTAGCTCCAGTGGGACAGGAGCAGAAGGCAGAGCTGAAGCCCAAGGTTAAGGGGCTTTCACCCAGCCCCTAGAGCCTGGCACTTTGAACTCAGACTTAATGCCTCCAAAATTGTAAGAGAATAAACTCTTGTTTGTTCAAGCCACCCATTTGTTGTATATTCTGTTAGCGTGGCACTAGGTAACCAAAACATCCATACACATACGAGTGGAATTCAAAATGTCTTTACTTTTCTTCCAAGTTCCAGAATATATGAAATGTTTAATGACCACCTACTATGCTAAGTAGGAGCTCTGGTAGCATAGTGCCTAAGGCACTTGACTGCTAACCAGAAGGCTGGCGGTTCAAACCCACCAGCCACTCCTCGGAAGGAAGATGGGGCAATCTACTTCCGTAGTGATACTGCCTCGGAAACGCAAGGAGGGGTCACTATGAGTCGGGTCTGATTCGATGGCACATAACAACAACAACAATGCTAAGTATGATACAAAAGAAGTATACGATGATTTCTAATTTCAAGGAGTTTTCCTTCTAGGTGAGGTGACAAACAAATATAAAATAATAATGACTTTCATGATATGATGAAATGTCAGAAAGTCATACAAGAGTAATTGTCAAATGAGTGAAAGAGGCAGTAAGTACTAGAAATGTTGAAGGTGGGAAAAAAAAAACCCACAATGGACAAGAATGGTCCTACTGAAAGAAGAGATTTCATTTTGGTCTTGAACCTTAAGGAGAATCTCACTAGAAAAGAGGAAGAAGAAACTTCCAAAGTGAGAAACTATTTGTGGATAAGTGAGTGAGTAATAAAAACTGACCACACAATCTGTTAGAACAGAAGAATGAAAATAAAATACGAAGGCTGGGGCCAAATTATAAAGGGCCTTGAATCATAACACAAAGAAAATTGGGCTTCATACTACAAGCAAAAGCCAACCATCAAATTATTCTGACACAGTATTATTAGTGGAAATAATTTCTCCATTTCTGTCTAGAATCTGACTGGTACTCCTAGAACCCTGGTGGCACAGGTTAAGCATTTAGCTACTAACTAAAAGGTCTCTGGTTCAAACCAACCAGCTGCTCCACAGAAGAAAGATGTGACAGTCTGCTTTCATAAAGATTTACAGCCTTGGAAATCCAATGGGGATCACTATGACCGAGAATCAACTCAATGGAAGTGAGCTTGGAGTGTGTGTGTGTGTGTATGTGTGTGTTTTGAAATAAATGCTTAGTGCAAAACCATCTACACCTATAATCAGTTACTGGTCAAAATGAAATTTAATTTTATACATCTCTTTTCCTTATCAAATATACAAATACGAACTGTTTTGGCTGATAAACTTCATTATGTGTAGGGAGAGATTTTTTATTAGCATTGATTCGTTAACATTAAAAGTTTTCATTAAGCATTTTAATTCAGAATCATGATCACATCTGGAAGCATTTTTGTTGCATGTAAGCCAAATGTACAATAAATTCATTCAACAAGGTCAAGTTTATAAATATCAAATTGTAATCTAAGAAGCCACCTTTGTAAATTCTACATGAATCATCTCTTTTGAGAACCCTTCATTATATTTCTAACACCCTTTTCCCTTAACAGATTAATCAAATTACCTCAGCACCTAATATAAAAAGAAAAAGACTAGAGTCAAAATTCTTTTGATGATTATAGAACAAAATGTCATTTAATACAAATGACTGAAAGTTGAACACTTATGATTTCTAAAAACACAGTGCAGAAATTGGGAGAATTATAATACAAAGGGTCCCATAATCTTAGTATTCAATGAATTTCTGCTCAAAAGTGCCTTTACCTAGATTAATTTCTGTCTTGTAACATACAATACTTCCCCCAAAAAAAAAATTTCTGTTGTCCTTGATAGGGAAAAGAATGATGACAGCAAGCCATTCAGCAGAGGTCTGCAAGCTATCACTCACAAATCAAATCTGGACTTAGTATTTGTTTCTGTAGGACTACTAAGTTAAGAATGGTTTTAACATTTTTTAATAATTGGAAAAAAATATTTTAAAACACATGAAAATTATATGAAATGAAGTATGTGTAAATACAGTTTTACTGGAACACAATCCAAAGTATTTACCATCTAGCCCTTTCCATTGCCAATGCTTGTCACACAGCATACTAGTCAAGAGGCTCCTGGGCTCTGAAAGACCAACTTGGCTTTAAAACCTGCCTATGCCTAAGGCAGGGAGCTCTGGTAGCGTAGTGCCTAAGGCACTTGACTGCTAACCAGAAGGCTGGCAGTTCAAACCCAGCAGACACTCCTCGGAAGGAAGATGAGGCAAGCTACTTCCATAGTGATACTGCCTCGGAAACCGAAGGACAGGCCCTATGAGTTGGGTCCAACTCGACAGCACATAACAACAACAACAAAAGAACCTGAAAAGAGGAGGGCTAAATCATTGGCACCCTGAAAAAAGGTCATGGTGGCAGAATCCTCCAACCTCCTCTAACTTCACAAGAGGGAGACAGAACCACCACAAGCAGAATCAGCCCAAGGTTGAATCTCATATGGCAGAAATCAGACGTGCCTCCAACCTCCAACCTTTCTGCCAATTCTGACATCAATGGTTCTTTCCCTGACTCTTAACATCTTTGCTGGGCTTGATAACTCATTGCAATAGCCACACAGAAGGCACTCACAATTATGGGGTTTATTAGGGAAGTAACAGGTTACATTCAGGTTCAGGAATGCACCCGGAATACAATTCTTTGACTACGACAGCCTCCTCCTTGGCCATGCTCCAAAGTACACCTCTCTTTGGCCCTAGACCTCTTGGCCTGGCCTCCACCCTGCTTTGGCAACTGTTAACTCTTTTAGCTCTGCCAATAGGTGCACATAGATGCACCCCACTCCATCAGCAAGCATCCTGTCCTGAAAGCACTCAGCTTTCTCATTCCATGGGATGGCAAGCCCATCGCTCTATCTCCTGCCAGTCTCTCAGTTCCTCTGCCACTGTCTCACCACAGGAATCTTGGGTCCAAGGGCACACTCTACTCCCAGCTCTTCTCTGTCTTGAAGATAGTGAGAGCCCCATTTTTCACCTCTGGGAGGGCTCATTCTAAGCATAGTGAAATGACAAAACTGACCAAGCCCCACATTAGGGTTCCATACACCTTATTTCCATGGCCTCACCTCCACAAGCGTGCCATGTATCTTAATTCCATTACTAACAAGCTACCAATCCTCTTGGCAGCCCACAAGCACTTCAAATTACATAGCTCTACCCAGTCATCTGGTGGGTGTCACAAAGAGCCATATTAAGTTACCTACTGCACCATGTACCCCAACCTCAGTACTTACTACTAATTAACATCAGTAGGTAACCATCATAACAATACTATACTTAATTAAGTGCCTATGAAGCACTAGACATTTTTTCAGCAAGTCTTGAAGATAATTTTTTATCCAAAATCATTAGTAAGAAAACTCAGACTCAAGAAATTAAGTAACTTGTCCAAGCTTCTAAAGCTAGTAAAGTTTACAGGCAGAGTTCAGTATCTCAAATCTCCATGAGTCCAAAATACTCAGTCAATTATAAAACTCAACTTGATAAAAAGAAAACATTCCATTTATATGTACACAAAGAATAGTGTGAAGTATGACCAATGTTTAAACTACCATCAAAGATATATATGTCTATGACAAAAAACGAATAACTGTACCCTATAACATTTAGTTAATGAAGTACTAGGTTCTACAGATAATTGTTATTGAAAAATAATTAACTTTAATAACACTTGGTGCAATAAAGGTTGGAGAAAAATATCTGCAATGACCCAATGTTCCATTTCCTTCCAGGCTTCCTGTAGTAAATACATAATGTTGCAATAAAGCTCCTTGAAAAATGAGTCATCTTGAATCAAACATAATCAACAAGATAATGATAAACTAAAAGCTGGCACAAACCCAGCAGAGGAATATAATTCAAGTTCAGGCTCTTAAAACATAACTCATGTTTAATGCTGATGTCTCAGAAATCTAAGCCAATAATTGGGTTTATATAAATGTATCTCTGTGTTGACACAAAAGTATGCATACCTACATTTTACGGTTTTTTATATCTTAAATTTCTGTAATTACCATTCACCCACAAAATATTAACAACAAATATATTATAGTATAATATCCACATTTCCTACTCTACTCAAAACTCTGGAAAATGATTTCCTACTGTTTACTAGAATTAATTATATTTCTGCTTATTTTAGTAAGGCATAAAAAATGAGCATGGTACACAGAGCAATATGTTACGATGGAAATTATATTCTTAAAAATATGTTAAGAATGTATTACTGCCTTTAATGTAAAATTACATTAGTGAATTATCATATACGGTATATGCTCTAATGTTTTATCTGGTAGCAGCATCGGCACGCTTTCCTGTTCCCTCTTCAGAACAATGATTTAAATCTACCAAATCGCTAAACTAGGTTAGGAATACATTCCAAGGCCATGAACACTGGATCCTAAATGAATTAATCCATAATTCTGACCTCAGAAACACAGTATTCAATAACCAAGGAGCAAAATTCAGACTTCTGGTAAGATGGAGGAATAGGCAGACAAACAACACAGACCCTCTTCAACAAAGAAAAGGAAAACCAATTGACAGAGGTACAGAAGATAAGCCTGGAGGCCTGAGCTTTGAAAGGAACTACGCAGAAGTGGATTAGGCACCAAGCAGTGGAAAAATCTGAACAAAAGCAGTGAGTACAAAGATGGTCGGAGCTGTGGACTGTCAGCTACTCTGATGGGACCAACAGCCTGAATATTTCCAAGTGGTGTTGGGACCTGAGAATTGACCTAAAGATCAGCCCTGATCACCAAGGGCTGCAGGGATGACGCACTGGTGGCCTGTGACTAGGAAGGGAAACAGCAAGGAGGGAGACAACCTGAGCTGTTGACTTTCCACTGTCCAGAAGGTGCAGCCATTTTGATTGTTGACATGCAGCAGGCATTTTGGATATTTAAAGTGATTGAGGGCATAGGATGGTATATATAAACACTAGGAGCTCTGGTAGCATAGTGCCTAAGGCACCTGACTGCTAACCTGAAGCCTGGAGGTTCAAACCCACCGCCACTCCTCGGAAGGAAAATGGGGCAATCTACTTCCGTAGTGATACTGCCTCGGAAACTCAAGGAGGGGTCGCTGTGAGTCAGGTCTGACTCGACGGCACATAACAACAACATATATAAATACTAATGGAGAAAAATTTCCAACCAAGAATTATGTACCCAGCAAAACGGTCCCTCAAATATGATGGTGAAATTAGGACATTTACAGATAAGCAGAAATTAAGGGAATTTGTTAAAACCAGACCAACCTCACAAGAGATGCTAAAGGGAGTCCTTTGGAAGAAGCAACAATAGTCAACAGCAACTCACCATTAACACACATGATGATATAACCCAGAAACCAACCCAGCTATGCAAATATCCAAAGTAAATAAGCATTCTACAAGATTGTAAACAGGGAACCAGAGACATCAATTGACAAATGAGGACAACTACAAACCAAAAAGAGGGTTTAAAAAAACTGTATCATTATAGAACTTCTAGATGGTAAGGAAGTCAAGACAACTACAAGACAGGGCTGTTCTAAACTTGGGAAGAAAACTATACATCACAGAAAAATGATAAACCTTCACATCAAAAAAGAGGACTAGCATAAATATTCAACAAATACTACAGCAATGAAGGAAGTGATAAGATTCATAAATGAAATTAGCTCAGCATGGAAAATTATATGGAACAAAGGAATCGACACCATGAAAAAGCACATAACAAAAATGACAGCAACCAATTCATATTTGCCAATAATTACATATCTGGCAAGGGACTTATCTCTGTGATTTATAGTGGAAGAGTGGATGACCCAACTATGGTACACACACATAATGGAATGCTATGCAGCACTGAAGAATAATGTAGAGTCTGCAAAACACTGCATAACATGGATGAACTTGGAGGACATTATGCTGAGTGACATTAAGTCAATCACAGAAGGACAAATATAGTATTAGTTTGTTATTGTGGAGGGTCAAGGAAAGGTTTATATATGGAGGAAAACTCTCTTTGGTGGTTGCCAGGGGTGGGAGGGAATACTGCAAAAAAAAAAAAAAAATGCATTGACCCATGTCACTTTAGTTTTGTGTATTTCACTGTACATAAATTATATTTCAGTAAAATGCATTTAATAATGAAAATAATAAAATAACCAATGAGCTAGCTAACCATATAATTACTTGGAAAGAGCTAATTATTTTATAATGTAATACTCAAAACTTAATTGGGAAGGAAAGCAAAGTCTTAATTAACAGTGCTGTAACAGCAGCATATCCATAAAAAAGGGAAAAAAAAAAAGAACTTTAACCCTTATCTTACATCATATACATAAATTAATCTTACATGGATCACAGACATAAACCTAAAAGCACTAGCCATAAGGAACAAACAATAAACTGAACTTCATACAAATTAAAGATACTACTGGAGCTCTGGTAGCATAGTTGCTAAGGCACTTGACTGCTAACCAGAAGGCTGGAGGTTCAAACCTACCAGCTACTCCTTGGAAGGAAGATGGGGCAATCTAGTTCCATAGTGGAAGTACTACTGCCTCGGAAACCCAAGGAGGGGTCGCTGTGAGTCGGGTCCAACTCGACGGCACCTAACAACAACAACAACTCATCAAAAGACACCATTAAGAAAATAACTAGTGAAGCCACAATCCGGGGGAAAATATTCATGGCACACCTAGCTGACAAAGAATTTGTATCCTTTATAAATAAATCTAACAAGTCAACAATAAAAATATAAATAATCCAATGAAGAATGTGAAGTGAAAAATAAAATAATTTAAAACTACACAAATATACCTTATTTAATCTTATTTAAGGAACCGTGGTGGTACAGTGGTTAAGAGCTCAACTGCTAATCTAATGGTGTGAGGTTTAAACCACCAATCACTCCGAAGGAGAAAGATGTAGCAATCTGTTTCTGTGAAGATTACAGCCTTGAAAAACCTACCCGGAATTTCTTAGCTGCTCTATACGATCACTTTGAATCAGAATCAACTCGATGGCAATGGGTTTGAGTGTCACAACAGTTAAGTACTTGGCTGCTAACTTAAAGGTTGGTGGTTCAAAACCAACATGTGGCTCTGCAGGAGAATAAATCAAAACCAAACTCACTGCCATCAAGTTGGATCCCCCTCATAGTGACCCCTCCTTGGATTTCCAAGGCAGTATACCACCAGCCACTCCTCGGAAGGAAGATGTGGCAATCTACTTCCGTAGTAATACTGCATCGGAAACCCAAGGAGAGGCACTATGAGTCGGGTCCCACTCGACGGCACATAACAACAACAACAACATCACTACAGAAGTAGATTGCCCAATCTTCCTTCTGAGGAGTGGCTAGTGGGTTTGAACC
>NW_006921931.1:1402077-1404887 GCF_000298275.1 Orycteropus afer afer
TCACTACAGAAGTAGATTGCCCAATCTTCCTTCTGAGGAGTGGCTAGTGGGTTTGAACCACCAGCCTTCTGGTTAGCAGTCAAATGCCTTAGACCTGATAAACTGCTCCCATTAAGATTACAGCCAAGGAATCCCTATTGGGCAGTTCTACTGTCAGTGCTTTGTTAGTGCTCATGAGGAACCTGTACAAAGACCAAGATGCTGTCATTCAAACAAAACAAAGGGATATTACATGGTTTAAAATCAGGAAGAGTGAGCATCAGAGCTGTATCCTTTCACCATACTTATTCAATCTGTATGCTGAGCAAATAATCTGAGAAACTGGATGATAATTGGAGGAAGACTCATTAACAACCTGTGAAATGCAGATGACACAACCTTCCTTGCTGAAAGTGAAGATAACTTGCGGCATTTACTGATGAAGGTATGACTTCAGTCTTTAGTATGGATTACACCTTAACATAAAGAAAACAAAAATCCTCACAACTGGACCAATAAGCATATCAAGATAAATGCAGAAAAGACAGAAGTTATCAGGGGTTTCATTTTACTTGGATCACAATCAACACCCACGGGAGAACAAGTCAAGAAATCAGACATCATCTTGCACTGGGCAAATTTGCTGCAAAAGAGCTCTTTAAAGTGTTAAGGAGCAAAGATGTGACTCTGAAGGCTAGGATGTGCCTAACCCAAGCCATGACATTTTCAATCACCTCATATGCATGTGCAAGGTGGACAATGAATAAGGAAGACCAAAGAAGAGTTGATGCTTTTGAGTTGTGGTGCTGGCAGAGAATGCTGAAAGTACCATGGACTGCTAAAAGAACTAACAGATCTGTCCTGGAGGAAGTGCAGTTCGAATGCTCCTTAGAAACAAGAATGGCCAGACCTTGTCTCACCTCATTTAGTCATGTTATTAAAAAAACTCACTCACAGCTGTCGAGTCGAACCTGAGTCATAACGACCCCTCCTTGGGTTTCCAAGGCAGTATCACTACCGAAGTAGACTGCCCAACCTTGCCCAACCTTCCTTTCTAGGAGTGGCTGGTGGGTTTGGACCACCAGGCTTCTGGTTAGCAGTAAAATGCCTTAGGCACTATACTACCAGAGCTCCTTGGTCATGTTATTAGAAAGGACCATTCCCCAGAGATGGATATCGTGTTTGGTAAAGTAGAGGGCCAAGAAATAAAGGGAAGACCCTCAATGAGATGGACTGACACAGTGGCCGCAACAATGGGCTCAAGCATAGCATGGACTGTGGCAGTGCTTCATTCTGTTGTACGTAGGGTCGCTACCAGTCAGAGCTGATGTCGCTATCAACAGCACCTAAGAACAATTCTGTCTTATAGGCTGTTATTAGTTGGAATTGACTTCATGACACACAAAAATGTTACTTAAAAGGACCTGATTTCATCCACTAAATAATGTGGAGTATTCCAGGTTTAAATAAACCATTAACATTAGAAATGAAAAGTTTACAGTGGTTATCTTTTGATGTGATTTAGATACCTGCAAAAATAATGAATTATTTATCTATTTCAAATATCACTTAAAATGAGGACAACATGACTTGCTCTAAAAATATTGAAAAGAAAATTATACAACCATTTGACAAGACTGACCATAAAATAAGATTAACACATAAAAAATATGGGTACACATAATGACTTAATAAAAAAAGTGAAAAAAACTTTAAAACAAACTATATCAACAATATTCCTTTAAAAAAAAACTCTCAGAAATGAAAAAAAGCCAAACTTAAAAAGATTTTAAATCATTTTTGTCCTCATTATAGTATAGATGGATTTTGTTGTAAGAAATAAAACGGCAAAAGCCATTTCTTTCCAAAGATATTTTTCCCCTATCAGTCAAAACAATTACCCAGCAGACAGAATTCTAGGTGCTTTCCTTCCCTTTTTTATTCCTCATACCAAACAAACCCTTTTTATTAAATTTTCATTCAGTATGATAAATCACGTGCACATTTTACTGTGAAGCATGCTACACTGTTGAGACCAGTATCTGGCTAATGTATCTAACCAGCCAAACATGGCAATTTCCATAGTCGCCAAGCAATACTCTCAGAGCCTGGGGAGCAGACTTAACTACTGTTGGGTTTTATTACTCCTTCAGATCAGCAAGGCCTGAATTTTTTTTTACATACAGTCTATCTCCCTTTTCCAGGCAGCACCAAGAATCTCAGGATTGGGGAACAGATGAAAAAGGTAATATAATGGGACCAATTACTCTGAAAATTGTGGAAGCGTAGTAACTGCTTCATTTATTATTTTCTGTTTTTTTTTTTTTTTTTTAATTCCAGTAGGAACTAGTTATTATTAGCAGAATACACTCATTTTCTAATGTCTGAGGTTTTCAAATGATCCTCACCTATTTCTTGTGCAGTTCATGTTACAGGAGATGACCAAGATCTTTCTTCACCATAAAAGCATTCTACCATTTGAAGAACCGGAGTGGTCAGACCATAGGCTTTTGTAAAGAAAATAACTTCATTGCTGCTTAAGATCTAGATTCTTGGAGAAAATGATACTCAAAACTGAGCATTTTTAGGGGGACCAGGTTTGCTGGTCCAATGGAGCCTGGTGGAACTGCTCAGACTATGGCCCCTAGCTGCCCTTCAGGTCTGGAATTGAACCCACACCTTTGGTTTCCAGCCAAACAGAAGACAGGCATATGAGTTGAACATTTGCCTCAAGTAGATACAATCCTTGGAGAGAACAATCATGGGAGAGGGGAGGGCTGCTTGTGCACAGGGAGACAGCTCATGGGGCAGGAGAGCATGGAGGGATGGAC
>NW_006921931.1:1405215-1406493 GCF_000298275.1 Orycteropus afer afer
ACTTGACTGCTAACCAGAAGGCTGGCGGTTCAAACCCACCAGCCACTCCTCGGAAGGAAGGTTGGGCAATCCTACTTCCGTAGTGATACTGCCTCGGAATCCCAAGGAGTGGTCGCTATGAGTCAGGGCTGACTCGACGGCACATAACAACAACAACAACAATGTATGTATGTACATATGTTAGCTGCTGTCAAGTAGATTCCAACTCATGGTGATCCCATGTGTGCCAAGTAGAACTGCTTCATAAGATTTTCATGTCTGTGACCTTAAGGAAGCAGATCACCAGGCCTTGCTCTAAGCCTCCTCTGGGTGGATTTTTAAACTTTTCAGTTACTAGTACTCCAGAGCTTCATTATTAATGCTCCCCAGGGATGACTAAGCAATAAGTGCAAACAGACACAAACTGTGATGGTTTCCAAACTCATAATTGCCACAAGTTGGAATTATGCTACCCTCCCCCTTCATATGAAAAACTACAAACCCTCCAATCTAAACATTTGTCTGAAATAAGAATTGTTATTTTCCCACATGACTTGTCTTCTAACACACGATTTATTGTTGCTATTATTAGGTGCTATCAAGACGGTTTCAACTGATAGCAATCCAATGCACAACACAACAAAGAACTACCCAGACCTGTGCCATCCTCACAATCACTGTTATGCTTGAGCCCATCATTGCAGGCACTATGTTAATCCATCTCATTAAGGGTCTTCCTCTTTTTTGATGACCCTCTACCTCACCAGCCATGATATCTTTCGCCAGGGAATGGTCCCTTCTGACAACATGACCAGAATACGTGAGACCATTCTGGCCATTCTTTTTTTTTTTGTGATTTGGGTGAAGATTTACAGAGCAAATTCACTTTCCATACAGCAGTTTACATATACTTTGTCTCATGTCATTGACCAGTTTACCACAATGCAACAGCTCCCCTCCCACTTCCTCCCCATAGTTACCTCTTCCCAATGTCCATCCCTCCACACACTCGTGCCCCCTGAGCTGTCTGTCTCCCTGTCCATAAGCAGCCCTTCCTTCTCCCATGATTGTTCTCTCCAGGGCATGTGTCTACTTGAGGTAAATGTTTAATTCACATGCCTGTATCTTTTTTGGCTGGAAACCACAGGTGTGGGTTCAATTCCAGACCTGAAAGGCAGCTAGGGGGCACATCTCAGTGGTTTCACCACCAGGCTCTACTGGACCAGCAAACCTGGTCCCTTCCTTTTTTTCTTTTTTTCCTCCAAATGATTTTGGGTTTTGTTCCATATTGTTCTCCCT
>NW_006921931.1:1407442-1412981 GCF_000298275.1 Orycteropus afer afer
TCTTTGATCCATCTGGAGTTCATTTTTGTGTATGGTGTGAGGTACAGATCTTGTTTAATTTTTATGCAAACGGATCTCCAGTTTTGCATTCTGGCCATTCTTTCTTCTAAGGAGGACTCCAGATGGACTTCTTCCAGGAGACATTTGTTTGTTCTTCTAGCAGTACATGGTATTTTCAGTATCTTCACCAGCACCACAATTCAAAGGCATCATCAACTGTTTTTTAGTCTGCCTTACTTATTTTTTATCAAAAGCATCAATTCTGTCTCAGTGTTCCTATTCATTATCCAGCTTTCACATGCATATAAGGCTACTGAAAATACCATGGCTTGGGTCAGGCACACTTTAAGTCTTCAAAGTAGCATCTTTGTTCTTTAACACATTAAATTGGTCTTTTGCAACAGATATACACAATGCAGTAATATGCTATTTGATTTCTAAACTGCTGATTCCACGGGTGTTGAATGTGGATTCAACTCAAATAAGTCTTTTTATTTAGTCTCTGAAGACTAACATACAATTCTTCCATCAGGACAGCCTCCCCTCAGCCATGCCTGCAGGCAAGCCTCTTTAGCCCTTGACTTCTCAGCCTGGCCTCTGCCCTGCTTGGGCAAGTGTTAGAAAGCTCTTTTAACTCTGCCCATAAGTACACTCCACCAGCAAGCCTCCTGCCTGAAGGCACTCAGCTTTCTCACTCTATGGGCCAGCAAGACCAGTAGTACTATGTCTCGTGTGGGTCTCAGTTTTGCTGCCTCTACTTCCAGCATCTCTGTCATATCTCTATTGTCTCAGCAAGTGTTACAGCTCTCTCTCTCTTAATATATATCCTGGATTGAGGAGATCCAATGCAGGGATTTTGGGTACAAGGATGCACTCTACTCCTAGTTGTTCTTCCTTGATGGTACTGAAATCCCCCTTTTCTGCCTCTGAGATGGCTTATTTTAAGCTTAGTTGATGACAAAACTGACCAATGCCCATGTTAGGGTTTCATACCCCTTATTTCCACGGTCCCATCCCCACAGTGTACTATGAGCCTTATTTACATTATTAAGAAGCTATCTCATCCCGTGTGTGCCACAAGCACCTCACATTTATATAGTTCTCCCCAATCACCTGGTAGGAGTCACAAAGACCATGGCTAAAAGAGTCATATTAAATAGTTCACTGCACCACACTCATCTGTACTAAAAAATTGGCAGGCATCTACCCAGCCAACTGACTGGAAAAGATCTATGTCTCTGCCATTCCAAAGAAAAATGATTAAGCGGAATGTGGAAATTTATCAAACAATATCATTATTATAATATGCTAGCAAAATTTTGCTTAATTCAAATACAACTGCAGCTGTACATCAACAGAAAAATGTCAGAACAAGCTGGATTCAGAAGAGGATGTCGAACAACAGATGCCAGGTGAAACCTGGCCAAAACCAGAGACTATCAGAAAGATATTTAGCTTTATCAACTATGGAAAGGCGTTTGTGTGGATTGTAACAAATTTGGGATAAGATTATGAAGAATGGAAATTCCACTTAATTGTGCTTATGCAGAACCTGTACATGGATCAAGAAGCAGTAATTTGAAAAGAACAAGGAGATTCTACATGGTTCAGAATTGGAAAAGGTATGTGTCAGGGTGGATACTTTAGTAAGTCTATATGCTGAACAAATAATCCAAGAAGCTGCTACATGAAGAACATAGCATCAGGATTGGAGGAGGACATTAACAACCTGGAATATGTAGATGCTACAATCTTGCTCGCCAAAAATGAAAATGATTTGGAGCAGTTACTGATGAAGTCAAAGACCACAGCCTTCAACATGGATTACACCTGAATGTAAAGAAGGATAATACTCACAAATATATCAACAAACAACATTGTGATAAATGAAGAAGACAGCAAAGCTGTCAATGATTTCATTCTACTTGGATCAACAATCAACATCCATGGAGGCAGTAGTCAAGACGAATAGTGAATTTCACTGGGGAAATCGACTGCAAAATATCTCTTTAAAGTGTTAAAAAAAAGAAAAAGAAAAAAGTTGTCACTTTTATGATAAGGTACAGCTGAACCCACCCATGGTATTGTCAACTGCCTCATATTCATGCAAGAGCTAGGAAACGAAAAAGGATGTCAGGGTAAGAATTAATGAAATCAACTGTGGCACTAGAGAAGAATAATAAACACACCATGGACTGCTAGAACAAATCAGTCTTAGAACAAATACAATCAGAATGTTCCTTAGAAGTAAGCATGGCAAAACTTCAGACATGTCATCAGGAAAGACCAATCATTAGAAAAGGACATCATATTTGGTTAAGAGGAAGCCCCACTGAGACGGACTGACATAAAGTAGAAACAATGGACCCCAACATGTCAATGATAGTAAAGATGGCAACGTTTCATTGTTATGCATAAGGTCACCATGAGTCAGAGCTGACTCTACAGCAACTAACAAAGACACAGAGAGAGAGAGAGAGAGAGAGAGAAGGTACAACACAATGCAACGCACTGCTATCGAGTCAGATCCAACTCATAGCGACCTCTCCTTGGGTTTCTGAGGTGGTATCCTCACGGAAGTGGAGTGCCCAACCTTCATTCCGAGGAGTGGCCAGTGGCTTTGAACCACCAGTCTTCTGGGTAGCAGTCAAATGCCTTAGGCACTATGCCACTAGAGCTCCCCAATGAATAGGTAGATAATGAAATTCAATGGAAGGAATAAGTTCAACCATAAAATAAATGCACAATACTGGGAGTCACCAAACTACAGCCAAACAGCCAAACCAACTGTGTCAATTATTTTTCTTAGCCTGTGAGCTAACAATTATTGGGGGTTTTTTTTGTTCTTGTTTTTTCAGGTGTAATTATGGTTTATTGAGAGCTCTGGTGGCATAGTACCTAAGGCATTTGACTGCTAACCAGAAGGCTGGCAGTTCAAACCCACCAGCCACTCCTTGGAAAGAAGGCTGGGCAATCTACTTCCATAGAGATACTGTGTCGAAAACCCAAGGAGGGGTCGCTATGAGTTGGATCCGACTCGACAGCACCGAGTTTGGTTTATTGCAATGATTTTTTTTTAATGTGATTTAGGTGAAATTTTACAGAGCAAATTGGTTTTCCATTCAACAATTCAGACGCACTTTGTTTTGTGACACTGACTGCAATCTCCACAGCATAACAGCACTCTTCCCACTTCATCCCTGTGCTAATAATTGTTTTTTCATTCTTACTATTTAGTAAAAAGAAATGAAAAACAGTATTTTGTAGTATGTGAAGATTACACAAAGTTCAAGTTGCACTGTCCATAAATAATGTTTAATTAGAACAGAAGCACTGTCATTCATTTTTGTACTGCTATAATAGCAGAGCTGAGTAGCTGCCTTTACAAAAGTTTACCAAACCCTGTACAACATACCAAAGGGCTTTAAATTATTTTGTTAAAGAAGTAGGATCCTAAGTAATTTCATCTTGTCTCTACCTTCTCAATGTCTGAGATATGGCTTTACTTTCTATAAAACAAACTTTAAATTAAAAGAAAAAATGACAACAGTGTACAAGGCAAAGGGGGTACATGGGAACTCTGTACTTTCTACAGTTATCTCTGTAAAATTGCTCTAAAAAAATAACCAAACACCCACTGCTGTAAGTTGAGTTGATTCCGACTCACAGCAACCATATAGGACAGAACTGCCCCATAGGGTTTCCAAGACTGCAAATCTTCACAATTCACAGTGAAGCATGCTGCCACGTACTTCTCCCGCAGAGCGGTTGGTGGGTTTGAACTGCCTACTTTTCAGCTAGCAGCCAAGCACTTTAACACTGTGCCACCTATTTTAAAAATATGCTCTAATAGTATCTATTTGATTTCCCTTGCTCCACAGTAGTTGCTCCAATTATTTAAATATCAATATAAAGTTAATCTTCCCAAGTCACACACATTACTCAAAGACTACTTCAAGCTTCATATTCATCTGTTGAACAAATACTGTATGACATGCACTCATTCTAGACATCAGTAATGAAACAATATGTAACCTTTATACTGCTTGCATTTTCAATTCTAGAGAAGAAAAAAATAAATGCTTTTTATAAAGTAATCTATATGACAATCTAGAAATGAACTACATTATGAAGTACTTTTATCCTCTGGGCAGCTGAATTTGTTTTATTTTGTGTCTGGAGGTAAAGGGTGAATATTACAAAAAGGAGAAATATTCTTTAAAACCATAACTCCCTTCAAAGGAATGTCAGCCCCGTCCTTCTTCCTAATCTTCCTGAAACCTGTCCACCATGGGTGATCCTGCTGGTGTTTGAAATACCAGTAGTGTAGCTTCCAGTCTCACAACAACACATAAGCCACTATAGTACAACAAACTGCCAGACAAGTGATGGCAAGGAAATGTGGCACCTGTTAAAAAATAAATAAATAAATAAAAAGAAAGTAGCTATCATGCTGGCCAGTCAAACTGCTAAAGAAGTAAATGGCCCCTTTACCCAGAATATCATTGATGGATTTTGTATACGCACAGAAGAGTTTAGAGCTGAGTTTAGGGTCTTTCCAACTTCACATTTCAACATAAGAAAGTGAGAAACTGAATTTCTGGGAACAAACTGTGTGGGAAAAGGTGAAGAGCAAGAAGGAAAATAACAGCCAACAAGATGGTAAAAGGTTATTATTTCTTTGTAGTGAAAAAAGACTGTAGAGTGGTCAAAATGATTTTTAGGAACAAGGATACACATCCTTTCAATTTTAATTTGCTTGTAATTCTACACTGGAAATGCATTCTGTCTCCTCAAACCCTCAGTGAAGTCTTTACACATCAAAGGCTTTTTGCTAGTAGAAGCATGGGACATAGAAATGTAAGAAAAAAGCTGAATTCCATGCTCATGTCAAAGAGATATAAAATAGGATAAGTAGCACACAGGAAACAGAAAATTGATTCATAAAATGAATTTAGTGGCACCAAGCACTTGGAACCAAAAATAACCATGAACATACCTGGATCACCCCTATCAGATTATAAGCATGGCATAATGTATCTCACTTAAAACTTAAACCAAAAAAAAAAATCTCTAAATTTATCCCACTCTAGCTTTCATCTCAACTATTTACTTCACTTTATATAAAAATTCCTCAAAGAGCTTGTCTATACTTAGTGTCTTCAAATCCTTTCCTCCCAACTCTTGACCCCACTCTATTCAGATTTTCCTCTTATCAGTCTACCAAAACTGCCGAGCTAAACCTAATGTTTATTTCTCAGTGCTTTATTTATCTTGTCAACAACACTTTAAGGAGCAGATCACTCTCTCCTTCCCAATATACTTTCTTCATTTGCCTTTCAAGATGCCCTGCTCTTCTGGTTTGCCCTCTACCTCACTAGCCATTTCTTGACTGACAGCAATTCTTCCAAAATGGTAAACTTTGGAATGTTCCATTCTAGGACCATCTCTGTAGCCAATTTCTACCATATTAATTTCATCTAATACCACAGGCTTCAAATACCACCCATTTTCTGTTGACTCAGAAATTTACAGTACC
>NW_006921931.1:1413561-1414486 GCF_000298275.1 Orycteropus afer afer
CAACTTTCCTTCAGCAGCTTTATTTATAACAGCCAAGAAAAACTGGTAACAACTGCAATGTCTATCAAATACTGAACAGATAAATTAATTGTGGTATATTCAATACTACTTACCAATAAAAAGGAATGGACTACTGAAACATACAATAACATAGATGAATATCAAAAGCATAATGCTAAGTGAAAAACATAAAACACCACATGCTCTATTATCTAAATGAAATTCTGGAAAAGACAAAATGCAGTTAGAAAACAGATCAGTGGTTGCCAGGGACTGGGGGTAAGGGAAAGGAATTAACTGCAAAGAGACACAAAGAACTTTTTTAGGGTAACAGAAATTTTCTATAATTTGATTATATATTGTAGAGGATACACACTATATAAATTTTCCAAGACCCACTGAACACTTAAAATTGGCGTATGTCATAATAGGTAAAGCAGAGCTCAACAAGATTTTTTTATTTGAAATCTCAAAACAACTCAGTAGTTCTACTCTTTATCACTAAAACCAAGATATGATAATGAAGTACTCTGGTGTTTTAAAACAAATGACTAGAATTTTCTATCAATAATGCATTTTATTTGATAATGAAAATGTCAAATGTCAAATTCCCAAAGGACACGAGTACATCCAGTTCTAATGAAATCCAATGTAGTGTGATAAAACAGATCGGCCTATCCAAGATTACACAGAATGTCAGTGAAGACAACTAGGAACAGGGTAAGAAAAGGAGTCTTAAAACCTTGCTCTAAAAACCCTTTCTCATACAACTCTTAGGAATGTGTTTTTATCTTATCTATTAGTTTTCAAATTCCTTAACTTTCCCCAGGGTATATGGCAAGTCAAGAGCTCTGGTAGCATAGTGCCTAAGGCACTTGACTGCTAACCAGAAGGCTGGTGGTTCAAACCCACCAGCCACTCCTCG
>NW_006921931.1:1429879-1436332 GCF_000298275.1 Orycteropus afer afer
AAGGGAAATTGTAGTAGATGAAGCTAGAAAGGTTAAGTCTTAGGTTGTGGGGAAGCTCAAATGCCAAGGTAGTAAGCATTTATCTTATAGATATTTGAAATGATTAAATGTTTTTAAGCTGGGAAGTGACAATAAAAATGTGTATTAGAAAGAATAATCCTCAAGAATAACATAGGACCTGTAAAACACCACATAACATGGATGAACTTGGAGGACATTATGCTGAGTGAAATAAGTCAATCACAGAAGGACAAATATTTTATTAGTCCATCATTCTAAAAAATCAAGGAAAGGTTTATATATGGAAGAAAATTTTCTTTGTTGGTTACCAGGGGTGGCAGGGGTGGGGAGGGAACACTGCCTGATAGGTAGAGACAAGTATTGATTTGAGTGAGGGGAAAGGAATGTACCAAATATGAGTGATCAACACGGTGGCATTGAGGAAAACGAAGACAGAGAGAAGTACATGGGAGGTACAGATAACAAAAATGAACCTTTTCACACAGTACTGCATTGTCAGTGATGACAAACATTGATCTATGGATGGATAGATGGGTGGAAAGGCTAAGCAATTAGGTATGTCTATGCAGGGGGCAGTGTGCCTCTGACCATGTATACAGTTGGCAAACGATGTTTCTACAAGTGTATTTGGATGTTCTGTAAGAATTTCCAGGTATACAGTAAAGCTGACAAGGGACAAAGTTGTAGTACTTCTTGGCTACAGCCAGCTACCTGGAGGGAGTGAGTAGTTGGACCTGTGGGCTCGGGATCATAGTCACAGGGGACATCAACCTCAATTGGCATAATACATTACACAAAACATTGTTCCACCTCCTACTTTGGTGAGTAGCAACTGGCATCTTAAAAGCTTGCAAGCAGTCATCTAGATGCAACAATGGGTCTCTCGGCCAGAGCAAAGATGAATGAAGAAAATCAAAGGCACATGGAAACAATTAGTCCAAGCGACTGGTACACCATGCGATCCTCAGCCTATATGACTCTGAGACCAGAAGAACTAGATGGTGCCCAGCTACCACTGTCATTAGGAGGGGGATCTCTGTAGGAGATTCTGTATAGAATGGGAGAACAATGCAGAACAAAACTCAAAATCATAGGGAAAAAAAGGGGGGGGGGGAGAACAGGTTTGCTGGTCTGATAGAGCCTCATGGAACCCCTGAGACTATGACCCCTAGCTGCCCTTCAGCTCTGGACCTGAACCTAGCCCTGTGGCTTCCAGCCAAACAAAAGACAGGCATATGAGCTTAACATTCACAACAGGTAGATACACCTTAAAAAGCTCAATCATGGGATAATAGAAGGGCTGTGTACATACAGGGACAGCTCAGGGGGCAGGAGTACATGGGAGGGAAGGACACAGGGAAGAGGTAACTTGCAGAGGAAGTGGGAAGACAGCTGTTGCGTTGTGGGAAATTGAAGGCATTTGACAGCTAACCAGAAGATTGGGCAATCTACTTCCATAGAGATAATGCCTCAGAATCCCAAGGAGGGGTTGCTATAAGTCTAATCAACTCGATAGTGATGAGTTTGGTTTTTTCCTTTTTTTTTTTTTGGTCATGAGACAAATTGTATGTGAACTGCTGTACGGAAAATGAATTTGCTCTGCAAACTATCACCCAAATCACAATTAAAAAAAAAAAAGATGTGTTAGAAAGAATACACTGGTGGTCCTGTGCAGGTTTAGTGAAAGTAGGGTAACCAAATGCTGAGAGATTACTTTAGAGACATTAAAGCAATTGCAAAGAGTCAGAACACTTAAAACATCAATGGTTTTCAAACTACTGAAACAATTCCTTCATTATTGTTGTGACATAGTAACACTCTCAAGAATCTCATCCAAAAAAGATCTAACATTATCTTATAGGTCGCCACTACTAAACAGCTGTTAAGAACACAGTAAATAGCCCAATCTACTTCTAAGTACCAAAGCAGGTGCTAAAGACCGGAAAGAAAGGCGGCCAAAAGATGGAAGAGGTGACCTCATCCTGATCACAAAACCCACTGTTTGCCTCCACCATCACCACCACCCACAAACAGCTGTTTGGACAGCTCCACAGCATCCTGGGAACTCTTCTTAGTAACTGGGTAGGGGTCCTGAATCTAGGCTGATAAACAGTGACCTCAAGCAATTAACCCCCAAAAAGTAAGACTTTACTGAAATAGGGTCCAATTCTCTCATATGAAAAACATTAAAGCTGAAATAAATAAACAATAAAACATTAAATATAAATTATGAAACAAAAAATTAAGGCTCTGAGAATGGAAGTATACATGCATATACAGGTATGTGTATGTATGTATTCCATAAACCTATTATAAGATGAGGTACAGCAACAAATGTAAATAAAGTAGCACTAGCGCAGCTGTCAATGTTTTAACAACCTGTTTTTGCATCCCTAAAATTAATTTCCTCTATGCATATCTGACACAACCAAACCCTACAGAGGTAACTGGCTCATATTCCTAACACCTACTCTTAAAAAAAAAAAAAAGTGTTCATATTAAAAATGCAGACATAAATGTTTATATAGTTAATAACCTCCTAAGAAGGAGTAATTTCATGAAAGTTGTTTATTGTCTGTCTCTCCTCACAATAAGCTTCATGAAAACAGGGATTTCAGTTTTGTTCATTGATACAGTCCCAATATCAGAACAATGCACATAACAACTGCTGAATAAATATTTGTTAAATGATTAGATATTCACTCTCGTAGCTATAGTTAATTTTAGGAGCTCTGGTAGTGTAGTGCCTAAGGCACTTGACTGCTAACCAGAAGTCTGGCGGTTCAAACCCACCAGCCACTCCTCGGAAGGAAGGTTGGGCAATCTACTTCCGTAGTGATACTGCCTCGGAAACTCAAGGAGGGGTCGCTATGAGTTGGGTCTGACTCGATGGCACATAACAACAACAATAGTTAATTTTAGTCACCAAAAAAACTGTCACAGATATTACTATAATCATCATCCCCAAATGAAGGGTTGCATAACAGATTCAGTATTATTCAATCTACTTAACAGATATCTTTGAGGGTACTTAAAAAAAAAAAAGGCTAAAATTAAGATGCTTTTGGTCTTTAGAAAGTTATTCCAATGAATATATGTAAAATGTCTGACATAGTGCCTGAAACCATAGCTCTGTAAGTGCTAGCATCCTTGCCTTGCCCCTACTGCTATTATTGCTAGGTGTGGTGGCACTGGTTCCTACTCATAGCATACCCAGGTGCAAAAGAACAAAATGTTGCCTAGTCCTGTGCCATCCTCATAATCGTTGCTATGTTTGAGTCCACTGTTGCAGCCAATGTACTATGTCAATCCTTCTTGTGGAAAGTATTCCTCTTTTTTGCTGACTTTCTACTTTACCAAGCATGATGTCCTCCAGAGACTAGTCCCTCCTGATACGTCCAAAGTACATAAAACAAAATCATGCCATCCTTGCTTCTAAGGCTACACTTCTGTGACAGATTTGTTCATTCTTCTGGCAGCCCAGAGTATATTCAATATTCTTCACCAACACCACAATTCAAAGACATCAACGCTTCTTCAGTCTTCCTTACTTGTTGTCCAGCTTTTGCATGCACATGCTGTTGTTGCTGTCAGGTGCTATCGAGTCGGCTACAACTCACAGCGACCCTATGTACAACAGAACGAAACACTGCCAGTCCTGTGTCAGTCTCACAATCCTTGCTACACCTGAGCCCATCATTGCAGCCACTGTGTCAATCCATCTCATTGAGGGCCTTCCCCTTTTTCACTAACCCTTCACTTTACCAATCATGATATCCTTCTCCAGGGAATGGTCCTCTCTGACAACGTGACCAAAGTAGATGAGACATGAACATTAGGCAATTAAAAATACCACAGCCTGGGTCAGGCACAACTTAGTCTTCTAAGTAACACTTTGAAGAGGTCTTTTGCAGCAGATTTTTTTTTCTTTTTTTAATTTTATTTTATTGTGATTTGGGTGAAGATTTACAGAGCAAATTCACTTTCCATACAGCAGTTCACATATACTTTGTCTCATCTCATTGACAACAGTTTACCACAATGCAACAGCTCCCCTCCCACTTCCTCCCCATAGTTACCTCTTCCCAGTGTCCATCCCTCCATACACTCCTGCCCCCTGAGCTGTCTCCCTGTGCATAAGCAGCCCTTCTTTCTCCCATGATTGTTCTCTCCAAGGAGTGTATCTACTTGAGGTACATGTTCAACTCATATGCCTGTCTTTTGTTTGGCTGGAAACCACAGGTGTGGGTTCAATTCCAGACCTGAAGGGCAGCTAGGGGCCATAGTCTCAGTGGTTCCACCAGGCTCTATCAGACCAGCAAACCTGGTCCCCACTTTTTTTTTTTTTTCCTCCAAATGATTTTGAGTTTTGTTCCACATTGTTCTCCCTCTCTATCAAGCATCTCCTACATAGATCCCCTTCCAAGTGGATGACAGTGGTAGCCAGGCACCATCTAGTTCTTCTGGTCTTGCAGCAGATTTTCCCAGTGCAATATGTCATTTTATTTCTTTACTGCTGCTTCTATGGGCATTGATCATGTATCCAAGCAAAATGAAATCCTCAACAATTTCAATCTTTTCTCCATTTATCATAATATTGCTTACTGATCCAGTTGTAAGGATTTTTCTTTATGTTGACATGTAATCCATACTGAAGGCTGCAACCCCCTTTCAACATTATTCACGTGAACTA
Organism: Orycteropus afer afer; assembly: GCF_000298275.1. Classification (NCBI taxonomy): domain Eukaryota; kingdom Metazoa; phylum Chordata; class Mammalia; order Tubulidentata; family Orycteropodidae; genus Orycteropus; species Orycteropus afer. Next base: position 1,434,594 of record NW_006921931.1, read on the forward strand.
AACTTCTTGAAACGTAATGCAGAACTTAACAGTGTCAAAAAAAGCAAGTATACCACAGACCATAGACATAATAATCACAATACTCACAATCAAAGACACAGGAAAAATAAATATCTCAGAAAGCTATCACATACAGAAGTCACTGAAATTACTGTAATAAATTAGAGTGACAACAGTAGGGATAGCTGATAATACCCCCAACCTCACAGGTTGAAAATCAAAACCAAAGGGAACACTGCTGGTAGTTCATAATTTTCTCAGATACTTGTGGGAGTAAGGGGGAAAAAGTACATGTCACTCGTCTAAACTGTTCCCAAGAACTTGGAGGGACACTGTGACCCTGACCTCTTTTTCTCATTACACCTTTAAACAAACACATATTTGGGAGAAAAAAAACAAAAAGATCTGGATAGTAGAGGGTTACGGTAAACCTGTGTGCTCCCAAATCATCCTACACTTCACCATCACAATTCTTATTATACTATTTAAAAGTCTACATTATAAGCTCCATAAGAGCTTTGTTTACAGCAAGAAGAGCATGGAGCACATACCAAGCATTCAATAAATATTTCCTGAATAAATACTGTCTCAATCCCCCACAGGATTATAAGATTCATGAGAGCAGGGACTTTTGAGCATCTTGCTCACCAATATTCCACTGCATTTAGCACAAAACTGTGATCCAAAGAAGGTAATCAAAAATTATTTATTTAATGAATTATTTATAACAAAGAAACACACACCAAAAAATGTTTGTTTTTTTAAAATATGACTCAAAACCATAACCTTAGTCCCATTATCGCATGCAATAATGAACCCTAGATAAGGGGTTTCACAGCGTGCAAGTTTCAGTGAATATAGTCACTAAATCCAACTTGCAAACATTCACAAATAAAAATTTCAAGAAGTCAATACAGATTATTTTTCAATCATCTCTCTTTATTCTGAGTTTTGTTCCCCAATATCTCATCTCAAATATCCAAAATACTAAGTCATAAAAGTTGAGAAATCATTGTTCGTGCCAAAACTTATCCATGTTAATCATAATTGGACAGGATCAAAGAAGTAAGATGAATGCCAAGAGGTACTTTTTAAAAGCATTCAAATAAAATCAAAGGCTATAACCTTACTAAACCAAAACAAGGATATCCTTCAAAGTTTAAAAAAAAACACCTCCCACTCACTCATCAACAGAAGTCAATTAGGACACTTATTAACAAAATAAATTTTGTTATTTGCTTTGGTATCATTAAAGATCAACATACAAGAGTGAAAAATGATTTGGGTAAAGATGTCTGATACCAGTACTGAGTAGCTGTTTTAAATTAGGAAGTCACCACAATTTGAGAAACTCGTATCAAAGTCAGAAAGGATATATTATCTGAAAAAAAAATTTTTTTAACAGGAAAAAGAAATACATTCTTACTAAGGAGTATGACAAATACAGCACAACTTGACTCTACAGTAAACTAATCCTGACTGATTCACAGATGTATCTATTAATACAAAATTCGGGCAGCATAAATGGTCTCTAATTTTTTTTAAAGAAATCAGTATCAAGTTTGTGAACATAAATGCTTATGCATTTCATTAATGGCCTCATTCAGCAGTCTATAAGGAGTCTTGGTGGAGCAGTGGTTAAGCACCTGGCTGCTATCCAGAAGGTCAGAGGAAGGTCAGATCTTGTTCCTGACTTAAACTAACCACTGTAAAATGACACTTAAAAGAAACCTACCAGT
>NW_006921931.1:1436607-1450854 GCF_000298275.1 Orycteropus afer afer
GAGGAGTGGCTGGTGGGTTTGAACCACCAGCCTTCTGGTTAGCAGTGCCTTAGGCACTATGCTACCAGAGCTCCTATTTTATTAGCACAGCTAATATTCAATTATTTGTACTGTCACCAACATCAGCAGTATTTATTAAGTCGAACCTATCCCCTTAGGTGCCAAATCATTTAATTTCACTGGGCATAAGCTTTGATTATGGGTTCTCCTCTGAGGTTCAAAACGATCCTTATAACAATTGAACAAGCTTTGTTATCTAGTTTCCCTGCCCACAGCAGATTCAAAGTTGGAAATAAAAGGCTAGACTAAAAACAATAACCAATCCAGTAGCAATGAGCACCTCTAGAGTCTAGATACTATTTGCCACAGTAACGAAATGTAGAAAATAACTGATTCTACAGCTAGTGCAGAAAGAATAAAAGATAAGTTCAGAACATCTTGTCATCAGAAAGCAAGGAAATTCTCAAAAATCAAAACGATCAGGGCTCACAAACCAATTCAGAAATGTTCCCACAGGCCAAAGATGGGAAAACAGAAGCATCAATAAGAACAATAACTGTAGCAACTTGAAATGTATCTAATATATAAAATCCATGAAATTCAATTTCAAAGAAATACGGAAGACAAAGAAACATATTAACACCAAAGGATACAATTAGCACTTACACGGTAAACTCTATAGGACAAAAGGCCCTGTTTCTTTAACAAATTCCAAAGGAAAAAAGAAAAGGGAAGAGGAATATATAGATGAAGAGAAATTTAAGAAACAGCAACCAATGTAATACATGGATCTTGTTCCTGACTTAAACCAACCACTGTAAAATGACACTTAAAAGAAAATAAAGGCTATATGACTGGATATTTGATATTAAGAAATTACAAATTTTAGTTCTTATAAAGAAGAGCTCTTATCTTCTAAAAGATACAAATACTCAAATATTTATGGATAAAATTTTAAAAATAATAAAACAAAGAGAGAAAAGGGAAAGGTATACTAGGTGACACTCAAGAAACATGTTAGCAAGGAAAATGGTTATACCTTGGATATATATATTGCAGGTTTGGTTCCAGACCACTGAAATAAAGAGAGTATCGCAATAAAGCCAGTCACACGATTTTTTGGTTTCCCAGTGTGCATAAAGTTATGTTTACACTATGCTGTAGTCTATTAAGTATGCAATACCATTATGAAAAAGTTTGAAATATTGTGAGAATTACCTAAACGTGACACAGACACACCAAATGAATACATGCTATTGGAAAAATGGCACCAATAGACTTGCTCAACGAAGGGTTGTCACAAACCTTCAATATGTAAAAAACACATTATCTGCAAAGCACAACAAAACAAGGTACATCTTCAATGTAACTATCTTGTCACTTACTGTATGGAGCAAACAGACTTACACAAACAGCTCTTGAAGGTACCACTACATTTTAACACAGAACCATGTCTAATGTCCATAATAATCACCATCAGTCATCAAAAATAAATTATATTCTATATATACAGCTTAAGAAGACTAGTTGTCCAAATAATAGAGTATCATACATTAAAGATTATTTATAGTTATACTTGCAGAGAAGGGAAGATGATCACAATAGTTTAAGTGGAAAAGGACATGGTTGATTTTGCTGCTTAAATATATTTTATTTTACCCACCCAACCCCCAATACCACCTAATAGTACCTCACTTTAAGATAACTGTTGATTACTTAAATATAGAAACACGACCGTAAGAAATATGATCCTTAACGACTCCTGACAGCACCAAAACCTTTCAACTAACTTGTATTAATGTTCTAGTCTACGTGTTCAACACATTTTTTTTTTTTATTAGGATTTGGGTGAAGATTTACAGAGTAAATTCACTTTTCATACAGCAGTTCACATATACTTTGTCTCATGTCATTGACCAAAATTTACAAAGCAGCAGCTCCCCTCCCACTTCCTCCCCATAGTTACCTCCTCCCAGTGTCCATCCCTTCATACTCTTCTGCACCCTGAGCTATCTCCCTGTGCATAAGCAGCCCTTCCTTCTCCCATGATTGTTCTCTCCAGGGCGTGTGTCTACTTGAGGTAAATGTTTAACTCACATGCCTGTACTTTGTTTGGCTAGAAACCAGTTGTGGGTTCAATTCCAGACCTGAAGGGCAGCTAGGGGCCATAGTCTCAGTGGTTACAACAGGCTCTATTGGACCAGCAAACGTGGTCCCCACCTTCTTTTTTTTTTTTTTTTTTTTTGCCTCCAAATGATTTTGAGTTTTGTACCACATTGTTCTCCCTCTTTATGCAGGATCTCCTACATCCCTTCCAAGTGGATGGCAGTGGCAGCTGGGCACCATCTAGTTCTTCTGGTCTCATAGTTGTATAGGTTGCAGATCAGATGGTGTACCAGTCGCTAGGACTGATTGTTTCCATTCATTTTGGTTTTCTTCTTTCTTCTTGACGAGGAGAGACTCGTTGTTGCATCTAGATGGCAGCTTCCTAGCGTTTAAGGTCCCAGTCGCTACTCGCCAAAGTAGTAGGTGGAACAATGTTTTGTATAGTATGTTATGCCAATTGAGTTTGATGTTCCCTGCGACTATGGTCCCAAGCCCGCAGGATCAACTACTCGGTCCCTCTGGGTAGCTGGCTGTGACCAAGTAATGACCATAACCTTGACCCTTGTCAGCTCTACTATACACCTGGGAATTCTGATCATTCACATGAACTTATAGGCCCATTGTCTGCCAACCCTATATATGATCTTGGATACACTCTCCATTTAGACATACCTAATTGTTTAGCTTGTTCACCCATCTATCCGTCCCTATACCCATGTTTGCTTTCACTGACAACTCAGTATTGTATATGCAAAGGGGTTCATATTTGTTGTTTGTACTGCCCATGTAACTCTCTCTGTCTTTCTCATCCTCAATGCTGCCATATTGGTCACTCACATTTGGTACATTGCCCTTCTCTTCACCCAAATTAATATTTATCTCTATCTATCTAACAGCATTCCCTCCCCTTCCCTCCCACCCCTGGTAACCAACAAAGAAAATGTCCTCCAATAGATAAACCTTTCCTTAACTTTTACAATAACGGACTAATACAATATTTGTCCTTTTGTGACTGACTTATTTCGCTCAGCATAATGTCCTCCAAGTTCATCCACGTTATGCGGTGTTTTGCAGATTCTACATTATTCTTTAGCGTTGCATAGTATTCCATTGTGTGAATGTACCAAAGTTTGGTTATCCATTCCTCAGTTGTTGGACATCTAGGTTGTTTCCAAGATTTGGCTATTGTAAATAGTGCTGCGATGAACATCGGCGTGCATATATCTGTTCTTGTTATGGCTCTTACTTCTTTAGGGTATATACCTAGTAATGGGATGGCTGGGTCAAATGGTATTTGTATTTCCAACTTTTGAAGGAATCGCCATACTGCTTTCCACAATGGTTGTACCATTTTACAGTCCCACCAGCAGTGTATGAGAGTCCCAATCTCTCCACAACCTCGCCAGCATTTGTTATTTTCTGTCTTGTTGAACTTTGCTACTAGTGCTGGAGCAAGATGGTATCTCATTGTTGTTTTGATTTGCATCTCTCTAATAGCTAATGATCATGAGCATTTCCTTATGTTTGTTGGCCGCTTGAATATCCTCCTTGGTGAAGTGTCTATTCATGTCTTCTGCCCATTTTTAATTGGATTGTTTGTCTTTTTGTTATTGAGGTGTTGGAGTGTTCTACGTGTTCAACACATTTTTAACTGTAAGATAAAATAGTATGCAGCCTCAAAATTATTAAAAGAGGGCCATAAAAATGTTCACCAACTTAAAATGACGTAATTCAAACTCTCAACTGAATCCTATTTTAAAATGAAATAAAATATACATGGATGTAAAGAATATTTGGGAGTTAATATAAAATGAAGAGATGGTTGTGTTATTTGGTATAAAAGCTAGTTTTCAAGTTTTTCATTAATGCTGTTCCCTCTACATTAATTTAAATAATATCTCAAACTCTCCCTTCCCCAAACAATCCCATCCTAAAGTAAGTAGGTAGAGCGAGGTAGGCATGTAAGGAGGTGTTCTGCAGAGGAGCAGACCAGTCTGGGGTGTAGAATCCAGTGCACGATGTCAGCACACACAGGTGGATAAGAAGGGCAGCTTGGCTCAGAATGCATAAAGGAGCCTGAATCTGAGGATGAGGCAGTGGAGATAGAAAATAAATTATATATGGAGGACTGATCAAATAAATAAATATATTAAGGATAATGAAAGCCAAGTCTCTCACTGCTGGAAAAAGCAGTTACAAATATGTAAAGGTAAAAGAAAACTCACTGCCGTCGAGTCACATTCAACTCAAAGCAACCCCCTCCTTGGGTTTCTGAGGTGGTATCACTACAGAAGTAGATTGCTTAACCTTCCTTCTGAAGAGTGGCTGGTGGGTTTGAATTGCCAGCCTTCTGTTAGCAGACAAATACTTCAGGCACTATGCACCAGAGCTCCTACATAAAGGTAAAAAATTAAAATCAATCATATGGTGATACAAAAATATACATGTAAATGTGTGTGGGGGGGATACATATACACATACACACGCACAATTATATTCCCTAGCATTGACTATTGTGAAAGGACTCAGGATCAGTGATACTTCTACAGCAGGGAAGAGAACTGCAATTCCACTGTCCACTAGAGGAACTAGGGCTCCCTCAAAAAATAGCTGATTCCGGGGCTAAAACAGGGAGAGTACAGGATGAGCCTGAATCATCTTATTGTGTCAGAAAGCAAGAAAGTACATAAAGAATGGGATCATGTGGGGGAAAAACAAAAAGAAGCAAGCTTGAATGGGCAGCCACTAGCCAAAATGGGGCTAATTTGAGTATTAACATAAACAGTAATGGATTATAATCCATTTAAAAATAAAAATTAAAAAAAAGAAACAGGAAACATGTGCCCATACACATATAAATAAACCAATCAATGGAAGGTCTGATGAGGAACAGCATATATGGGTAGTTCCAGAGTACCAATCACAAAATAGTTATTAATTACAAAGCAATTTTAAAGCAGAGAAACCTGGCAGACACCACCTTAAGTAAATAAAGTGATCAACATCAGTAATCGGACAAATGAAAACTGTGTGCCACCTGATAGGATGCAATGAGAAGAACAAAGTTTCACTTCTGTGGCATTCCTGCCAAAGATGCATAACCTGAACCTAACCAGGAGGAAATGCAAATTTAGAGACAGTCTACAAAACAACTGGCCTGTAATATTCTAAAGAGTCAAGGTCATGAAACCCAAGGGAAGTCTAAACAACTCTTCCAGGTTGAAGGAGCACAGAGACATGACAACCAAATGTTAACATGTGATTCTCAACTGGATCCATTTGCTTTAAAAGACATATTTAAGACAAAGACAATTAGCAAAACTTTAATGGGTCTGAGGACTGGATAGTAATAGTGTTAACATACTAATTTCCTGATTTTGTTGGTTCTAGCATGGCTTTGTAGGAGAATATCCTTGTTTATAGCACATAGACACAGAAATGTTAGCACGTGGTAGTGCATCAGTTCAACAACTTAATCCTCTGATTGTTATGAGTACAAAGATGACAGATATCCTCACCTCTTGGGTTAGGTACAGCTTGCAAATTTGCATGTCTACAAAGGCCAGGCAATAAAGAAAATGAATGAAATAAGCTAGGTGTAAGATGAAGATCGAGGCCACATAGCACTTGATGAATACATATCCCATGTGGAATGCAAATGCGGAGTGGTAAGATTGTTCCATTTTTCAATAGAAACCAAAGATCCAGATTTTTACATGAAATTTCTTAATTTTAAAAACCACTGAAAAATGCCAAACAATACATGTCTGTTGGCTAAATTAGAACCACAGCTGTGTCTGGCCCAGAGACATGCTTCCCAAACTGAGGCCTAGAGATAAAGGAAGCCACATAATAAACATGAAACGTATTTTTAGAGGCAGTTTTATCCCAAGGTTTTGCCTGGAATTTTCTGGGAAAAGAGGTATTTATTTTTTAAATGCTACATTATGGACTATAATACAAAGTTCATATGATTTTTTTTTTATTTTTTTATTTGGAAATAATTTGAAGCTTAGAGAAAAGTCGTAAAAACAAAAACAGTATTTTAAAAAAAAAAAAAACTTTTACCAAATTTACCCACTGTTAATATTCTACCCATTTCTTTTATATGCACACATGCATGTACCCTCTTCACCTCTCTCTCTCTCTCACACACACTCTCTCTCTCTCTCTCTCTATATATATATATGAATATATACACAGACATGTCTATGTAAATATAAAACACATTACTCCCAAAAGACTTGAAAGCAGAGACTCAAAAAGAAACTTGTACAACAATGTTCACTGCAGCCTTATTCACAATAGTCAAAAGATAAAAACAATCTAAATGTTCATCAACAGATTAGTAGATAAACAAAATGTGGTAGATACATACAATGGAATACTATTTTACAAGTAGGAGAAATGAAGTCTTGATACATGTTACAGAACGCATGAAGCTTTATGCTGACAGAAATAAGTTTATCACAAAGGACAAATATTGTATAACCTTACCTATATAAAAACACAAGAAAAGGCAACTATATAGAGACCAAAGTTAGGAGGGAGGGGGAAGGGGGGTAAACAGTGATGGAAAATCGTATTGATTAAGGATAGGGTTCCACAGCCAATGATTTTAATTGCTGTCAGTAAGCTGTACACCTGTAAAAAGTTGAACTGGCAAAAGTTGTGTGATAGATATATTTCCATAATGACAAAAAAAGAGTAGCTGCTGAGGCTGCTTGTACACAGTAAAACACCCCATGGGATTTGCTTTGGTTCCTTGGTTTGAAGGTTCAGAGTCAAGGTTTCATGAGACATTCCAGTTATCTAAACTAATAATGACGTGTTTAGTGCTTCTGTTCTACCTCCTAGTTCTCTGTGTAGTACCTGGGATCGTAAAAACTTGCAAGCAGCCATCTAAGGCACAACTGGTCTCCATCCATCTGGAACAGAGGAAGGAGAGTCAGGAATAGGATGAGGACATGAAATGTGTGGCTACCACATTTTTCACATATAATGTGCTCACATAAAACTCACAAACATATTATGCACATAGGGAACTAACATGTGAGGGGGTGGCACAGTTTACAAAAATTGTGTAACACACACATTTTCTATGTAAAATATATTAATAGCCTCCTTGCCATCAGACCAGAACTGGATGGTGCCTGACTACCATTACTGAACATTTTCATCCAAGATTCCATAAAAGAATCCTGATCAAAAGGGGGAAAATACACACATTGAGGTATCCCTCAATGATGAACCTCGATCAGCAGATCAGATGACAGCTGCTGTCCCAAATCCAGGGGTGAGATGAGGATGAGCCAAGACATAAAACCAGAGCAAGAAGAGGGAGAATCTTCCCAGGAGATTCGTAGGTATACCCTCAAGAAAGCAAACTTTTTTTTTTTAAGTTCACTTTACGCCACTTAGCTTTTGTGAAAGACCTATGTTAGTATGTTAATTTTCACTAGCTGAAGGAAATTGAAAGAGGATTTTTGCTTTTACAAAAAGGTAAAAAGCAAAACTAGTGTACCATGGCAGCACACACTCCAAGCAGCAAGAGTGGCATGGCCAAGTTCCTGCCCTAGGAACTACACTCAGCATCAAGCCACCAGAGATATGACCTGTCTGTGAACACTGTATGTTAGTGCTATTTTAGGTTTCACGTGTTATTTGGTATGACTTGGTAGGTTATTTTTTGGGTCTGAGAACACTCAAAAATTTTTCACATATAACACTTCACCAAAGAGGATATTCAGACAACCAACAAACATATGAACAAATGCTCACGATCATTAGCCATTAGAGAGATGCAAATCAAAACGAGATACCATCTGGCCCCAGCACTAGTAGCAAAGACAGAAAATAACAAATGCTGGCGAGGATGTGGAGAGATTGAGACTCTCATACACTGCTGGTGGGACTGTAAAATGATACAACCACTGTGGAAAGCAGTATGACGATTCCTTAAAAAGTTGGAATTAGAAATACCATTTGACCCAGCCATTCCATTACTAGGTATATATCCTAGAGAACTGAGAGTCAGGACAAGAACAGACGTATGCACACCCATGTTCATCGCAGCACTATTTACAATAGCCAAAAGATGTAAACAACCTAGGTGACCATCAACTGAGAAATGGATAACCGAACTATGGTACATACACACAATGGAATAGTACGCAACCCTAAAGAATAACACAGAATCTGCATAACGTGAATGAATTTGGAGGACGCTGAGTGAAATAAGTCAATCACAGAAGGACAAATACTGTATTAGTTCATTATTGTAAAAAGTCAAGGAAAAGTTTCTACATGGAAGGAAATTTTCTTTGTTGGTTACCAGGGGTGAAAGGGGAGGGGAGGGAACACTGTTAAGATAGGTAGAGACAGGTATAGATTTGGGTGAAGAGAAGGGCAAGGTACCAAATATGAGTGATCAACATGGTGGCACTGAGGAAGAGGAAGGCACAGAGAGCTCCATGGGAGGTACAGACAACAAAGATGAACCCTTGTGCACATACAGTACTGCGCTGTCAGTGAAGGCAAACATTGATATACGGGTGGATAGACGGGTGGACAGGCTGAACTATTAGGTATGTTTATGCAGGAGGGAGCATACCCAAGACCATGTATAGGGTTGGCAGACAATGGTTCTACAAGTGCATTGGTATGTTCTATAAGAATTCCCAAGTGTATAGTAGAGCTGACAAGGGACAAGGTTGTAGTCACTTCTTGGCCACAGCCAGCTACCCAGAGGGACCGAGTAGTAGAACCTGTGGGCTCAGGGCCATAGTCCTAGGGGACATCAAGCTCAACTGGCATAACATACTACACTGTTCCACCTCCTACTTTGTTCCACCTCCTACTTTGGCGAGTAGCAACTGGCATCTAAAAACCTTACAAGCAGCTATCTAGATGCAACGATGGGTCTCTCCTCGGCCAGAGCAAAGAAGAATGAAGAAAACCAAAGATTCATGGAAACAATTAGTCCAAGCCACTGGCACACCATGCGATCCTCAACCTATATGACCATGAGACCAGAAGAACTAGATGAGGCCCAGCTATCACTGTCAACCATTCAGAAAGGGATCTATGTAGAAGATCCCGGACAGAGTAGGAAAACAACATGGAACAAAACTCAAAATCATTTGGGGAAAAAAAAAATAAGGGACCAGGTTTGCTGGTCTGATGGAGCCTGGTGGAACCCCTGAGACTATGGCCCCTAACTGCCCTTCAGGTCTGGAATTGAACCCACACCTGTGGCTTCCAGCCAAACAAAAGACAGGCATATAAGTTGAACATTTATGTTAGGCAGATACACTCCTTGGAAAGAACAATCATGGGAGAATAGAAAGGCTGTGTATGCAGAGGGACATAGCTCAAGGGGCAGGGGTGCATGGAGGGATAGACACAGGGAAGAGGTAACTATCAGGAGGAAGTAGGAGGGGAGCTGTTGCATTGTGGTAAATTTTAGTCAGTGTCAAGAGACAAAGTGTATGTGAACTGCTGTATGGAAAGTGAATTTGCTCTGTAAACTTTCACCCAAGTCACAATAAAAAAAAAAAAAATCACATATAAATTAACGGTAATTACATCTTCCTTTTATACCAACTTACGAAAGGTTTTATAGGAACACTGTATTTTTGGATAGTGGAGGAAAACCTGCATAACCTAAGTAAGTTTTATGAAGCAGTATTATTTGAACAACCAATACTGAATATTCTTCCTGTCTTCCTCCAGCGCCTTCTCTTCCTTTTTAATGTTGGTCTGGACCCCAGCCGAAGTGATTTCAAGTGCACATGACCTGCACTTAAGAAACACTATCCCAGAATCTGGCACAGAGTTCTTTATTATACCCCAACAAAGTCTGGGACAAAGTTTTCACTCATTGCAGATAAAATGAGAGAAAAATAAAAACACAATGAGTTGTCATTCAATCTTTCAAAATGACTTTTTATGTGAGATTGTATACTTTAGAGTTTTTTGGTCACTGAATGTCATTTATTTTATGAAACGATGGTGAAAATAAAGGTTTTAAATGGTAAACTATATGCTGGTTCTGTTTTTTTCTCCTAATTATATCAGATCATGAAAACCCCACTACGCTGCAGTGAGATTTCAGAGACTCATAAGAGTTTCAACCTTCAACAGGTTTATAATTTGACTGTGCAAATAAAATTTGTAATAATTTTAAGATCTGTAATAACTCCTTCTACCTTATAACTACAAGAAAAGACATTCTGTGATAATTGCCCAGCAGTGAGCCTATATTAAAAGTTCAAGTAGATAGTTTTGGCTGGGAATGGAGGGGAAATCAGAGTTTCAACTTTGCAATATTAAAAAAAAAAAGTCTACTTTCTTATAGTATTTCATAAATTGAAACATACTGCTACTATTTGTTAATATGGATATTCTGTACCCAGAAAGTGATGTTTTCTTGTAAGTACTAACCTTCATTCATTATAATTTTTCTTAAAAAGGAAAAAGGTCTTGAATTAATTTTTTAAACCCCTGGAGCAGAAAAAGTTAAAACTGACATGGTTAAATATATGCTTTCTTTTAAAATGTAAACTCTCACTAACCTCTAGGCTAATTCCAAGATAAGTTTATTCAAAAGAAATGCTAAAAAGACTAAGCATGTAATGCACACAACTCCTGCCCTAAGAAAATAAGAAAAGCTATACCAAGTTTCTCACATTTGTCAAAGATGTTTAAAATACACACACACACACACACATCATCATCTCTGTGTGTGTGTGTGTGTGGGGAGAGGGGGAGAGAAAGCTAGATATGCATAATTTGAAGGTAGGACATCAAGACAGATTGTTTGGGGGTACTTCTCCCTCCCTCAAAGAAGGAAAGAAAGTAAAAAAAAAAAAAGTTTTGCCTTCTAAAATTACCATAAATGAACTAAAAGATAGCTAAGGGAAATCCAAGAGTACAAGCAACTGCCAGTCAAACTGTCCAAAATTCATCAGCTCCAGGGATTAAAAGCATCTTTCAGTTGTTTTTATGTAAAACAGAAGTAATTAATATGGTTCATGAACATGCTCATCACCTAACATTCCTCTATGCAGAAAAACCACTGCATATCTGAATTGCCTTAAAAATCTTATATAGTGATGCACACAACACAGGAATTTTCCTCCTCAAAACAGCCAACAATCAGGGCCATTATTTGAATTTTAAAAGTTCTTCACTTTACAAAATGATTTAGCATCAGATTCCCTTAAATAATCAGCGTCTCTACAATCAATCTCTACAATAAAACACTCAATTTTTTTGCTTATAAAAATGTAGTCTTCGCACAATTTTTCAAGACTCCATCTAGTATATAATAAAAGGAGATACACATGTATACTTCAAAACTAAATGAATTCTTTCAATATTTGTTACCCCAGAATAACTTCACATGTTTAGAATTCTTGCTTGGGTTAAAAAAATTTAAAAAATTAAACATTTAGCAGAGTTCAAATGCATGGCCCTCTTGATGATAAAATAAAGATCAATGTAACTCTAAGCTCTACCCTAATGAATTGCAGGAACAGAAACAAGCCAATTTGGCAAGAGCTGAGCAAAGCCCTGCTTAAACTACCAGTAAAATATACCAGCACTACCCCTCCTCCACCCCCAACCCTTTAAGGTTTCAATTAAGATGGGGCCTAGTTTTACTGTTACAAGGAGGACAAAAAGAGAAAGTACAGAGCTCCTGCTGAGAAGTATCCTCCTCAGGAGTAGCTCCAGAAATAATGCCAGGAACCATTTCCTTCCCTCTTCGCTGACACAGGTTCCTCTCTACTGATAGGCATCTTTCCTGCCCTGATCAACACAAGTAGCTAAAGAAAGGAAAAGTCCCATCATATACCATTCAAGAGATGGCATCAAATGAATTTTTAAAAATCTAACTAGTCTAATTAGGGTCGGGCATAAAGCTTTTTGCAAAGTGGGAGTCCCAACTACAATTTATCTTCATCTTTCATTATCTCCTATCAGTTACCTCACGAATTGGACAAGTCAGGGTAACTTGTATCCACTGTTTCAAAAGAAACTTGACTGTCCTAACTGGTGAGAAGGAATGCCTCAAAACACAGAAAATGAAGCTTTGACAAGACCTCCAGAAGTTAGATTTTCTACAGATTCTCAGAGCCAAGCAGAGAAAAGTAAAGCCTGACTGAGTAATGATCCCACATTCTACAGGCTGAGGAGCCAATACAGTGCAGAGACAACACAGTGCCACCACTTCCCCCAATACACTCGATTTCTGCCATAGTGTATGATTACTCTTTGGCAGACATAAGGACCAATCTATTAGACTAATGTGAACTGGTGAATAAACCCAGGCATAGGCTAAAAAAGAACAAATGAAGAACTGACTTAAAAGGAGCCCAAGAATGGAACAACCCCAATATGTAAGGAATTATAAGACATCAAAGGTTAGATAATGGACAACAGGTGCCTTTGGAGAGGAAAGAGTAACACTCAGTTGCCTCTATTTTAGGATCTCCACTCTCTAAGCACTCTAATAACAATGACCTTTATTCAAAAAAAGAGAGAGACAGGGGCAACACTGTGGCATTTACAGTTTAATACCTATAATGGGCCCACTGCTGTTCAACTTAACAAAAAAAAAAATCCAGCATGTCTGGATAAATTATGGCCTATGGTTATGGGCACTAAGCCATGAACATTAACCGACCAGGGATTTATTATCAAGAAAGGCACTTAATACAAGCTATCTCCACATAAAATACTCAAAATACAAATCCAGCAGCAGGTATCACATAACTGCAATATGCGCCAAAGCAGTAACTGTTTCTTTCACCATCATAACAGTTGAGTTCAATCCTTATAGTAACCAGATTCCAATGGCTTCAAAGAATAGTAATTCCAGACATAGGTTATAAGGTACTGAGTACCAGCCTCGATTTCTGATTTCCCCAGCCAGCTACAAAGTTTACTACCTTTATTTGGTGAAAGGGAACACTGAAAGGATACTTCAGCCCACTTAATACTCTCTTCCTCCATTCCACCAAGACAACATATTCCAAAAATGGAGAATCCCTGCTTTCCCTGACAGAGGCCCCCTTTCCTATGGATTCATTGGGCAGGATTACTTCTCCCCAGCAGTGCTTGCAGAACCAGAAAATACTTCTGCTTTCACTCTTCTCTTACAGAGGAGCTCCCAATGCAGATGCACCTCTTCCTTTTCTGCACTAAGCAAATGATGCTTCTGCGCTTTTGCGTCTCTCCACCTCTGTAAAATGTTCAGAGACATGGAGGGCGTGAAAGGAAGATGTCAGTTACTTTGAGAGATACTTAGAAGAAATCTCCAAATTTAAAGTTAAAAGTGAGAGGGTATCCCCTCCCTGAAGAGGGAATAGAGGTCCCTACTCTAAAAGAGAGCCTCAGAGTGGGTAAGGGGTGTCCTCCCCGCTAAAAACTGGGAATACGGAGAGGAGGAGAAATGTTGTACCCTGAAAGGGGGGTTGGGGTTTGAGCTTGAGGAAGGGGTGTCACAACCTTTAAGAGAGGAGGAATCTGTGGTGGAGCCATAAGTGCACAGGAAGAGGTGTATCAGTTCTTGGGGGCCTCTCTGCTAGGGGACGGGTCTCCCACGTCTGGGGAGGGAGGGCCTCGCACAGAAGGGGCCTCTGGGAGGAAACAAGGGTCTTGATTGGAGGAGGCTGGACATGGGGGGAGGGGTTCTCAGTCCCCGGAGCCTGTGGAGGGGCGGCAGCCTGGAAGGGAACATGTGCGGGGGAACTACTGCCACCCCAGGGGCAGGGTGGAGAGCAGGGCCTGGGCTGTGTGCGGAGGGAACAAACTACCCACTCTGCGCAGGAGGAAGGACTCAGCAACCGTACTCACCGAGGCTGCCGGCAAAACCGTCCATCTTGCGGGGAAAGCGCCGGGTTCGGGGCTCACCGGGGCGGGTACTTCATTCAGCGCACCGACAGAGTGGCCGACGCTGAGCCTGACCCGCTGGCTCTCTAGGTCGCCCGGCTCGGCTCCCGGCCCCCGCCTCTGTCGTCTGTCTGTCCGCCCTGGAGCACTGAGCCACGGCCACCCGCGCCACTTCCCCGTCGGGTTGAGAGCCGCGCCGCTCAGCCGCTTGCCCGGCCTCCCTCCTAGGCAGCAACCTCGAGC
>NW_006921931.1:1450954-1473049 GCF_000298275.1 Orycteropus afer afer
AGGTCTTGCTGACCACCCTCCCCGTCACCTTGCCTCCGCCAGCGAGTTCGCCAGCATCGCGACGGGCTGGTGATTGCGCTTGCGCGGTGGTCCGGCAAGATTGGCGCTGATGGCCTGGGATTTCGGTTTTGGAGCTGGTTCTAAGTGGGCGGGGTTCCTCAGATGCTTGGAAGGATTTTCTTCCTTAACAGCTCTTGGGGAGTCCGCGGAGGCCCAGCGGAGTCCAGATCTGGAGCCCTCTCAACGGGAGATGGTCACCCCCAAGTGTCTTCCAGGGACACTAAAGAGGCAACCCAGGTTCTTGTTCTACCCGGTCGAGTGTGGGCCCAATGGGACAAGCCTTCTTGATTATCTCAAGGCCACCACCACCACAGCCACGGGGCCTAAGACCAGAAGCAAGGAATTTTAGTGCTGGACAGGACCCAAGAATTCATCTTGTCCAGCCCCTTCTTAAGAAAGAGGACACTGGGCGGTAGAAAGGACTTGACCTGCCCAAGGTCAAGGAGCCTGGTAGAAGCACGGCTAGAACCAGGCTTCCTTACTCCACCTGGTGTTCTTTCCACTTGAGATGCAAAGCCACCTGTCTATGTTGGATCATATGATTGCCTACAGGCAACTATAACAGGATTAAAATGAAGTTAACCAAGTTATAGGCCCAAAATCCATAGGACTCAACAGGTGAGTGTTAAATCGCCTAATTAATTTAGGCCTCCCTTTATTCACTTGCAAATAGGACTGGATTTATAACCAGGGGCAGATTACCCAATAAACAAGATAAGCACAGCTTATTTGTGCTTACTTGTTTGTAGTGAACAATTTCCACAGTTGTAAATGAAACTAGTAAATAAACCCAAATAAGCTTGTGTGTCCCTTTCAGGAATTTTATGTTTGAAAAGAGACTTTGATTCTGTAGGAAGGTGCTGTGGGCTTGGGAGAGACAGATCCCATCCGTACTAGAAGCAGAATCTTTGATGTAATGAAAAAATGTGAAATTGTTCACTACAGATTAATAAACACAAGGAAGCCTGTTACTGGGTAATCTGACCCTATTTATAACAACCTTCTTCTTCCTCCTTCCTCCTCTACCCCCTGCTTCCCCCCAGCCTTGTAAAGAAAGACCTCCTGGGACTTGGTTATCTGGATTAGAGTAACAGTTGTAGAGCATTCAAAGGTGCTACAGAACATTAAGGAGCCCTGGTAGCATAGTGCCTAAGGCACTTGATTGCTAACCAGAAGACTGGCAGCTCAAACCCACCCAGCCACTCCTCAGAAGGAAGGTTGGGCAATCCTACTTCCGTAGTGATACTGCCTCAGAAACCCAAGGAGGGGTTGCTATGAGTCGGGGCCGACTCGACTCGACGGCAAATAACAACAACACAGAACATTAAGTGCCATCGAAGGAGCTCTGGTGGCATGGTGCCTAAGACATTTGACTACTGTTCTGGCTACCTAGTACCACTCTGACAAGAATATACCACAAATGGGATGCTTGAAGAAACAAGAGTTTATTCTCTTACAGTTTGGAGGCTTTAAGTCCAAGTTCAAAGTGCCAAGCTCTAGGGGCTGGGTGAAAGCTCCTCAACCTTGGGGTTCAGCTCTGCCTCCTGTTCCCAGCCCACTGAAGCTGGAGGCTTTTCTTCACTCAGCTGCTTGCTGCTAAGGCTGACAAGCCCGAGGTTGAGAAGTGAAAAGGCACAGTCCCAGTGTTACCAAACCACATGGCAGGCCATTAATTCAAGTCCATTGGAAGTCCCAAGGTCAGCAGAGCATGGCAGGCTGCTGAACAACAACACGGCTACATACAGGGTTGTTCAAGCATGCCATAAGCTAGAGACCGTTTCCCAAGTCGTCTCCTTATATACAGGAAGCTGACCGCATCCATAAGGCAACTACTCAGCTGCTCACAGTAGATTGGACCATGGAATCTGCTC
The DNA here is from genome assembly GCF_000298275.1 of Orycteropus afer afer. Classification (NCBI taxonomy): domain Eukaryota; kingdom Metazoa; phylum Chordata; class Mammalia; order Tubulidentata; family Orycteropodidae; genus Orycteropus; species Orycteropus afer. Next base: position 1,452,886 of record NW_006921931.1, read on the forward strand.
CACCATGGAGTAGATTACCAGTCTCATCATGGGGAATACTACATTCAGCTGCCCAGCCACTCAACCAGGTCCAGCCAAGTTGACACATAAACTTAACTACCACTAATAACCAGAAGGTTGATGGTTCAAACCCACCAACTGCTTGGCAGAAGGAAGATGGGGCGATCTACTTTGGTAAAGATTTACTGCCTTGGAAACCCAAAGAGGGTAATTATGAGTCAGAATCGACTTAGTGGTAGTAAGATCTATATGATAGATGAATATTATAATGATAATATTAAAGATAATAATAAATAACAGTTTGTTGTTGTTATGTGCCATCGACTCGGACCCGATTCATAGTGACCCCTCCTTGGGAAGGCAGTATCACTACAGAAGTAAATTGCCCAACCTTCATTCTGAGGAGAGGCTGGTGGGTTTGAACTGCCAGCCTTCTGGTTAGCCTTAGGCATTACACTACCAGAGCTCCTGTACATGTGTATATTTTTAATTCAGAGAAGAATCCACGTTTTGTAGAACTTGAAATTTTTACTTACTTGTCAGACCTTTTGAGGACAATGAATACAAAAATTACAAATTTGTAGTTAAGTTACTGCCGTCAAATCAGTCCCAACTCCATGGGTTTCCGAGGTGATATCTCCATAGAAGTAGATTACCCAGTCTTCCTTCCAAGGAGTGGCTAGTGGGTTTGAACTATCAGCCTTCTGGTTAGCAGTCATATCTTAGGGTCTACACCACTAGAGCTCCCATGGTTAGGTTAAAAGTAGTAAATAACAAAGAACTGAGTTAGAGAGGGGAGAATAAAAGAGTCATACTAGAGGGACTCCCTGGGTAGTGCAAATGGTTACTGTGCTCAGCTATTAAACAAAAGTTTAGAAGTTCAAGTCTACCCAGTGGCACCTCAAAAGAAAGATCTGGTGATCTACTTCCAAATAATAGCCATTGAAAACCCTACAGAACACAGCTCTACTCTGACACAAGGGGTCAACATGAACTGTAATAGACTTTATAGCCAGTGTGTTTTGTTTTGTTTTTTACATTTTTTACTAAGGAGAGTGGCTGGAGAAGAAGAGGTTTAAGAAGGAAAATGAGAAATATGAAAAATGAAGAAGCAGCTTTCTTGATGAAAAAGACTTGGAGGAATTAGATGATTGATTCACTGCCATCGACTCATAGCAGCCTCCCTTGGTTTCCCAAGGCTGTAAATCTTTTACAGAAGCAGACTTCCTGATCTTTCTTTCACAAAGCAGCTGATGAGTTCCAACAACTAAACTTTTGGTTAGCAGCTGAATGCCATAACCTCTACACCACCAGAACTCCTTGATGATTGAAAGGATTGTTAAATATTTTGTTGCTATTTTGCAGTATACACCTTGCTTTGTTGTTGTTGTTGTTGTTAGGTGCCATTGAATCAGCTCTGACTCAGCGACCCTGTGCACAACAGAACGAAACACTGCCCACTCCTGTGCCAGCCTCACAATCCTTGCTATGCCTGAGCCCATTGTTGCAGCTACTATGTCAATCTGTCTCATGGATGGCCTTCCCCTTTTTCGTTGACCCTCCATTTTACCAAGCATATCCTTCTCCAGGGAATGGTCCCCTCTGATAAGATGACCAAAGTAGGTGAGACTCTGACCATTCTCACTTCCAAGGAGCATCCTGGCCTCACTTCTTCCAGGAAGCAAGTTCTTCTGGCAGTCCACAGTACTTTCAGCATTCTTCCATAACACCACAACTCAAAAGCATCAACTCTTCTTGGTCTTCCTTATTCACTCCAGCTTTCACATACATACGAGGCAATTGAAAACACCATGGCTTGGATTAGGCACACCTTAGTCTTGAAAGAGACATTTTTGTTCTTCAGCACTTTAAAGAGGTCTTTTGCAGCACATTTGCCTAGTGCAATATGTCATCTGAAGACTTGACTGCTGCTTCCATTGGTGTTGATTGTGGAATTAAGTCATATAAAATCTTTAATGACTTCAATATTTTCTCCATTTATCATGATGCTGCTTATTGGTCCAGTTGTGAGGATTTTTGTTTTCTTTATGCTGAGGTATAATCCATACTGCAGACTGTAGTCATTAATCTTCATCAGTAAGTGCTTCAAGTCATCTTTACTTTCAGCAAGTGGATTGGGTCATCTGCACCTCGCTTTAGTGCCTCTTTAAAATCTTCTTTAAAAATCTAAATTACTTTTCATTTCTTTTTTAGATATCAGAACTGTGTTTCTTCTCGTTAACATACTGTGTGGAGTCTGGCCAATAGGCAGCCAAGATAAATTTAGTTTACAGACTAAATGATGTCTAAAGTTTCTTCCTTCTTCAAAATTAAATGATTTACCCAGAATGTCCTCTGCTATGAGCATTTTTGTGTCTTTGTTTCTTAATCTTCATGAAAGCCTCAGTTCTGACAGTTCTGTGTCTATATGCAATAATCTCTGTCTTGGATCAATTAAAGGAATAAGAGCTTATATTAATATATTGGCACATTATTTTTTTTTCTTAACTGGTCAGCAATTTTCCTCCCCTCCCCTCTGTGGTGGCGTAGTGCCTAAGCCATTTGACTGCTAACCAGAAAACTGGCAGTTCAAACCCACCAACCACTCCTCAGAAGGAAGGTTGGGCAATCTACCTCCATAGTGAGATTGCCTCAGAAACCCAAGGAGGGGTCACCAGGAGTCAGATCCAACTTGACGGCAGTGAGTTTGATTTGTTTTTTCTCCCCTCCCATCAGTGGTAGCCAAAAATGTAAACTTCCTTCTCTGTGTAAACTTTTCCTTAACTTTTTGTGGTAAAAGACTCATAAAATATTTGACCCTCTGTGATTGACTTATTTCACTCAACATAATGTCCTCCAAGTTCATCCATGTTATGCAGTGATTCACAGATTATCATTATTCATTAATGTTTCATAGTGTTCCATTGTGTGTATAGAGCATAGTTTGGTTATCCATTCATCTGTTGATGGGCCTTAGGTTGTTTCCATCTCTTTGCTATTGTGAATAGTGCTGTGATGAACATTAGTGTGCATATATCTATTTGTGTCCCAGATCTCACCTCTTTAAGATATATTCCTACTAGTGCGATTGCTGGATAAAATGGTCTTTCTATTCTCAGCATTTTAAGGAAGCACCATACCATTTTCCACAGTGGTTGTACCATTTTACAGTTCCACCAACAGTGTATGAGAATTCCAATCTCTCTACACCCTTGCCAGCATTGTTGTTTTCTACCTTGTTGAACTTTGCTATTATTGCTGGAGTAAGATGATATTTCATTGTTGTTTGATTTGCATCTCTCCAATGGCCCTGTGTTCATGGGAAAGCTGGATAATGAATAAGGAAGACTGAGGAAGAGTTCATGCCTTTGAATTATGAGCTGGCGAAGAATACTGAAAATACCATGGACTGCTAGAAGAACAAACAAATCTGTCCTGGAAGAAGTGCAGCTGGAATGGTCCTTGGAAACAAGAATGTGCCCATGGTTGTGTTGTGAGTAGAGGGTCAGTGAAGATGGGGAATCCCCTCAATGAGAGGCATTGATAATAGTGGCTGCAACGATGGGCTCATGCAAAGCAAAGACTGTGAGAATGGCGCAGAATGGGACAGTGTTTTATTCTGTTGTACACAGGGTCACTATGGGTTGGAACAGACTTAGTGACACCTAACAACAACAAATGGCTAATGATGGGGAGCATTTCTTCATGTGTTTGTTGGCTGCCTGAATATCTTCTATAGTGAAGTGTCTGTTCATGTCCTTTGCCCATTTTTAAATCGTATTGTTTGCTTTTTGATGTTGAGGTGTTGAAGTTTTCTATAAATTTTAGAGATAAGTCCCTTGTCACATATGTTGTAGCTAAATATTTTTTCCCAATATGTAGGTTCTCTCTTTACTCTTTTGGAGAAGTCTTTTGATGCACATAAGAATTTAATGTTTAGAAGGTCCTAGTCACATAATTTATCTTCTACTGTTTCTGCATTTTGAATTATGCTTGATAGTATATTTATGCCATAAATTAGGGTCCTTAGGTTTGTTCCTATTTTATTTTTGATGAACTTTATAGTTTTGGGTTTTATATTTAGGTCTTTCATCCATCTTGAGTTCATCTTTGTATATGTGTGAGGTACGGATCTTGTTTCATTTTTCTGCCAATGGATATCCAGTTTTGCCAGCACCATTTATTAAAGAGGCTATCCTATCTCTCCCCCATTTAATAGGTTTTGACCCTTTGTCAAATATTATATATATATATATATAAATCCAGAGAAGGATCTACGTTTGGTGTGGCCTGAATATTTTCTATTTGTGGGTCCCTTCTGAGGAAAACAAATACAAAATTTACACATAGAAAATTAGGCTGAATAGAGTATTTATTTAGACTGAGAAAAGAAATCATAAGAGATTACACATTTTAAAAAAGCCTATAACAACAATAAAAACATAAATAAATAAACAGCACATGTGCCAATAATCACATGAAAAGATGCTCAACATCCTAAGTTATTAGGGAAATACAAATCAAAATCACAGTAAAATACAACTTCACCCCTCATTAGGATGGCTATGATCAGAAAAATAGAAAATAACAAGTGTTGCCAAGCATCCAGAGAAATTGGAACTCTCATCCATTGCCACTGGGAAGGTAAATGGGGCAGCCCATTATGGAAAACAGTTTGGTGGCTCTTCAAAAAGTAACATAGAATCACCCTATGACCCAAAAATTCCACTCCTAGGTAGAATTTTCACCTCAAAGAAATGAAAGCAGGGACTCAAACAGATACGTGTACCAATGTTCGTTGCAGCATTCATTATTCACAATAGCCAAAAGGTGGAAACAACCCAAGTGTCCATCAACAGGTAAATGGATAAACAAAATATGGTATATCCATACAATGGAGTATTATTCACCATAAAGAGAATTGAAGTTCTGATGCGTACTAGATATGGATGGACTTGAATACATTGTAGTTGTTTTTAGGTTCCATTGAGTTGGCTCCTACTCATAGCAACCTATGTACAACACAATTGTTTCTATGCTTGATCCCATGCTGTAGCCACTGTGTCAATCCATCTTCCTCTTTTCTGCTGACCCTCTTCTTTAGGCTCTCGTGACATAGTGCCGAAGGCATTTGACTGCTAATCAGAAGGCTGGCAGTTCAAACCCACCAGCCCCTCGTCGGAAGGAAAATTGCAATCCACTTCTGTAGTGATACCACCTCGGAAACCCAAGGAGAGGTCGTTATGAGTCAGATCTGACTTCAGGGCAGTAAGTGACCCTCTTCTTTACCAAACATAATATCCTTCTCCAGGGACTTATCCCTAACAATATGACCAAAGTATGAGAGGCAAAGTGTCACCACCCTCACTTTAAGAAGCATTCTGGTTGTACTTGAACCAAGACACATATGTTTGTTCTTCTGGCCATACATGGTATATTCAATATTTTCCACCAATGCCATAATTCAAATGCATCAGTTAATTTCAGTCTTCCTTATTCATTGTCCAACTGTTATATGAGGCTATTGAAAATACTGTGGCTTGGATCAGGCACACCTTAGTCTTCAAAGTCACATCTTTGCTTTTAAACACTTTAAAGAGGTCTTTTGCAGCAGATTTGTCTGGTGCACCATGTACTTTGCTTTCTTGATTTCTGCTTCCATGGGCATTGATTGCAGATCCAAGCAAAATGAAATCCGCGACAACTTCAGTCTTTCCTACTTTTATCATGATGTTGCTTATTGGTCCAGTTGTGAGGATTTTTGTTTTCTTTATGTTCAGGTGCAATCCATACTGAAGGCTGTCATCTTTGATCTTCATCAGTAAGTGTGTCAAGTCTTCTTCACTTTCAGAAAGCAAGGTTGTGGCATCTGCATATTGCACATTGTTCATGAGTCTCCCAGCTATCCTAATGCCATGTTCCTCTTCATATAGTTCAGCTTCTCGGATTATTTTCTCAGCATACAGGTTGAATACATATGATGAAAGGGTACAACCTTGATGCATACTTTTCTTGACTTTAAACCATACAGTATCCTCTTGTTCTGTTTGAAGGACTGCTTCTTGGTCTATGTATAGGTTCTGCATGAGCACGGTTAATTGTTCTGGAATTCCCATTCTTCATAATGTTATCCATAATTTGTTGTGATCCACACATAATTGAAAACATTAGGCTGAGCAACATAAGACACAAAAGAACAAATATTGTAAGATCATGGTTACGTGAAATATTGATTACATGAATACCCAAATACAAAGAGGTCAGCTTATTAGTGGGTACCAAAGACTTGAAGAATGGGGAAATGGGAGTTATTTGTGTAGGAGTATTGAGTTTCTATTAAAGGTGATGTAAAAAAAATTGGAAATGAATAGTAGTGATAGTTCCACAAGATGATGAACATAATTAATATCACTGAATTAATTAATGGTAAAAACAACTGAATGGCAAATATTTGTTGTATATAATTTACCACAATATTTTTTAAAAAGCCTATATATAAGTGCTTCTAATATGTGTAAGTGCTCCAAACATTACAAAATTGAGCAATATAACATTTAGTTAACTGCCCAACACATCTCCAATACTTTTGTCCTAAATCTCTTGCCTACATACTCTTTATCTCTTCATATGACAGTGATTGTTTTCTTTCCTTAATAGATGTGGGGATCCTGCTATGTGACAGGTTTTGTACCCAGGTGCTTCATACACGTTACCCCATTTCAACATCATAGCAAGCCTGTGAGATCAGTGTTATGAATATGACAATCATTTTTATAATAATTTTTTTATAGAGAGGCTAGAAAGACAATTCAGTTTTTCCTCTTGCATGATCATTCAATATAGTTGGGATGCATAAAACAAAACTTCATATGTATAGTACAGGATGTTGTAATACTGCTTTGGAAATTGTGATTTAGTTCAATTTTATGTGATTGCTATCAAAAAAGGAAATAATATTTATGATGCCTTTAAAATTATACATGCTTTCTTATTGATTCTATTCCTGACAGGAGAGAACTTCTATTTTGACTTCACATCAGTGCGAATTAACTTCTCCACTTATAATTGCACATGTGTGATTATAGGAGAAATTCCCCTAGACTAGCTTTTGGCTCTGTATATTTCAAACCTTGTCTCTCCCACACTACTCACATACTTCAGGTGCTAGCCATGCATTCATATCATATTACAGCCTCTAGCTCTGCTTCTCCATGATCTGTTTGCTTCCAGTCAGGAAACATGTTCTCCAGGACACTGCATGAGGCAGTGGAATAGGCAATCCATTGCTATACAAAGACAGCCAGCAATAACTTAATTAAATGGAAATGACTGTGACCCATGTAAATATATCTCATTAAGTGTAAAATAAATGTATCCCAACTTAACTTTCCCTTAGCAAAATCTTCCAAAATATCTAGGGCCACTCAATACCACCTGACATGAGGAGACATGTGGCGAAGGGGAAATTGGAATGGAAAGGCACAGAAGGTTGGAAGGGGCCCACAAAAGTTAGGGGACCTGCAGCTTAAGTTTCATTAAGTTCATGATAAATTTGCCTCTGTCTTAGTTACTTTTATTTTTACAAAAGTAATCCATGTTCGTTGTAACTAGTGAAACCAACTAAAAGTTTATAAAAATGCAATGAACACTCATTGAGAAAAAGACAGGAAAGGAAAACTGCAATAAATGCTCATTTAAGAGAAGACCAAATGGTAGAGACACAGTAGTCACTTGTCCCTAGTAATTCTGGAATCCTGCAGGGATAGGTATTATAAAGAGTAAGGAAAGGTCTTCATTTAAATATGACTCTTTTCCAAGGAACTCCATGATACTACATGGCTCCTGGCTTTACTATTTTAGAAGTTTCTTTCTCGTCCTTGATCCTCCAGGCTACATCTTAAGAAGGTGTTGAGGAGTATACTTTCCTTTGAGCTTCTCAGCATTCACAGCCTACTGTTGCAAGTATGAGAGGCAAGGTTTACTTTCAGACTTTGTCCTAGGATTTTTTGGTAACACAATTCCTTCAAACACTTGGTATGCTTTTGATCTATTTGCTTCCAGTCAGGTTTGTGTGCCAATAACCACATCCAAAATTCTTTCCTATACATAATTCTTAAGCCTGATTTATGTTTTTGTTTTTCAGCCTCAGTTCCTCTGTTTCACAATTTAATTGAGGCTATCTTAAGGCCATTATAATACTTGACTTTGTCTTCTTGAGCTGCTCTTTGAAATCTTCTGTTCAGCTCTTTTGACTTGTCATTTTTTCCATTAGCTTTAGCTACCCTCCATTCAAGAGCAAGTTTCAGGGTCTCTTCTGACATCCATTTTGTTTTTTTCTTCCTTTCCTGTCTTTTTAATCACCTTTTGCTTTCTTCAGGTATGATGTTCTTGATGTCATCCCACAATTCATCTGTTTTCCAGTCATTAGTGTTCAATGCGTCAACTTTATTCTTCAAATGATCTGTAAATTCAGGTGGGATAATCAAGGTCATGTTTTGGCTCTCGTGGACTTGTTTTAATTGTCTTCAGCTTCACCTTGAACTTGCATATGAGCAGTCAGCTCCTGACCTTGTTTTGGCTAAAGATATTGAGCTTCTCCATTGCCTCTTTCCACAGTTGTACTCGATCTGATTCCTGTATATTCCATTTGATGAGGTCCACATGTATAGCTGCCATTTATGTTGTTGAAAAAAGTATTTGCAATGAATAAGTTGTTGGTCTTGCAAAATTCAATCATTCAATCTCCGGTGTCATTTATATCTTCAAGGCCATATTTTCCAACTACTAGTGAGTCTTCTTTGTTTCCAACTTTAACCTTCCAATCACCAGTAAAATAATCAATATATCTTGATTGCATGTTTGGTCAACTTCAGACCACAGAAGTTGGTAAAAATCTTTAATTTCCTCATCTCTGGCTTTGGTGGTTGGTGCATTATTTTGAGTAATAGTAATGGTAACTGATCTTCCTAGTGAGCATATGGATATTATTCTACTACTAGCAGCATTGTACTTCAGGATAGATTTTGAAACATTCTTTGTGATGATGAATTATTGTAATGAAATGTGCAAAGACCTGGAATTAGAAACCTTAAAGGAAAGAACATGCTCAGAATTTCTCAAGCTAAAAGAACTGAAGAAAAAATTCTAGCCTTGAGTTGCAATATTGAAAGTTTCTATTGAGTGATGCAGGAAACATCAAAAGAAGATGAAAGGAGTACAAATAGTCATTGTACCAAAAAGAATTGGTCAGTGTTCATCTATTTCAGGAGTTGGGATATCATAAGAACCAATGGTATTGAAGGAAGAAGTTGAAGTTGCATTGAAGGAATTGGTGAAAAACAAGGCTTCAAAAACTGACAGAATACACATTGAGATGTTTCAACAAACAGGTGGTGCACTGTAAGCACTTTCTTGTCTATGCCAAGAAATTTGGAAGACAGTTACCTGGCCAACTGACTGGAAAAGATCCATATTTGTATCCATTCCAAAGAACATTCCAAAGAAAAGTGATCCAACTGAATGTGGATATTACCGAACAATATTATTACTGTCACACACAAGTAAATCTTGCAAAAGATCATTCAAAAATGGTTGTAGCAGTATATTGACAGAAATGCAAGCTGGATTTAGAAAAGGATGTGGAACAAGGGATGTCATTACTGATGTCAGATGGATCTTGGCTGAAAACAAAGAATACCAGAAAGATGTTTACTTTTATTTTATTGACTATGCGAAAGCACACACACACACACACATATAATGCATAACATTGAGAAGAATGGGAATTCTGGAACACTTAATTGTGTTCATGAGAAACTTGTACATAGATCAGGAGGTTGTCATTCAAACAGAACAAAGGGATATTGCGTGGTTTAAAATCAGGAAGGGAATGTGTCTGGGTTGTATCCTTTCACCATACTTATTCAATATGTATGCTGAGCAAATAATCCAAGAAGCTGGACTGTATGGAGAACATATAGGCATCAGGATTGGAGGAAGACTCATTAACAACCTACGATATGCAGATGGCACAACCTTGTTTGCTGAAAGTGAAGATGACTTGAAGCACTTACTGATGAAGATTTAAGACTACAGTCTGCAGTATAGATTACACCTCAACAAAAAGAAAATGAAAATCCTCACAACTGGACCAATAAGCAGCATCATGATAAATCGGGAAAAGATTGAAATTGTCAAAGATTTCATATTACCTGGTTCCACAATCAACACCAATGGAAACAGCAGTCAAGAAATCAGAAGTCATATTGCACTGGGCAAATGACCTCTTTAAAGTGCTGAAGAGCAAAGATGTCTCTTTGAAGACTAAGGTGCATCTAACCCAAACCACAATATTTTCAGTAGTTGCATATGCATGTGAAAGCTGCAGAATGAATAAGGAAGACCAAATTAAAGTTGATGTTTTTGAGTTGTGGTGTTGGGGAAGAGTAGTGAAAGTACGACGGACTGCCAGAGAGCTAACAAATCTGTCCTGGAAGAAGGGCAGCCAGACTGCTCCATGGAATTGAAAATTGCCAGACTTCCTCTCAGCTACTTTGGTCATGTTGTCAGAAGGGAGCATTCTCTGGAAAAAGAAAATATGCTTGGTAAAGTGGGGGGTCAGTGAAAAAGGGGGAGACTTTTTTTTTTATTTTATTGTGATTTGGGTGAAAATTTACAGAGCAAATTCACTTCCCATACAGCAGTTCACATACACTTCGTCTCACGACATTGACTACAATTTACCCCAATGCAACAGCTCCCCTCCCACTTCCTCCCGATAGTTAACTCTTCCCTGTGTCCATCCCTCCATGCACCCCTGCCCCCTGAGCTGTTTCCCTATCCATAAACATCCCTTCTTTCTCCCATGATTGTTCTCTCCAAGGAGTGTATCTACCTCAGGTAAATATTCACCTCATATGCCTGTCTTTTGTTTGGCTGGAAGTCACAGGTGTGTGTTCAATTCCAGACCTGAAGGGCAGCTAGGGGCCATAGTCTCAGGGGTTCCACCGGGCTCTATCAGACCAGCAAACCTGGTCAAAGGGGAAGACTCTTAACGAGATGGATTGACACAGTGGCTACCACAATGGGCTCAGGCATACCAAGGATTGAGAGGTTGGCACAGGACCGGGCAATGTTTTGTTCTGTTGTATGTAGGGTCACTATGAGTCAGAGCTGACTTGATGGCACCTAACAACAACATCTTAAGGCCAAGGAGCTCTGGTGACACTGAGGTTAAGGCATTTGGCTGCTAAACAAAAGGTCAGTGGTTTGAATCCACCAGCCAGTCCACAGAAGAAAGATGAGGCAGTCTGCTTCTTTAAAGATTTATAGCTTTGGAAACCCTATGGCTGTTCTACTGTGTTCCTGTAGGGTTGCTATGAGTTGGAATCAATTTGATAGCAGTGGGTTTGGGTTTTTTTGGACCTTAAGGGCAAGGGGCCCTAGTGGTACAGAGGTTAAAGTGCTTGGCTGCTAACTGAAAGGTCAGCAGTTCAAATCCACCAGCTACTCCACAGGAGGAAGATGTGGCAGTCTGCTTTTTTAAAGATGACAGCCCTGGAAACCCTATGGGGCAGTTCTACTCTGTCCTATGGGGTTATTGTGAGTTGGAATCTACTCAATGGCAATGGATTTGGTTTTGGTTTATCTCAAGGTTAGGAGGCTAGGTAGCACAAGTATTTTGCAATTGGCATGGTGGTATCTGACCTCCTTTAACTTCATGAGGGGGAGATGGAATCACTATCAGCAGTATCAGCCCAAGGCTGATTCCTGGGACGCAAAGGTCAAACATACTGCCATCCTCCAACCTCTTTACCAATTCTGACACCAACCATCCCTCCCATTGCAGTTGGTATTCTGCCTGCTGGGTACAGTAATTCGTTGCAGTAGCCACACAGAACTCATTCCCAATTATGGGTTTGATTAGGGAAGCAACAGGTTACAATTCAGGTTGAGGAACACTCAGAATACAATTCTTTGATCAGGTCAGCTTCCCCTCAGCCATGCCCGTAGGCATGCCTCTTTGGCCCTCAGCCTGTTAACCTGGTCTCTCAGGCAAGTGTTAAAAAGCTTTTTTAGCTCTGCCAATAGGTGTACCCCACTCCACCAGCAAGCCTCCGGCCTGAAGGCACTCAACTTTCTTGCTCTGTTGGCCAGCATGTCAGCCACTTTGTCTCAGGCTTGTCTCTTGATTCTGTTGTTTCTGCTGCCTCTTGCTGCCATCTCTCTGCCAACTCTCTGCTGCCTAAGCAGAGGGATGTCGAGTCCAAGGATTTCCACTTCTGGCTCTCTTCTCTTGATGACAGATCCCCCTGTCTGCCTCTGGGATGGCTCATTTTAAGCCCAGAAGAATGGTAAAAACTGACCAGTCCCCACATTAGGGTTCCATACACTTTATTTGCATGGTCCTACCCTCACAAGGGGGCCACGCGCCTTGTTTACATTACTAACAAGCTATGAGATCCTCTTGGTGGGCCACATTTGCGTAGTTCCACCCAGTCATCTGGTGGGAGTCACAGGAGCAGGCTAGAAGAGCCACAGCAAGGAATTCACTGTGCCATGGTCTGAATCCAAAGAATTCTTAACATTTTATTTCTTAACTATATATCTAGAGGTAGTTAACTCAACTCACATAGATCTGACTCATAGCAACCCCTCCTTGGGTTTCCAAGGCACTATCACTATAGAAGTAGATTACCCAACCTTCCTTCCGAGGATGTATTAGTTAAGGTAGGCTGACTGTTGTTACAAACAAACCCAAAATTTCAGTGGCTTAACATAATAAAACATTTTCCCTCTTATAACTGTCTAATGCAGATCATCAGGGGACTCTGCTCCATGAAGTCATTCAAGGATCCAAGCTTCTTCTACCTTGAAGAGTCCATTGTATTCAGCAAGTGAGTAGGGGTGGAGGTAGAAGAGAACATGAAGGATTAACCAGGAGGCTTTTATGGTCCACAATTTGGAAAGTGCATTTCACTTTTATCCACATTCATCAGAAATTGATAGTATAACCATATTTAACTACAGGGGAAGCTGGGAAATGTAGTCTAACTGTATAACCAGAAAGAAAAGAGAGACATTTTAGTGACAAGCCAGATCATCAGTTTTTGCCACAATCCCCTTCGTGGGATTTACCAGAGTTAAAAATTTTCGCTTGCTTGAATAAGTATCTTACCCATTAGGTCCCTAGGTGGCACAAATGGTTAAGTGCTCAGACTCCTAGCTGAAAACCCACTGCCACCAAGTCAATTCCAACTCGTGGCAACCCTGTAGGACAATGTAGAACTGCTCCATAGGGTTTCCAAGGCTATAAATCTTTACAGAAGCAGACTCATCTTTGAGGCTATCTGCTTGCATAAAGATTTATATCCTTGGAAACCCTATGGGGCAATTCTACTCTGTCTTACAGGATTGCTATGAGTTGAAATCGACTCAATGGCAGTGGGTTGGATTTGGTATAGAACTAATATATATATTATAATTAGATCTTACAAGCTAAAACTATGTAATATTACAATAATAAATTAAAAGATGTAACATAAATCTCTCATGTGAAAGCATAGCTGCACATATTAAGCAAGCACCCAGGGCTTTGAACGATTCATTCTAGTTCAACCCCTTTCTAAAAATTTGCATTTCTACCCCAGATACACTGAATCAGAATTTACATAAGAAACACCAGGGGATCTTTAAGAATCACCTGTGTTGCTAAACTGTAGATTCAGTGTATCTGGGGTGGTAATGCAAATTCACAGCAAGGGGTCCAATGAGAATGAACCGGTTAGAAGCCCTGCAAACACCATCCATGAAAATTCAAATTTACTAAAATTTTTGCTAATTACTGAGTAATTACTCAGATTCCTCACCTTGACAAAGAATTTAACTTTAGATTCTTTTAAATCAGAGCCCCACCTGCCTGTCCATCACTTTGAGCCCTTATGTTGTTATTGTTGTTATTTGCCGTGGAGTCGGCCCCAACTCCTAGCGACCCCTCCAAGTGGGCCCCAACTCATAGCTACCCCTCCTTGGGTTTCCGAGGCAGTATCACTACAGAAGTAGGATTGCCCAACCTTCCTTCCGAGGAGTGGCTGGTGGGTTTGAACCGCCAGCCTTCTGGTTAGCAGTCAAGTGCCTTAGGCACTATGCTACCAGAGCTCCTTATAGTGCAACTTAATTCAGACAAATGTAAAATATGCACTGTTCTTCAGGAGCGTAATTATTGTAAAAGACTAAATAGAGTTACATCAAATAATAAAAATTTAGAACATTCTCTTTATACACAGAATCTTTTCTCTGCCCAGTTACCTTCCTCTCCATGCCAAAATGAGTATATTGTGGGAGGAGTTTCAGAATACTTGCCAAAGCCTTGACCTAACATGTAAAGAAAAATAAAGATTTCTATACTGATTTCGTTCCTTTGCTCTTACTGACTATATTGAAAAATAACTATAAACTCTGTTTGTCTCCTAGACTTTCCTTTCAGACATTTTAAAAGAAGTATTGTAGGGAGGAAATTATGTTTTGTTTTGTTTTGTTTTTCCAGATACGCTGGACTTTCAGCTCTTCATTTTATTGTTTGCATTTTAAAAACTAAACCTTATAGTAATGGAATTATGTAGATTGTATAGATGTGAACACCTATAGTTCACGTAAACATAACTATAATAGAAAAAAATGAATGTTTTTCTTTGGCTTTCAAAAAAATATATATCTGTGTGGAAAAGAAGGATTCTTTGTTTTTAAAATATGTTTAGCAAAAGCAGTGTATAAAAGAGTTACAAAATCTTTAAGAAGTTAAATGGTAATTTTGTTTTAGCTTCTATTCCTAAAGAATGCCTAGGAATTGCTTTAAAAATATTGCAGGGAAAAAAAAACGGTATGTGGAAGAATACCTCCTGAAGTGCTAAAGGTAGTTGCTTCTGGATAGTGAAATTGAGTGATGGAAGTAAAAGGTAGGGAGAGATACTAGAAATTTCTTTCTTTTTTTAAAAAAAAAAAAATTATTTTAATTATATTATGAACATGTGTTAATTTTAAAAACCATTAGAGATAAAAAAAAAGATATTGCAGTGCATGTTAATTCATGCATTCACCCATAAACTATAATCTGTAAAGACTAATTTGAAAAATACTTATTAAACAGTTGTTTTTACCAATCTTGGAACAGTTGTTATCTTTCAATTAAGACTTTCCAGACTTACTGACCTCAAAAAAGAATAAAGCAATTAGCAGTGGTGTAAATTCTTGGCAAGGGCTCATGAGACTGAAATCTGCCCTGCAGAGATCACCAAACATACCTCACTAGGGGATTTGCTGCATGGATGCATAAATTAGTGAATGAATTTAAACTGAATTAATTTTGGTAACTCTGCTGGTGCCAGGAGCTCTGGTAGCATAGTGCCTAAGGCACTTGACTGCTAACCAGAAGGCTGGTGGTTCAAACCAACCAGCTACTCCTTGGAAGGAAAATTGGGCAATCTACTCCCGTAGTGATACTGCCTCAGAAACCCAAGGAGGGGTCACTATGAGTCGAGTCTGACTTAATGGCACATAACAACAGTGCTGCTGGTGCAATTCATGACTCTAACAGAGAGGAGAGAGCTGGCCTAAGTTGTGATGCTACTTTAGCTACTTTTTCCCAGTGATGACCCAGAATTTATGCCATGAAGCGACGTTTAAACTTGTTAAGATTGCAGAGCCAACTTTAAAGTTTCTTTTTATGTGCTGGAGCTTCAGCACATTTACTGGAGGTTGGGCAAGCCCTTGAGATAATAGCTAATAATTTTCATGTGTCCACCATAAATACACACTTTTCCCCATAAGGAATTCATAGCAGCCTCTCACATACAATTGAAATTCTGCAGGGGAATACTGTAAAATTGCAATGTTATAGAGGAAAGCAGCCAATCAAGGAGATTCAACTCTCAGAATTAGTAATACAGGAAGTTCTCCACTTGCAAATAAAATGCTTCCAGAGGGTCATTTGTAGGTTTGCTGTTTGAAATGAAGAACAATGCTATAAAATGGTGGTTAGATTGCCACTTAGCCCCCAAAACATGTAGCATGCTGATCCTAACCTGCCTGCATTAAAACCACACTGATGACAGCCTTACTTAAGGGTTTGAACCAGACAGGTCTGAAACTGAATATTGCCCATCATAAGCATCTGTGGGTTGATGGTTGATGTTGCAACCTAAATATAACTTAAGACACCATTCCAGCTTTCAAAGTGCTGACTTACAAATGTTGTAAGAGGTAGGTTTTATTATCCCCATTTTTCAGGCCAGGAGAACATGAACCTCAAGAGTATACAACCAGAAAGAATGAAAACCAAGGTTTGAGCTCATATCAGTCAGAACCTGAAGGCAAAGTTCTTTTCACAGCGCTGCTTGGTAAAAATCTCATTGAGATTCTAGGAGAGCTTGAACTCCAGGCTGAGACATCCGTAAGAATTTAGAGTTTTAGGATCAAAGTGTGGCTTTAGGAAGAGTAACCTGCAGGTGAATACATCAGAAGAGACACTGGAAGTGAGGAATCCAATTAGGAAGCAGTTGTAGTGGAGAAGTAGCTGCAGAAAGGTCCAAGAAGAAAATAATGAGAAGAAAAGGAACAAATGAATGAACAACAATGGAAAACCTGGGTGACTGATTTCCCGGCTTCATTCCTGGTGATGGAGAGAATGCTGATAGCCTTAAATGAAATTGGGAACTTAAAAAATATAGAGTGATTGGAGAAAAGAAAATGCAATGGTTAGTTGCCATTTTTTGAAACCTCTTTTCCTCAGTGGGAAGCTGAAGAGAATCAGAGGATACCTTTGGCAATTGGGGCCCAGGCCCTTGACCTAGGATAACTGGATGCTGCAGCCCTAGCCCCAGTCTTTGAATCTAGGGTAAAAAAAAAAAAAAAAAACTGCCAACGAGTAGGATCTGACTCATAGTGACCCCTCCTTGGGTTTCTGAGGCAATGTCACTACGGAGGTAGATTGCCCCATCTTCCTTCCGAGGAGTGGCTGGTGGGTCTGAACCGCCAGCCTTCTGGTTAGCAGTTAAGTGCCTGAGGCACTATGCTACCAGAGCTCCCTGAATCTAGGGTAAATGGCATAAAATAAGCAGTTAGGGACCATGCTCAAAGGCAGTTGAGAAATTAGAAACCATTGGTAATTTTGGAGAGGGGCCAGCCAGCCCCAGGGCATTACCTTCATCAGACTCCTCTTGTAGGGTGAATTTGGCCAGACTTTCTGTGGGCTGGACTGCCTGGGTTCTTGTTTGTTTTCCCAGCTGGGCCCCCAGCCTCTTTGCCAATGAAGTATTATCTTCCAAGTGAATTCATATTCCGCTTGAGTTAGCCTAAGTGGGTTTCTGTTGTTTGCAGTGAAGAATCTTGAGTTTTACAAACACTGACTGCAGTTTTTTAAAAAATCTGGTGTCATAATTAGGTGCCCAGATTGAAAGCTTTAGCATACAGTTTCAAATGTGGGTCTAGAATTTAGGAGAGGTTCAGGTGGGAATATAGATTTAGGAGACTTCTACGTAGAGCTGTGAGAAGTCACCAAAGGAAAAGATTAGAGAGAAAGCTAAGTGTAAAACTTGAGGGACCCCCAATATTTAGAGAGAGGGCAAAAGAAAGTCAAGGAAGGAGTGGTAACAGGAGTAGGAGGCAAATCATGCTAGTGCCATATCACAGCACAGCACTCAAAGGAGCCAATTTTTTTTTTTTTTTTTTAATAAGGGAAATTGGATGCTATTAAATGCTAGAGTTCAGAGAAGAGGAAAATGGAGAAAGAAGCACTAGATTTAGTGATTACATCACTAATCACTACAGAGCTGTTTTATCTTGATAGGGGAAATAAATCAGGTTGCAGGGGAGTAAATACTAAGAAGGTGGTTTGAAAGTAGAGGAGAGAAGTATGGACTACTATTTTAAAAAGATTGCCAGGATTTTGTCTGTTTTGTACACTGCCATATTCCCAGCTCCTAGAAAAATACCTGGCATATGGTAGGTGCTAAATAAATACAGTGGAAAGCGTGAGAGCCAAAATTCGGCGGGACTGCCTTATTATTCTGGATCTCTTAACTTTTTTGCCTTTGGCAGGGTGCAGTTACTACTTTTCTATCACTTTCTATTTAGTGGAAAATATTTGAGTTTTCTTTCTTTGACAGGTTTCTCCCTGACACAGATTTCCACCTTGCACCGCTTTCACAAGGTTTACTATATTTGTTAAATGAGTGAATAAAGAAGAGCAGAAGCAGAAGATTAACCTGGACAAATAGTATGGCAAAGAAACTCTGGTGGCACAGTAGTTTATGCATTCAGCTGTTAAATAAAAGGTCACCAGGTTGAACCCACCAGCTGCTCCGCAGGAGAGAGATGAGGCAGTCTGCTTCCATAAAGATTTACAGCCTCAGATAGCGCTAACAAGGGACGAAGTTCGGATAACTTCTTAGCCACAGCCAACCACCCTGAGGGAGTGAGTAGTTGGACCTGTGGGTTCAGGACTATGGTCACAGGGGACATTAAGCTCAATTGGCATAATATACTACACAAAAACATTGTTCTACATCCTACTTTAGTGAGTAGTGACTGGGATCTTAAAAGCTAGCCAGTGGCCGTCTAGATGAAACAGTGAGTCTCTTCTCATCCAGAGTGAAGAAGAATGAAGAAAACTGAAGACACATGGAAGCATCATAAGCCTATGAGTAAAGAACAGACATTTAAAGATAAAATTTAACTATAAGTGTAGAAGTCATAAGTGGCTCTCAAGTGCAATGAAACACTTGGACTATAATAGTAAGATTAAAAGCCTGGGGGTTTCCCACCCCTTGTTTATGGTCATTCATGAATGTAATTAAAGCCCACAGTGTCTTTCCAATTGATTTAAGAAGTAGTTTCCATTTTGCCTGCAGACTTTGGGAGGCAGTCCTTGAGTACCTATCATGAGTTCATCAGAGCAATCCGTTGTAACTTTAGAGTTCTTATGGGTGTTACTATATTAATTTGCTTTTAAGCAGTCTGAAATCATTTTCAGAAAAAGACAGGAAGAAAAACAAAAATGCTTTTGATCATGTCACTCCATCCAGTTTCTTCATAACTTCATGGATATGTTCATGCAGACAGAATGTGTGTGTGTGCATGTGCATGTGTGTCCCAGCTATGTGCTTAAGAAGCTTTTTGAATTATTATTTTTTAATGCATTTTATTGAAATGTAATTTATGTACAGTGAAATACACAAAACTAAAGTGACATGGGTCAATGCATTTTTTTTTTTTTTGCAGTGCTCCCTCCCCTCCCACTCCCAGCAACCAACAAAGAACATTTCTCTCCATATATAAACCTTTCCTTGACCCTCCACAACAACAAACTAATTCTATATTTGTCCTTCTGTGATTGACTTATTGCACTCAGCATAATGTCCTCCAAGTTCATCCATATTATGCGGTGTTTTGCAGACTCTACATTATTCTTTAGTGCTGCATAGCATTCCAGTATGTGTATGTACCATAGTTTGGTCATCCACTCTTCTGCTGATGGGCACGTAGGTGGTTTCTATCTTTTTGCTATTGTAAATACTGCTGTGATGAACATGAGCGTGCATGTATCTGTTCCTATCCTGGCTCTCACATCTCTAGAATATATCTCTAATAATGGGATTGCTGGGTCAAATGGTATCTCCAATTCCAACTTTCTAAGGAATCACCATATTACTTTCCACAGTGATTGTGTCCCTTCACAGTCACACAAGCAGTGTATGAGAGCCCCCATCTCTCCACATCCCCACCAGCATTTGTTATTTTCTGTCTCATTGAACATTGCCATCAGTGCTGGGGTGAGACGGTATCTCTCATTGTTGTTTTGATTTACATCTCTCTGATGGCCAATGATTGTGAGTATCTTTCCATGTATTAGCTGACAATCTGAATATCCTCCTTGGTGAAGTATCTATTCGTGTCTTCTGTCATTTTTCAGTTGGATTGTTAATTCCTTTAGTGTTGAGGCATTGGAGTTTTCCATCAATCTTAGAGATAAGTCCCTTGCCAGATATGTAATTATCAGCAAATATGAATTTGTTGCTGTCATTTTTGTCATGTGCTTTTTCATTGTGTCAATTTCTTTGTTCCATGTAACTTTCTGTGCTGAGCTCGTTTTGTTTATGAATCATGTTAT
>NW_006921931.1:1473364-1481794 GCF_000298275.1 Orycteropus afer afer
GGTACATAATTCTTGGTTGGAAATTTTTCTCTTTCAGTGTTTTATATATACCATCCCACTGTCTTCTCACCTGCATGGTTTCTGTTGAGAAATCCGAACTTAGTCTTATTGGTTGCCCCTTGTAGGTAACTTTTTGTTTTTTCCCATGCTATTCTTATGCTTCTTTCTTTGTCTTTGGTTTTGGTAAGTTTGATGATGATATGTCTTTTGGGGTCTATCCTGTTTGGGGTTCATTGGACTTCTTGAATGGATATATTCTCATCTTTCATCGTATCAGGGAAGTTCTTCTCCAACAAATCTTGGACAATTTTCTCAGTGGTTTAATTTTTCTCTTCCTGTTCTGGAATTCCAGTGACATGTAACATAGGTTATTCCTTTTGATGGTATCCCACATGAACCGTAGTGTTTCTTCATTTTGTTTTGATCTTTCTTCTGATTGATCCCTTTCCAAAAAAGTGTTCAGGTATTTGTCTTCAATCTTACTAATTCTGTCTTACATTGATTCAATTCTACTCCTTTGCCTATTTAATGTCTTATCTATTTCTGACAATTTAGTATTAATCTTCTGGATTTCTATCTGTAGATTTAGAATCATTTCTAATTTTTCATTTATTTTGTCATTTTGTTCTTGTATTTTCTTCCAAAATTCTTCTAGGGTTTTCTCTGTGTTTTCCTTGATCTATCTGTCAATTTGTTGAAGATACCTAAATATAATTCTTTCGAATTCCTTATCAGAGAGTTCCAGTGCTGTGTCTTCCTCAGGGATGTGTTTTGGGTCTGTATCCTGGTCCCTTGTTTCTCCTGCTTTATCTTGCTTCTTTGTGTGGACTGGGATGCTTCTGTCCCCGAAGCATTGTGATGTTTTTGTGTTTATATTTAATTGGTGATTATGTGTTGGAGTGACTTACCCACAATTTTCGTTTTCTTTGTTTTGTTTGTATGTTACCTATACAGGCAGGATACTGTGCTGTGCTCCTCTATTCACTAGTTGACAGCACTTATACACTCACCACCTGTCTCCTTTCCTTTGTTGGCCTCTTGTATGTCCTTGCCGACCCTGGCAAACAGATTCTGTTCTTAGGTCCCTGGAATCTGAATGAGAATGCTATCATTTTAAAATCCAAAATGGTTGCCACTTGTAAACATTCAAAATGGCTGGGCCCTCAGTCACTTTAAATATCCAAAATGGCTGCCACGTGTAAACAATCAAAATGGCTGCACCCTCTGGACAGCAGAAAGTCCACAGCTCGGGTTGTCTCCCTTCTTGCTGTTTCCCTTCCTAGTCATAGGCCACGAGAGCAGTTGTCCCTGCAGCTCTTGGTGCCCAGGACTGATCTTTAGGTCAATTCTCAGGTCCTAACACCACTTGGACATATTCAGGCTGTTGGTCTCGTCAGAGTAGCTGACTGTCCGCAGCTCTGACAGTCTCTGTACTCACTGTTTTTGTTCAGGTTTTTCCCCTAGTTGGTGCCTAATCCACTTCTGTATAGTTCCTTTTAAAGCTCAGGGTTCCAGGATTATCTTCTGTATCTCTGTCAATTGTTTTTTCTTTTCTTTGTTGAAGAGGGTCTGTGTCACTTGTCTACCTATTCCTCTATCTTACCAAAGTCCTTTTTTTAATTATTATTAACCCTCCTGTTAGGTTAAAACTTTGCTTGGCCCACACTGTGTGCTTGATCAATGTGTGAACAATCTGAAATAACAGAGCATTTCCAGTTGCATAGGCCAATGATGCTCATCATCAAAGTCCTCCCAGTCAGAGTAGGAGTTTTCATTCTTTGGTGTTTAGGGGATTTGCACTTAACTGAATGATCCTTTTCAGATACGGCTTCCCAGGCCACTTCCACTAATTTAAATGGGACATTTCATGAGGATCTATGATTCTGTGACCCAAAATGGGTAAGAAATTACCTGAGAACTGAAACCTTCCTTTCAAAATGCTGGCATTTTTACATCAGCCTATGGGGTGAAACTTGACCCAGGTACAGACAGATCACAGTGTGAGATGGGCAATCCTCATCCAAGAGTGAGAAGCCATTCCTGTGGACAAGCCCAAGATCCTTTTCAGGGCCAAAGGTATGAGAAGGCCATCTTTCTGTCAGTGTGGAGCAATTGCCAGTCTCAGTCATCTTATATTCTGCACAAAACCAGGTTCACCATGTTTGCTGGACTGCAAGCCAAGAAATGACAAAGGACATGCTCAAGGAGGCATTTCACAAGGAGTACAAACTAAAATGAGGAGATACTATTTGTTAGAAATAAAATTGAGTAAGTTTTAAAAAGTAATATGTAGTGTAGACAAGGAGGCAGATAAGCAGTGACTCTTTTATGTATATGGTCAACATTTCTGGGGGGCACGTTAGCACTTTTCTTCAAAAGCTCTAAAAGGTGGCTATCTCTGACTCAGCAACTTTATTTATATTGAGGAATTAGCACAAAGGAAACAATTAGAGCTATATACAAAGATTCATCTACCAGGATCTCATCAATATATTATTTTTAATGATGCAAAATGAGAAAAAACCTGTACGTGCAATGAGATGATCATGATTAAATAAATTATGCTATGTCCATAGGTTAGCATACTATGCAGCTATAAAAATCATATTGCAAAAGAATATTTCATGTTAGGAAATGTTGACAATATTTTGTTAAATTGAAAAATGGAGATTATAAATTAATATCACTGCATAATCTCAGGAGTGCAAGAGTGGTGATTGTGTATATATACCCATATATCGATTTCCGATACTGACCCATAGTTACTCTATATAGCACAGGATAGAACTACCCCATAGAATTTACAAGGCTGTAAGTCTTTACAGAAGCAGACTGCCTCCCATGGAGTGGCTGGTGAGTTTGAATGGCCAAACTTTTGGTTAGTATAGCTGAATGCTCTCACCACTGTGCCACCAGAACTCTGTAGATTTATGGATAAAGGAGTGGAAATGTTAATACTGGTTATCTGTGAGTGGTGACATTATGGGTGATTTTCATTGTATTCTTTGTACTTTTTTCCATGTATATAATGTACATGGAAGCCAGGAACAAATAAAACAAGTAAAAGGAAACAAAGGAAAACAAATAAAAGGAAATGCACATCCCTAATTATGATTTAATTATGACCCAGGAGATGCCACTAAACTTCTTGTTTAGTTTCTATTTCTACTCAGTGGAGGATTTGTGATGCCCAGTGTTTAAACAACACAGCTCTAGCATACTTCTAGAGAACTACTTCCCATGAATTAATGAAGTCAGAGAGAAACTATATCCTTTACAATATGCTAATTGAACAACTGGTGAGACATATTTCCTTGGTGAAACCTACTGGCAACTAAGCAAATATCTTCTGGAGTCTGATATGTTCAGCACAGCCTATCTCCCAAATGTGCAAGTTACCCCAGAAGATGTGGTGAAATGGACACTGAGACAATGCTGAGCAAAGGTGTGCAGTCTTTTCGGGTAGGATCTTTCTAGAGGGCAATTTGTCAATATATATCAAAAGCCTTAAAACTGTTCATACCATTTGTTACAGAAGATACACATTTCTGAGAACTTCCTTTGAGAAATAATTTTTTTATTATGCAAAGAAGAATAAGCAAAAATATCACTGTACTATTATTTGAAAAACTGGAAAATATAAATGTTCAGTAATGCAAATCAGTTGAATAAATGATAGCATAATCATACAATAGGTCGCTATAAGGCCATTATTTGTTACATTCTGAAACAACATTTAAAGATATTAGGAAAGGCTCATGATACAAAGCCAAATGAAAAAGTAGAATAAAATCTGTATGTACTATAAACCCAAGACATATTTCACACACACACATACATGTGCACACACATGTACAAATATAAGCATGTATTTAGGTATGTACACATGTGTATATGTGTGTGTTGTTGTTATTATAAGGTGCTACTGAGTTGATTCCAACTCATAGTGACCCCATGTGACAGAAGAGATAGGGTTTTCTAGGCTGTAATCTTTAAGGAAGCAGACTGCCAGGTCTTTGTACTACAAAATTGCTGAATGAGTGTGAACTGCCAACATTTTGGTTAACAGTTGAGTGCTTACCATTGTACCACCAGGGCTTCTTGTGTGTGTGTGTGTGTGTGTGTGTGTGTGTGAACAGAGAGAGATTTACCAGGTTTTCCAGTCTTACTGGAAAAACCTTTCATGCACTGTGTATCTACTCTTCATCTTGTGTAACTACAAGAAATCCAATCCTTTCTCCAGGTATTTCTGAGAATCTTAGAAATGACACATTTCCCAATCCATCCTGGTTACACTGGTTACCTCCCACTCAGCAGCCCTGCTCCAGGATTCTTCCCCAGTCACCTCTGGCCTCCTCTAATGGCTTTTCCAGATGACTGTCACTCTCTATTATCTACTTCACCATGAAGTATGAAAACCTTCTATTTCCCAAGACATATTTAACATGAGGCTGCAATTAAAAAAAAAAAAAAAAAAACCTCTAGGAAGGCTTGAGGATTACTTAAGGGATTACAGTGCAGAAAAAGAAAACTTAAAACTGGATATTGAATATCAGTGCTCCTAAAGCTTTCCTGCAAAGCTCTTTCAATGGGCTCCCCATGTGGAAGTTCTCTTCCTTAGCTCTTAGCCATTCTGTTGGGGCTTGTATCATCCTCTGATGGGTGTGTCCTCCCAGTCCTTAACTCAAGGACTCTTGGCCCAAGTCTTGGAGCTCCAACTTCTTATTTCTGACCATCAACAGAGGAAATAAAATTCATCACAATATACTGGGCAGAGGTACACATGCTGCTTATAAAAAATGACTCTATGTTATTAAACAGAAACCTCAGCTTCCCCTGAAACGTGCATTTGCATTATTACTCCATGGGTCCAGGCCTACCCTAAGAACAATTGGTAGCTACTTCCTTTGGATCCTTAAGAACATAAAAAAGAGTTGTCCCTAAAGACAAAGTCCAGTTAACATCCTTAGAATATTCAAGAAAGAATTTAGAATTGGAGTGCAGTTTCAGATACATAATAACAGCTTACAGTAAATGAGTGCTTACTACGTGCCAGGCACTGTACTAAGCACTTAAAACAAAAAATCAAACCCACTGCCACTGAGGTGATTCCAACTCATAGTGATCCCCATTGGGTTTCCTAGGTGTATATGTACACATATGTATATGTGTGTGGTGTTGTTGTTGGGTGCTATTACAGAAGTAGATTGCCCCATCTTCCTTGTGTGGAGGGGCTGGTGGGTTTGAACTGCTAACCTTTGGGTTAGCAGTCAAATGCCTTAGGCACTGTGCCTCATTTAATCTTCATAAGAATCCCATGCAGTAAATGGTGTCACTAACCATATGTGTGGGAAAATTAAGATGGAGAGTAGTGAAAAAATTTATGCGAAGTCACAAAGCCATAAATGGTAAAGCTAGCATATGAGTCAAGCTGTCTCATTCCAGAGAGTTAACCACTCTTATCTATTATATTAAGGAGTTCTGGTGGCATAGTGGTTAAGTGCCTGCTAACCAAAAGGTGGGTGGTTCGAACCCACCAGCTGCTCCATGGGAGAAAGATGTGGCAGCCTGCTTCTGTAAAGATTTATAGACTTGGAAACCCTATGGGGCAGTTCTACTTTGTCCTATAGGGTCACTATGGGTTGGATATGATTTGCAAACAATGGATTTTTGGATCTACTATACTGTACTGTCTTGCAGGATTAGGGAGGGGGGCAGAGAAGAAATGCTATAAAATGGTGACTTGATTTATTTATTCATTTAAAATCTTTTTCAAATTGCCTAAAAGGAATCTTACACCTGGGGGGGGGACAAAACAAACAGAACAAAACATACATATATAAATCAAAATATACATGTATTGGGGAGGGAAACAAAAGCCTCTCTAGGCATTGAAACCTCACCATTCACACTGACTCCTACTTAGGAGCTCTGGTAGCATGGTGCCAACAACCTCCTACTTAACGACTATACTAGATATTTTTTCCCAAGAAATGCTGCTCACTAACATGGGTAGACTGGGGATTATCTTTGTTGTTGTTGTTGTTGTTGTTATGTGCCGTCGAGTCGGGCCCGACTCATAGCGACCCCTCCTTGGGTTTCCAAGGCAGTATCACTATAGAAGTAGATTGCCCCATTTTCCTTCCTAGGAGTGGCTGGTGGGTTTGAACCGCCAGCCTTCTGATTAGCAGTCAAGTACTTTAGGCACTATGCTACCTGCCCCCTATATTTTTTTATCTGTGATCTCAAGCCCTGACCCCAGTTGACTAAACCAGGGAACACCTGACTCAGGATCAATAAGATTTTCTCACCTGGGGATTTAAATTGGAACTGAGAGCCAGTCACTAAATCTAGGTTAGTCTCCTGTACAGAAGACATACATGTATTGGTCAGAGTAGGCTAACTGCTGTAATAATAAACAATGCTCAGATCTCAGTGGCTTACATTTATTTCTCAATTGTATCACATTTCAAGTGGGTCAATGGAGGATGGAGATGAGGGAAATAATCTGTTCTAGAAATCTACCAAATACCCAGGCTCCTTCTGTCTAGTGACACAACTGTTCTTTAAGGCCTTAGGCAAAGGAAGATGGAGAACCGAGAGGTTACAGAGGTTTTTCATGATCAGGCCTAGAGATAATATGCATTACTTCCGCCTATGTTCTCCTGGCCATAGCTCTGCCACATGGCCCATGTAACTGCAGGGGATGTTGGAAAATGTAGTTCAGGTGTGTGCCCATGAAGAAGAAAAAAATGGGTGGATGAGCATTTAGTCTCTGTCACAACTTATAAATTGTAGGGTAGCCATGTTCTGTCTACTATGTGCATGGAAAATCTACAAGGCTAATTTGCAGAGAAACAAGAATGAAGCAGATGTCTACAGGGAAACAGAGATGAGACTCAGAGAGAGAGAGAGAAAGAATTGTATGGTTTTCTCATGGCTTTCCACTTTGAGGCACTAATTTTTTGTTTTGATTTATGCTCCATAGATGTAATTTTTATAATAGCAGTTTCTTGAGATACAATTCACATGCTATAAAATTCATCCTTTTGAAGTGTATAATTCAGTGGTTTTTAGTATATTCAGAGTTATGCAACCTTCATCAATATAAAATTCCAGGAGATTTGCATCACTCCAAAAGAAACTCCATACCCATTAGTAGTCACTACCATTCCCTCTGTTCCCAAGCTCCTGACAATCACTAATATTTCTCTCTTTATGGATATTCCTATTCTGGACATTTCATATAACTGCAATCACACAATATGTGACTTTTATGTCTGGCTTCTTTCACTTAGCATGTCTTCAACGTTCATTTCTGTATGAACACTTCATTTGTTTTTATGACCAAGTGATATTCCATTGTATGAATACACTGCATTTTATTTATCCATTCATCAGTTGATGGACTTTTGATTTGTTTTCACATCTTGACTATTATGACTGATGCTACTATTAACACTCAAATACAAGTTTTTGTGTGCATGTATGAATCAATTTTAGAAAAAATACAATCAGAATGCTCCTTAGATGCAAGGATGGTGAGACTTTGGCTTGCTTAGTTTGGACGTGTCATCAGGAAAGACCAATTGCTAGAAAAGGACATGTGTGGTAAAGTAGGACAGTGAAAGTAAGGGAAACCGTCAATGAGATGGAGTGACACAGTAACCACAACAATGCATTCAAACATACCAATGATCACAAGCATGGCACAGGACTGGGGAACATTTTGCTCTGTTATACATAAGGTCACCATGACTCAGCGCTGACTCAATGACAACAACATGTTTTCATAGGCATGAAATGGTCATATGATAACTCTGTGGAGCACTAGTGGTACAGTGGTTAAGCATTGGAAGGAAGGTTGGGCAATCTACTTCCGTAGTGATACTGCCTCGGAAACCCAAGAAGGGGTCACTGTGAGTCGGGTCCGACTCCACAGCACATAACAACAACAACAACAACAGCTGAAAAAAGATTGCCTGTTCAAACCCACCAATGGCTCCATGGGAGAAACGGCCCATAAAAATCACAGCTTGGAAAATCCTATGGGGCAATCTTAGTCTGTAATATGGGGTCGCTATGAATCAAAATCCACTCAGTGGCACACAACAACACAGTAACACTAAGTTTAACATTTTGAAGAACTCTCCATTCTTCTGGTTTAGTCTTTCCTAATTATTCAGTCTTCTTTATTTTGGCTCAACTTTTGCCTGCCTACTTGATAATGTTACCTTGGCTTTTTTTTTTTTTTTTTTGATTGCCAGTATCAAAAACCTCTTCCAGTTAGTTAAATGGGAGCTCTGGTAGCATAGTGGTTAAGACACTTGCCTGCTCACCAGAAGGCTGGCGGTTCAAACCCACCAGCCACTCCTCAGAAGGAAGGTTGGGCAATCCTACTTCCGTAGTGATACTGCCTCGGAAACCCAA
>NW_006921931.1:1497467-1498185 GCF_000298275.1 Orycteropus afer afer
CATCTTACCAGAACTCCTGGACCATCTGTTTTGCAATCAACTTCTATCTTTGGTCTTAGCAGTTCTGCCAGCTGTAGTTTCCATATTCAACCTACAGCTTTATATACTTCAATTAGGGGTAAAACAAGCCCAAGCTCATTGTCTATCCTAATCCTGTCCACTCCTTGCTCAGCTACCTCCCTGTGAGAAGAGTTGAGTTAGGCATATGCGGGAATAAAAAGTTGTCCCCACCTATGGTGTAAAATGTAAAGGACAAGGATAGAGTCTCTAAGAAGGCTCCATTTGCTATTTCCAACAAGGCTTCCCCCACTCCTTCTGTCTCCCACCTTATCTCCTGTGGTGGTTACATTTGTGTGTCAACTTGGCTGGGCCTGGTTGAGTGGCTGGGCAGCTGAATGGAGTTATTCCCAAGGTGAGACTGGTAATTAACTACATGGCGCTACTGGAGCATACTCTATTGGAGCTCTATTGGAGCAGCTGAGTAGCTGCCTTAGGGATGATGTCTGCTTCCTGTATATAAGAAGCGGCTTTGGGAGTGGTTTGTAGCTTATGGCATGCTTGGACCCTGCATGTAGCTGTGTCATCGTTCAGCAGCCTACCATGTTCTGCTGACCTTGGGACTTACAATGGACTTAAATTAATGGCCTGCCATGTGGTTTGGTAACATCAGGACTGTGCCATTTTATTTGTCGACTTTGGCCTTGTTAGCCTCAGCAGC
>NW_006921931.1:1498495-1502837 GCF_000298275.1 Orycteropus afer afer
ATGGGTGGAAGACTGGCCTTAAGTACTTTTATTCTGTAAGGACATGACTCGATGATAAAAGTTTATTTATAAAAGGAAAAATGCAGCTTTTAGTATGTTAGAATGAGCAATAACTTTTGAAATGAAAACTTAAACACTTATCATTAGTATCTTTCCAGAATATCACATTACATGTGTATGTGCTTTTTTTCTCACTAACAAAGCACACACACAGAGTTCCTTAAAAGTCCTCCATTTAGAAAGATATCCTGATTTATAAAGAGGGTAGGTCCCTAAGTGTGCCCTAATTTTCTTTCTTGTACCTTTGATTATTTTTTTATGCTCTCCTGTGGCTAATGTCAAGTGTAGACTTGCCAGATTATCTGGAAACACTCAAAAGAAATATCTTACCCATATCTTTAGAGAAAAAGGCATTTAGTACACAATTTGAAAACTAATGTAACTTGAGGGTGGGGTTGGGGGCAGTAATAGGGATAGAGGTGAGAAGGTTTTTTTATTATCCTAGAAAATGTTTGACCAGACTTTCTGAACCTTAGCATTTTAAAAATTTGAGCTGGGCAAGTTGTGAAAGACTCGATCACAGCAGGAATCAGAAAAAGGAAAGATTATTCCTTTTGAGTTTTGCACTACCAAATTGGATATAAAGTAGTGCTGGTGGCACAATGGTTAGAGCTCAGCTGCTAACCAAAATGTTGGCCGTTTGAACCTACCAACCCCTCTGTGGGAGGAAGATGTGGCAGTCTGCTTCCGTAAAGATTACAACTTGGAAACCCTCTGGGGCAATTCTACTCTGTCGTATAGGGTTACTATGAGCCAGATTTGATTTGATGGCAATGGACTTTTTGGTTTAGTTAATTGGATATGTGTTGTTCCGTAACCAGGCAGAACATGTACATACTTGTTTATGTTTGTCTACTGACTTGTGTTGTGAATTTGCTCCATGAGCCAGTGTGACATGCAAGGCAGGGGTCAGAGCCCAGAGGCAAGCCTCTGAAGGCAAACCCTGGTATACTGGTATCATTACTGAAGGGCTTTCTTCAACGCTGGCTAGTTATTCTCAGGGACAGTCCTTGGACAGGCTTGCTCTTGGTAGTTTTAGTGGAAAGAATCAAGTTGATTTAGCAGTCATGTTGCCCTTTGGATTACTTGTATATTACAAAGAAGCTAAATTCCCATCCACAGTATTAGTGTAAAATACGATAAGGTAAGGCTCAAAGTCTTACTGAGGGGTAGGTCATAGATTTTAGGACAAAGAGGAGAGATGCAAGGTGTAGTGGTTAAGAGCACGGACTTGGGAGCCAGACTGCCTTGTCCAGAGACCACCCTTCCCCTTCCTGGCCATGTCATCGTGGGCAACTTACTTAACTCTCTCTGTGCACTGGTTTCCCCATATATAATGTTGTTTTAAATAGCCTATGCTTCACAGGAACATTTTGAGGATTAAAGGAGTTAACCTTGGTAAGATGATTAAGTCATTGTCCAACATGTATTAAATGTTACGTGTGTTTGTTGAATAAATAAAGTGGAATATATTGATGGCTAGTGAAGCTTGTGTTGATGGGCTCCAGAGCTCTGTACCCTCGGATGAGAATAGCCATGAGAAACCTCTCAATAAACTACAGAATGACTGTACTGTGAAACACCATGTAGCTATTTTTTAAATGATAAGGTATGTCTGTATGTACTACTATAGAATGTTGTTGTTATGTGCAATCAAGTTGGCCCCGACTCACAGCGACCCCTTCTTGGGTTTCCGAGGCAGTATCACTACAGAAGTAGATTGCCCAACCTTCCTTCCCGGGAGTGGCTGGTGGGTTTTGAACCGCCAGCCTTCTGGTTAGCAGTCAGGTGCTTTAGGCACTATGCTACCTGAGCTCCTGCTGTAGATTAGTTCCTAAAATATAATAAGGGAGAGGACAAGTCTCAGTACAGCATGTACAGGAATAATTATGAGAATTCACAGTTACTGAGTATTTTCTATATGTTAAACACTGCTTTAAGAGCTTTATGTATATTAATTCATGTAATTTCCATGATAAGAAAGTTACTAGTACTTTCTCCATTGTAGAAATTGATGAGAAAACTGAGTCTTGGAGAAGTTAGGTAACATTTCTAAGGTCATCCAGCTGGTAAGTGTATGAGCTGGGATTTAAATTCAGACAGTTTCAATCTAGTATCCACTTATCAATCACTATGCTAATTGTGTGCCAATTGTGTGCAAATAAAACTACATACATATACAGATAAATACATTTTTAAAAAAGCAGATAAGTGGAAACATAGATACTAAATCATTCACCTCTAAGAAGTGGAGGGCAATTAAGTGAAGTCAGGTAGGGGCAGATGCTTAAGGTGAAGGGGGAGTTATACTTTTTTAATACATTAGTTTGTATATTGTTTGAATTGTTTAGTACAATATAAGTATGAAGTCCTATTCCTTTTGAAATATTTTTAAATAAATGAATTAATTTATTTTACTTAATAAACATTTAAGGAGCTCTGGTGGCTCAGTGCCTGAAGCTTTTTTTAAAAATAGATTTTATTGAAATATAATTTATTTACAGTGAAATACACAAAACTAAAGTGACATGGGTCAATGCATTTTTTTTTTTGCCTCCCCTCCCACCCCTGCCAACCAACAAAGAAAGTTTCCCTCCATATATAAACCTTTCCTTGACCCTCCATAAAACGAACTAATACTATATTTGTCCTTCTGTGAATGACTTATGTCTCTTAGCATAATGTCTTCTAAGTTCATCCATATTATGCAGTGTTTTGCAGACTCTACATTATTCTTTACAACATAACAACATAACAACAACAACAACAACAGGGAGCTCTGGTAGCATAGTGACTAAGACACTTGCCTGCTAACCAGACGGCTGGCGGTTCAAACCTACCAGCCACTCCTCGGAAGGAAGGTTGGGCAATCCTACTTCCATAGTGATACTACCTCGGAAACCCAAGGAGGGGTCGCTATGAGTCGGGTTTGACTCGACGGCACATAACAACAACAACATTATTCTTTAGTGGTGCATAGCATTCCATTATGTGTATGTACCATAGTTTGGTCATCTATTCTTCCGCTATAAATCTTAGAGGTAAGTCCCTTGCCAGATATGTAATTATCAGCAAATATGAATTTGTTGCTGTCATTTTTGTTATGTGCCTTTTCGTGATGTCAATTTCTTTGTCCCATATAATTTTCTATGCTGAGCTCGTTTTATTTGTGAATTGTGTTATCACTTCCTGCATTGCTGTTGTTTTAGTATTTGCTGAATATTTATACTGGTCCTCTTTTTTGATGTGAAGGTTTATCCTTTTCCTTTGAGGTTACCCTGTGATTTATAGTTTTCTTTCCAAGTTTAAAACAGTCTGTTCTATCTTGCAGTTGTCTTGACTTCCCTACCATCTCGAAGTTCTGTAACAACACAGTTTTTTCCCTTTTTGGTTTGTAGCTGTCCTCATTTGTCAATTGATATCTCTGGTTCCCTGTTTACAATGTTGTAGGCTTATTTACTTTGGATACTTCCATAGCTGGGTTGGTTTCTGGGTTATACCATCATGTGTATTAATGATCAGTTGTTGTTGGCTGTTGTTGGTTCTCTGTCCAAAGGGCCCCCTTTAGCATCTCTTGTAAGGTTGGTCTGGTTTTAACAAATTCTCTTAATTTCTGCTTATATGTAAATGTCCTAATTTCACCATCATATTTGAGGGACAATTTTGCTGGGTGTATAATTCTTGGTTGGAAATTTTTCTCTTTCAGGGTTTTATATGTATCATCCCATTGTCTTCTCGCCTGCATGGTTTCTGTCAAAAAATCTGAGCTTAGTCTTATTGGTTGCCCCTTGTAGGTAAATTTTCATTTTTCCTATGCTGCTCTTATGATTCTTTCTTTGTCTTTGATTTTGGTAAGTTTGATGATGATATGTCTTGGTGATTTCTTTTGGAGTCTCTCCTGTTTGGGGTTCATTGGACTTCCCGAATGGATATATTCTCATCTTTCATTGTACAAGGAAAATTTTCTTCCAACAAATCTTTATTTTCTCTGTGGTTTTATTTTTCTCTTCCTCTTCTGGAATTCCAATTACATGTAGGTTATTCCTTTTGATGGTATCCCACATGAATCAGGCTTTCTTCATTTTGTCTGATCTTTTTTCTGATTGATCCCTTTCCAGAGAAGTGTTCAGGTATTTGCCTTCAATCTCCCTAATTCTGTCTTCCATTGATTCAATTCTGCTCCATTGCCCATTCAATGTCTTATCTATTTCTGTAGCATAGTGGCTAAGACACTTGCCTGCTAACCAGACGGCTGGCGGTTCAAACCCACCAGCCACTCCTC
>NW_006921931.1:1502937-1511944 GCF_000298275.1 Orycteropus afer afer
TCCGTAGTGATACTGCCTCGGAAACCCAAGGAGGGGTCGCTATGAGTCAGGTTTGACTCGACGGCACATAACAACAACAACAACAACATCTATTTCTGAAACTTTAGTATTAATCTTCTGGATTTCTGTGTGTAGATTTTGTATCATTTCTAATTTTGCATTTATTTTGTCGTTTGGTTCTTGTATTGTCTTTTGAAATTGTTCTAGGGTTTTCTCTGTATTTTCCTTGATCTGTCTCTCAGTTTTTTGAAGATCCCTAAATATAATTCTTTTGAATTCCTTATCAGGGAGTTCCAATGTTGCATCTTCCTCAGGGATGTGTTTTAAGCCTGTATCCTGGTCCCTTGTTTCTCCTGTTTTATCTTGCTTCTTTGTGTGGACTGTGATGCTCTGTTGTCTCTGAGGCATTGTGATGTTTTTGTGTTTATATTTAATTGGTGATTGTATGTTGGAGTGAGAGCTCTGGTGGCACAGTGCCTAAGGCATTTGACTTCTAACCAGAAGGTTGGTGGTTCAAACCCACCAGCCACTCCTTGGAAGGAAGGTTGGGCAATGTACTTCCATAGTGATACCACCTTGGAAATCCAAGGAGGGGTCGCTATGAGTCGGATCTGACTCCACGGCAGTGGGTTGTTGTTTGTTATTGTATGTTGGAGTGACTTGCCCATGATTTTCGTTTTCTTTGTATGTTATCTACACAAGCAGGATACTGTGCTGTGTTCCTCTATTCGCTAGTTGACAGCACTTGTACACTCATTGCCTGTCTCCTTTCCCATTGTCAGCCTCTCAGATGTCCCTGCCGACCTTGGCAAACAGCCTATTCTTAGGTCCCTGGAATCCGAATGAGAATGCTATCACTTTGAAATCCAAAATGGTTGCCACTTGTAAAGATTCAAAATGGCTGTGCCCTTGGTCACTTTGAATATCCAAAATGGCTGCTGTGTATAAACAATCAAAATGGCCACACCCTCTAGACAGCGGAAAGTCAACAGCTCAGGTTGTCTCCCTCCTTGCTGTTTCCCTTGCTAGTCATAGGCCACCAGCGCAGTCGTCCCTACAGCCCTTGGTGACCAGGGTTGATCTTTAAGGTCAATTCTCAGGTCCCAACACCACTTGGAAATATTTAAGCTGTTGGTCCCGTCAGAGTAGCTGACAGTCTGCAGCTCCGACCTGACTGTCTCTGTACTCACTGTTTTTGTTCAAATTTTTCTACTAGTTGGTGCCTAATCTACTTCTGCATAGTTCCTTTCAAAGCTCAGGGCTCCAGGATTATCTTCTGTATCTCTGTCAATTGGTTTTTCTTTTCTTTGTTGAAGAGGGTCTGTGTTGTTTGTCTGCCTATTCCTCCATCTTACTGGAAGTACCCAGTGCCTAAAGCATTTGACTATTAACCAGAAGGTTGGTGGTTCAAACCTAGCAGCCATTCCACAGAAGGAAGATAGGAGATTCTACTTCCAGAAAGATTTACTGCCTTGGAAAATCAATGTGGGTTGCTATGAGTAGAGATTGACTTAATGGCAGTGGGTTTAGTGGTAATAAACATTTATAAGGGACTTATTCTGTGCCAGGCAGAGTTTTGTTTTGCTTTAGCAATATTAAATAATTTAATCCTTTTAACAATCTCCATTTTACAGATGAGGAAACTGAGGAACACACCACACAGTTGATAAGAGGCAGAGCTGGGATTTGAACCCAGAGAGTCTGGCTTCAGATTCTGGGCTCTTAATCACTACACTATATATGTATATATTTGTGGGCTGAGCTCTGAACCAATAGTCCTAACACGTTTTCAAAGTTAGAGCAGGTTACTGACTACCCTAAGCCATGGGATTACACTCGAGCATAGTAGTGAGGCTCTGGAATCATACAAACATGAACTTGAATTTATTCTCTACTAGTTACTAGTTTTACAACATTAGGTTCATTATTAACAATTTTGATCTCAGTTTCCTCATCTGTTAAAATAGAGATAATAATAGTCACTATCTCATAAGGTTATTATGATGGTTCAAAAACCATAATACCCACAAAGTGCTCAGCACAGAATCTGGTACAAAGTATGTTAATTATTGTCATTATTGGTATTAATTTATTATCCAGGCATCCCTTTCCCAACTCTCATTAAGGTTGGGAGTAGGCTTTTTCTCCATCTTTATTTGCGGCACAAAGGCATGTACCACTGATCAAGGGATTCTGCTGCTAGGAATTTATCGAGTGATATGTTGGCCAAAAATACACCAAGGTATATGTAAGTGGATATTCAGTGAGGTATTATATGTTCCAAGCACAAACTGGAAACTACCTAAACATCCTTCATCAGGAAACTGGTTGAATAAATTTTGATATGTCCAATCAAGGATCAACACTCGGGGACCCTGCAAGGGTGCAATAAATAGCAGCCTTCTTTGTGGCTCAGAAATATTCTGAGAAACAAAGCAAAGGAATGACTGATGGAGGCCTATTTACCTCTGACAGAGGCTGAGTTTGATGCTGTATTGTACATTATGCCACAAGAAGTGAAGAATAAATGGGCTTCCTAATATTGAAGCCTAGAGTTGGGCAGACATGCACCTAGTTCTCCCACCTCTGGGGGAATAGAAGCCTACTCTTTATAGGCAACTCAGTCCTAAGGGGGAAGGAGCATGTCTAAGTTATTCTTCTAAACTTGTTAATCAGGTAAGTCATTCTGCACTCTAGGGGTGGAGGAGGTAAATGAACAGAAAGGGGTCACGTGTTGCAGTGAGCACCCCTCACTTGGAAGGCACTTTCTCTTCTAACAAAGACTATGCAGACATTAAGAGTAGGGATATGTCTGCAGTGTGCAGTGTACAAAAAAAAAAAAAAAAAAAACCACAAACTCACTGCCATAGAGTCTATTTGACTCACAGCGACCCCTCCTTGGGTTTCTGAGGCAGTATCACTACAGAAGTAGGTTGCCCAACCTTCCTTCTGAGGAGTCGCTGGTGGGTTTGAACCGCCAGCCTTCTGGTTAGCAGTCAAATGCCTTAGGCACTATGCCTCCAGAGCTCCTGAGGTACTGAATATTTAGGTGTAAAAAGCAAAATGCAGAATGATAAATAAAGTAAGATTTATTCATGTAAAATTTTGTGAAAGGATATAAATAAATATGTAGTGGAATCCCTGGGTGGTTCAAAGAGTTAACGTGCTTGGCTGCTAACTAAATAGTTGGAGGTTCGAGTCTACCCAGAGACACTTTGGAAGAAAGGCCCAGCAATCTACTTCTAAAAAAACAGCCACTGAGAACCTTTGGAGCACAGTTCTACTCTGACACATGGGTGGTCACCACAAGTCAGGATCAGCTCGATGGCAACTGGAAAAAAATGCAGTAACAAGGATATGCAAAACATAGTTATTGTTGTTGTTGTTAGGTGCTGTTGAGTCATTTCCAACTCATAGTGACCCCTATGCACAGCAGAAAGAAACACTGTCTGGTCCTGCGCCAGCTCCATGATCCTTGCTATACTTGAGCCCGTCGCTGCAGCCACTGTGTCAATCATCTCGTTAAGGGCTTTCCCCTCTTTTGTTGACTCTCCACCTTACCAAGCATGACATCTTTCTCTAGGGAGTGGTCCCTTCTGACAACATGACCAAAGTAGGTGAGATGAATTGTGGCCATTCTTGCTTCCAGGGAGCATTCCAGCTGCACTTCCTCCAGGACAGATCTGTTAGTTCTTTTAGCAGTCCATGGTACTTTCAGCATTCTTCACCAGCACTATAACCCAAAGCATCAACTCTTCTTCCGTCTTCCTTATTCATTGTCCAGCATGAGGTGATTTTCAATCATGGCTTGTGTCAGGCACACCTTACTGCTCAAGGAGACATCTTTGCTCTTCAGCACTTGGAAGAGGTCCTTTGCAGCCAATCTGCCCAGTGCTATACATTGTCTGAGGGGCTCTGGTAGCATAGCACCTAAGGCACTTGACTGCTAACCAGAAGGCTTGTGGTTCAAACCCACCAGCGACTCCTTGGAAGGAAGGTTGGGCAACCTACTTCTGTAGTGATACTGCCTCAGGAACCCAAGGAGGTGTCGCTATGAGTCGGGTCCGACTCGATGGAACACAACAACAACAACATACGTTGTCTGATGTCCTGACTGCTCCTTCCACTGGCGACGATTATAGAACCAAGCAATGTGAAGTCTCTGACAACTTCAATCTTTTCTCCATTTATCATGATGCTACTTATAGGCCCAGTTGTGAGGGTTTTTGTTTTCTTTATATTGAGATGTAAGCCATACTGCAGACTGTATTCCTTAATCTTCATTAGTAAGTGCCTCAAGTCATCCTCACTTTCAGCAAGCAAAGTTGTGCTGTCAGTGTATCACAGGTTGTTAATGAGGTTGTTAATGATTCTTCCTCCAATCCTGATGCCACATTCTTCATATAGTCCAGCTTCTCGGATTATCTGCTCAGCATACAGATTGAATGAGTATGGTGAAAGGATATAACCCTGATGCACTCCCTTCTTGATTTTAAACCATGTAGTGTCCCCTGGGTCTGTTCAAATGACAGCCTCTTGGTCTATGTACAGGTTTCTCATGAGTATAATCAAGTGTTCTGGAATTCCCTTTCTTCTTAATGTTACTCATAATTTGTTATGATCTACACAGTCAAATGCTTTTGCATAGTCAATAAAACACAAGTGAACATCTTTCTGGTATTCTTTGCTTTGAACCAAGATCCATCTGACATCAGCAATGATACCCCTCATTCCATGTCCTCTCCTGAAACCAGCTTGCATTTCTGGAAATTCTCAGTCAATATACTCCTGCAACTGATTTTGAATTATCTTCAGCAAGATGTTACTTGCAATGTGATATTAATGATTAAAAAAAAAAAAAACCCAAACTCACTGCCATCGAGTAGGATCCGACTCACATATTGTTCGATAATTTCCACATTGTGTGGGATCACTTTCTTTGGAATGGGTACAAATATGGATCTCTTCTAATCAGTTGACCAGGTAGCTGTCTTCAAAATCTCTTGGCATAGCTGAGAGTGCCTTCAGCAGGGCATCTGTTGAAACATCTCAATGGATATTCCATCAATTCCCAGAGCCTTGTTCTTCACCAATTGCTTTAGTGCAGCTTCAACTTTTTCCTTCAATACCATTGGTTCTTGAACATATGCCACCACCTGAAATGGATGAAGATCAACCAATTCTTTTTGGTACAGTGACTCTGTGTATTCTTTCCATCTTCTTTTGATACTTCCTGCATCATTCAATATTTTGCCCATAGAATCTTTCAATATTGCAACTTGAGGCTTAAATTCTTTTTTCAGTTCTTTCAGCTTGAGAAATGGGGAACATGTTCTTCCCTTTTGGTTTTCTAACTCCAGGTCTTTGCACATTTCATTAAAGTAATTGGCTTTGTCTGCTTGTGCTGCTCTTTGAAATCTTCAATTCAGCTCTTTTATCTTGTCATTTCTTCCATTTGCTTTAGCTACACTCTGCTCAAGGGCAAGTTTCAGAGTCTCTTCTGACATCCATTTTGATCTTTTCTTCCACTTATACTGGTTATCTTTTGAAGAGAGGTTCAAGGTGCCAAAGACAGAGCTTTTATTTTTCCTTTTACACCTTGTTTTTACTGTTTTAATTTTCTTTCCAAGTATATACATTATTTTTAAAAATACCATCAAGGATTATCTGAGTGTGGGATTTATGGTCACTATTGTCTTCTTTTTATCTCTCTGCAAAAATAAGTTATAATCAATGTTATTTTAAAAAATAAAAACAAGATAGCATTAAAAAAAAAAAAAAAAAAGGTCTTCTAGCTCAGGAAGCCTAATGAGCTGTAATCATAGAGACGCCAGACTAGTCGAAATTGGAAGAAAGAGCTATAATCACAGGAAAAGAATTCTTTCCACAACTTGAAATATCCCAGAGAAGGCAGCAATAATGACAGCAGGGCTGACTACAGGAAAAGCAGAGACAATATTAAACATGGTGGGATCCACAGTGGCTGGGGGTGGTTGATAAAGTGAAATGACATCAGAACTCAAAAACCACCTCTCAGGACCCAAGTGTCCCAGGAAAGGGTGAGACTGGAGGGTGTGGGGTGTAAACAAAATAGGCGAATTTAGGAGTAAGTGCTAAAGTGATTATGACTCACAGTCTGATGGTCCTCAAGTCTTGCACGGCTTTGGAGAAAGTCAGTCACACTTGTGTAACTGAGTCACTGTGCTGGAGAAACACAATGGATGAAAGATCTGCTTCCTGCAGCCCCAGGTATCAAAATGAGGTCAGTGTGACAGTGAGGCAAGATCTCTGCCTCAAACAAGAATTTCACCTCTCCTCCTTCTGCCTGCCAAAGCTCTGGCAGAGAGGAGTGGGCATGACAGGAAAGCAACATGTGGCTTAATTACTTGTCACACTGATCTCACACTAGACCAGACCCTCTAAGAGCATTCCAAAGAACTGATTTTCATGGTAACAAAATACAGTAATTCATGTTGCAATCCAGCCCAAATCGCTGAACAGATACTTTAAGATCCAAATTCCTTAAAACAGCTTTGATTTACCACACACTACACGTTCCAACTAGTGTTTGAAGTGAGAGCAGCTGCCCACGTGAAGCCATTTCTC
This sequence comes from Orycteropus afer afer, assembly GCF_000298275.1. Taxonomy (NCBI): domain Eukaryota; kingdom Metazoa; phylum Chordata; class Mammalia; order Tubulidentata; family Orycteropodidae; genus Orycteropus; species Orycteropus afer. The sequence goes on from NW_006921931.1 coordinate 1,509,544, forward strand.
ACTGTTTTCTGGCAATAAGTGGCCAAGAACAAAGATAGTTCTTTAAGTTCCTTGGGTTCTTACAGAACGAAAGCAGCCTTTACATAGAAAGGCATGTAACTCTGTGGTTTAAGAAGTCCCTGATGGTTTTCCTGCCTTCAGTCATTTTTCTTTGTTGAAAGTATTCAGAAACAGTGAAAGTTCATGAAGAAAAAACATCTCCAGCAGGAAAATGAGTGTGAGAGTTAGTCAGCAGCTAGACTCACTCATACGTCCATGAGGTTGTAACTTAATCTTGACAACATAGTCTTTCCTGGAAGAGATTTGAGCAGCAATTTTTCATTTTATAATTTGTGGTTTAAATTTGAGCCATAAACCAAGCAGCTGTATTGGTTTGAGGCACTTTTGAATCTTTTTAAAACACCAGGAGGCAGGAAGGCAGCTTTAAACTCCAGGCCTAAACTCTTAGGAGTTAACAAAGAGAGCACAAAGGACAGGGTTTCTGTATCCACTCACTTTTCTTAGGAAATGTACGGAATGCACGCCTTTGTTTGCTTTAGACTTGGGGTGGGGGAAAGCAGACTTTGATAGCAGGAGCCATGAACTGGCCCCTCATATCTTACATCGGCGGGTTTTCATATGTTGCTGGGTCCCTTGGGAAATGAGGAGCTGGAAGCTGAAAGGGGGGAAATGGGTGGAGAAAGGGAAGCAGGGGGGAAGGGAGGAGTACCAGAGATAACTCTGCTGACTCCACAGTTCCACTGGGGCCTGCCCTGCCTACCTCTGTTGACATCAAAGTGCACTGAGAGCCTCTTTGCGCCTGCTCAGGCAGCCCTGCCTTCTGCCAGTGGTAGAAAGAATTGGCTATTGGCCCTAGGACAAAATTGAGAACAAAGTTTCTGAAATTAACTTTTCCTTAAAAAAAAAGAGAAATTTTGACCTGTATGTGGCAGCTCACCCCCCACCTCATCATGCTGTGTTCAGGCATCCACTAGGGAGAAAGCTGCTTTTACAGAGGAGTCACCAGAAACTTGGGCAGCTTCCCAAGGTGTTTCACTGGTTCTGCAGTAATTCTGGCTGGCTGTGGGCTGATGGGTGTGGCTCTTGCAATCATGTTGGGGCGCCTGGATTTGGAAAGACATGGCTCCTCTCTTCAGAGCAATGCAGGGCATCAGATTTTTGCTGGCAGCTGAGCTCCACGTCTGTTGCCATCCAGTCTCCTGCCTGCAGGAATTTACTTGTTTTCATTCAAATCTCTATTTTCTCTGGAGTCCTATCACTTCTCCCCAGGGGGGAAGCAGAGGAAGTAAGATGAACATCCTTTCTGTTGTCACTTGTGACCCTCAAATCTGCTTGTTATTCTGAACCCAGGACCAAAAGAGTCACAGCACCCTCACTGAGCAAAAAAAAATTGCTGTAGACTCTTATGTTCAAACCAGTTTGGATAGCCTACATTTTAAAAATGTATATATGGCCATACCTTAGATATATTGCAGGTTTTATTCCAGACAACAGCAATAAAGTGAATATGGCAATAAAATGAGTCACATGCATTTTTTTTGTTTCCCAGCACATATAAAAGTTATGTTTACCCTATACTGTAGTCTATTAAATGTACAACAGCATTATGAAAAAGTTTGAAATATTGTGAGAATTACCAAAATGTGATACAGAGACAAGCAGTGAGCATATCTTGTTGGAAAAATGGCTCTGGGGCCAGTAGACTAGCTTGATGCAAAATCCAAAAACCAAACCCACTGCCATCAAGTGATTCTACTCATAGCAATCCCTCCTTGTGTTTCTGAAGTTGTATCACTATGGAAGTAGATTCCCCAATCTTCCTGCCAAGGAGTGGCTGGTGGGTTTGAAATGCCAGCCTTCTGTATGCCTTAGGCATTATGCCACCAGAGCTCAAATCTTCACCTCTGTGAAGCACAATAAAGCAAAGCTCAGTAAAATCAGGTCTGCTTTACATGTGTATGATTTTCACAATTCCCTTCTGCATTAGCCCCAGGCAACATAGGAGGTGTTACCCTTAACCATCTCCTACTGTTCAATGTGAATTTAAAGATAAACCTGAAAGGAGTTCCGGCAAGATGGCGGACTAGGCAGAAGGACTGCACAGACCCTCTTCAACAAAGATAAGGGAAACCAATTGACACAGACACAGAAGATAATCTTGCACCCCTGAGTCTTGAAGGGAAGGATACAGAGGTAGACTAAACCCCAACTAGCAGAAGAATTTGCGTGAATATACCAAAAAAGGAGACATACGGAGCTGCAGTCTGGCAGGGACCTGAACGCCCCTGATAGCACAAACGGCTTGGACATTCCTGAGTGGTGGTAGGACCTAAAAATTAACCTAAAAATCACCCTGCTAGCCAGGGACTGCACGGACTGTGCACGGTGGCTGGGGAACAAA
>NW_006921931.1:1526894-1577163 GCF_000298275.1 Orycteropus afer afer
CAGTAGCAAACCTAGGCAGTAAGAGCAGTAATGCAGAGGGTCAGTGAGAAAGGGGAAGACCCTTAACAAGATGAATTGACACAGTGCCTGCAATATGAGCTCAAGCATAGCAACAATTCTGAGGATATTGCAGCGCTAGGCAATGTTTCATTCTGTTGTACATAGAGTGGCTATGAGTCAAAACTGACTCAACAGCACCTAATACAACAAGAAGCCCTGGTGGTGCCATGGTTAAGCGCTTGGCTGCTAACTGAAAGGTTGGTGGTAGGTTAGTGGCTCCATGGGAGAAAGACTTGGCTATCTGTTTCTATAAAGATTACAGCCAAGAAAAACCCTATAGGGGCTGTAGTGCTCCACCATATGATATAGAGTCGCTATGAGTCAGAGTCAACTCATGGCACACAACAGCAAGTGTTCTACTCTGCACAAATGGGGTCCCCTTGAGTGGGAATTGATCCTGTGGCGACTAACAGTAACAAGTGTTTATAGATGGTAGTTACAAGTCAAAGGATGAAGCATTCCCCACTTTGACTTCATCACTACTAGCCCTGGGTCCTGACTCCAGGAGTCTAGCTTAGGCTTTCCTGGAGCAAGGCCATTCTGAGGGCTGCCTGTGCTTGCTGTGTCCACCTGCACTTGGGCTGCAGGACATATTGAAAAGGAATACATGATTCTTGCTCTTAAGGGAAGTAATAGAAATGTAGCACTGTAGATAGGAAATTGGTGAGTGAAATAGTCCAAACGTTGTATTTTAAAGCTAAAGATTTAAAAATTAGGAAATGAAAGTTTAGAAAAGTTAGTTAACAGACTTGCCTAAGGTGAAATTTCATTGGTAAAGCCTACAAACAAGAATTACTAGGACCTGATTTTGTTTGTAGCAGTTGCATCCTTGTGGATGCAAACTTAGTAAGAATATTACTCAAAATCAGATTTTTTTTTTTTTTCAAGAGATGCACTGAAATTTTTTATGGTTAAGGTAGCTGATGGGGAAAGCCTGCCTTTATTTTTCTAATCTCAAATTAATGCCCCACCTCACATGGTTGTGGGGTCTCAACCAAGTACTGATCCAAAATGCTTTCTGAAGAGCAGTCTTGATTCAGCTTGAAGATAGTCTTGAGGGCCCTGTTCCAAGGCCTGTCTGGGCTTGACCCAAGTCAAGCTCTGTCTGCCTGGGTGTGTTGTCCTGTTTCTGACTGTCTGATGGCTAAAGTTCCAGGCTCTTGCTCCTTATCAACACCACCCAATATCTGTAATGTTGGCTCGACTCACAGACCTTTATCATTAGCTCCCACATAGTTGTGAGAATTTTTTAAAAAGAGCCATTAAGGGTATTTGAAGTTTCTCTTCCCTGAAATTTTTCTCAAATGTCAATCATCATTCCTTTACTATTATTTGTTGAGTACCTTGAATGGCGTACGTGCTAGAGAGTACAAGGCCTACTTGGTCTGTGCCCTCATGGATCTGCAAGTACCATGGGGAATTGTTGTATAACCAAGTTAGAGATAAAAAAGAATAAAATGTGATAGACGGCCCATAGCTTTCTGTCCCATTAATCCTGCATCCACCCACCTAACAAAATAGGAGATCTAATATTCAGGCTCTTTGGAGTACTTTTGGCTTACTTCCCAGCTGTGGTCAAATTCTCTGCATGCTCACTCCTCCTTTTCTGGATTGCTTTTGGAATTGCTTGGAGGGCAAAGGCATGAAGAATGCAGGCAGTAAAAAAGAAAAAGAAAGCATCTGCAAATGATTGACAAAAAGCCAGTTGCAGTTGGACAGAGCCTGGGTTCTTAGTTGTAAGCGATAGAAACCAATCCTGACTGACTTAAGCAGAGAAAGAATTTGTTGAACAGCTATAGGATAACTCACAGAATCATTGGGAAGACTGGAGAACCTGGCTCAGAAAACATGAGAATCAGGAATTCAACACAGACAAGGCCACAGCCACAATCACAGCACAGAACAACTAAGATGAGGATACCAGTGCTGCCACTGCCCAATGCTGGACCACAACTTGCACTGCCACCATCTTTAGCCTTGTATACTGTCATAATACTAGCATGAAATATCATGCCCTTGAAGTCTAGATGTTGTTGACCCTGCAACCTTCCCCAGAAAGGATTATCCACACCTCTTCTTTGTTGGTGCTAGTAACTTCTGATTCCATCTGCGGTGGGTGAACTTGATTTGCCAAGTCTTGGTAATGTGCCCATGTGTCAGCTGCAAAGAAGACTTGAAAAGAAAGCATCTGGCCTTTAGGGATTGCTTTTAGGTACCAAGGTTAATAAAGTGGTGAAAATCCTAAACATAGGAAGGGAGTTCAGATGCTGGGTAGCCAAAAATAACTTGGCCTAAACCCTCTTCCTCTTATTCCATGTGAAGGGGAGGGCCTGGGCCAACATTGCTGTCCTGCCATTGCTGTTTTACTGGAAAGGAAGTCTGGTACATGTTCCAGCACTAATCCTAGTGTCCATTGACCTGAGAAGCAATCCATCTAAGTAAGCAAGCACCGCACAATCAGGTTCTCTCTAGTCTAAGGTTCTATCCCCAGTCTCTCCTCAGAGAAGGAGGGAAAGATTTCTCCTTGGTTGTCCCCTGTTTCCCACAGGGCCCCTCCTCAGACTCAGTGAGAGGAAGAGAGGGAGTGACGGGGAAACTCCCACTTGCACCTGGATTAGCTGAGCCCGCTCCCATATCTTTTTCACACGCAGTAGGAAGGAAATCAAAGCTGCCGCCATCTAAACAAAAGAGACCAAAGCCTGTGTCAGAGATTTTCACCCCAGGCCTTGGAGTCTCATCCCAGACTCACTGCTTAGAGTTTTGATAATGTATGGATCCTGACATTGGATCCAAGTTCATATTGGTTTTGCCACTGTTTTCTACCAAGCACGAGGGCTGGTACCTGTGATGGGGGTGGGTGGGTAGGAAAAAGGACCATGTGTGCTAATCAGCAACCCACAGCCCCTGCACTTCAAAGCTCCAGGTCACAGCTTCCTCTCACTGATATTGCTCATGAGGTTTGTTTTTTCTTTTCTTCTTTTTTTTTTTTTTAAATCTATGGTTTATTATTATTTTTTTTGCTTTAATCTCCCTTCCATTTAGAGAGTTTGTTTTTTATTTTTTAAAAAAGGCCCCAAATAAAAGTGGAAACTTTGCGTGTGTGTGTGTGTGTGTGTGTGTGTGTGTGTGTATAGACATCTAATTATCTGTTCCCTGCTTTGGGAAGAGAGGCAATTAACTTTAAAGTGTGACATTCTCTGAAAAATGATCCATGAGGTCAGGCAGTTGCTTGAGTCATTCTTAGGACTATTCTCTAAGGTGGGTCCTTGTGACATACAGTTTTCCTTATTCCTTTCCTGGAGATATGGCTGGGAAGAGCCTCCTGAGCTGAGGGTGGGAAATTCCAACTGCCTGATTCCAGCTTGGGGAGGGTGTGGGTGGGAAGCAGAATATGGCTGTTCCCAGACACCTCTTCTCTACCCATCCCTACAAACTAGATTCTACTCCATCCCCACTTTTTCCTCAAGGCAGTTGGAAGCTTCTACAGGAGTCGCATAAAGTGTTCCTAAAAGCTCTGGGTATGTTGAAAATTTCCAAGTACTCCTTTATTAATTAGATCACTCAAAACCTATACATTTAGAATATAAATGCTTATCTTCTTATACAAATGTCTTCACTGAGCCAAGGTTCAACACTTACTAAATTTCTTAGAGTATAAACATAAGAAGTCAGACAAAAAAGATGTTGTTTTGTATTTTCTGAAAACTCAGTTGAAGACATTGCCTATTATGTTTCTCAGAGTTCCATCTTTAAGGATCTATGTGATAAATTAGAATTTTGTGTCAGCAAAAGATTGCATTTCCTTTCTTTTTTCCAGATAATAAGAATGACATGAGCAATTGTATTTCCCTTTTCACTTTGTCTCTCAGGAAATAGTGTCCATTTATAAAATTATTTTATGTCTCCTTCCTGGTCTTCTCCTTCCTCTATATAGTTTTCCATCTCTCCTTTCACTTTGCTTTAACTGTCTTGCCTGTACCCTGAATTTCAGCTTTGTCAGAGCTTTTTTAGAAGCAAGCGAAGTATAAAAAATGGAACAATGAACCAACAAATCAGTTAAGTTGACCAAGGTCACCTGGAACTTGAACTTGCTCTCTGATGTGCCCAGGCTAGTTGCAAAGACTGTTAGAAGAATGTGTTCAAGTATTAAATTAGACGAATAATGGCGTTAGGGATTGAGAAACATATCAGTGAGAACCAGGGCAGTCTAAGAAAGATTCCTGGAGGAGATACCATTCGTGAGCTTTTAAAGCTTGGAGTTAGTTTCAGGGGTACATTTCATTGGGCCAGTTATGTGTTTCAGTTTGACTATAGGAAGCATTGCGCAAGAACCAGGGACTTTACCTCACTGATTTCTTTTCTTGGGGTCAGATCTGAGCCTCTCTGAGTGCTAACGCATTGCTTTCTAGGAAGTGACTCCTTGAGGGTGATGAGGCCAGTCCTCAGTAAATGGAACTGGTCTGGGTACTAACGGCATTTTAAGTGTGACAGTTCTTCTTTGGAACTATCCCACCTGCTGTAATATGTTTAGTATCCTGGTTCCCACTCATTAAATGCCAGCAACAATCCCCTGACACTGCAACAACCTCAAATGCCTACATGCTTTCCTTACGCCCCCATGGGGGCCAGTACCACACAGGTGAAACTCAACACTTCCTCAGGTGCCTGGGATTTTCCTCCCCATCCTTTTACCCACAACAAGGATTGCCAGATACAGCAAGTAAAATTCAGGATGTCTAGTTAAATTTTAATTTCAGATAAACAAGAAATTTTTAGCAAAAGTATGTCCAAAATATTACAATATTTACTGTTTACCTGAAATTAAACTTTAACTGGAGTCCCATATTTTATCTGGGGTTTATAGAAGATTGACTCTGGCATTTGGTGGGGGAGATCAGGTTGCTAAACACTGTAGTAGGAGGGATTGTTCGCAATGAAGAATTGTCCCATCTAAAATGTTAATAACACTCAGACCAGTCCAACCCATAACTTCTTACCACCACATACAAACCTGCCCCCAGAAAGTTCTGTTGAGTTTTTTACTGTTCTGTTACTGTTCCATGTGCTGAACCAGTGCCTACTTCTTTCCCAAGACTCATCTACCCTGGATTTTAGTCCCTCATGTTCATTCTCTGTGCTAAGTCTCAGTGGGAAGATAATGCTTTTAATCAGATGAGCAAATTCCTCTTTACACATTGGCTAATGACACCATCCAGATCACATCTCACCTTAGCCCGGTTAAAATACACACTAATCCTCAGAAAACCCACTGCTGTCAAGTTGATTCTGACTCATAGTAATCTTATTGGACAGAATAGAACTGCCCCATAGCGTTTCCAAGTCTGTAAATCTTTTTGGAAACAGACTGCCTCATCTGTTTTCCATGGAGTGGCTCATGGGTCGGAACTGCACACCTTTTGGGTCATAGCCAAATGCTTTAACTGTTGTGCCATGAGGGCTCCTTAGTCTTTAAAAGGCCCTCAAATTGAATGGTGGGGTGAACAGACTAGGAGATCATTTGACATAGGAAACATTCATAGGGCTCACAGCTGATCCCATGGACCTCAAAATCTCAATGATTCCTAATCGGCTGCACAAGGGGGAGCTTTAAACACTACTGATGCCTGTCCCTAACCTTCCTCAGAGATTCTGATTGAATCATTATGGAGTGGAGCCTGGGCAGGGAGATTTTTCAGAACCACACCCCTTCCCAAGGTGTTTCTAAAGCATAGCACAGATTGTGAATCAGGACTCTACTTCCTCAGAAGGGAGAGCGAATATAAGATGTACTGTTACAGGATGCACATTTTGCCTTCACTCAGGCACTTGCCTCTCAACTAGCAAACAGAGAGAGAGAGAGAGAGAGAGAGAGAGAGAGAAAGGATCAGGACAGGGGAAGAGAGGATGAGACCAGGTTTCAGGTGCTCTGTTTGGCAGTGGTAATTGAAGGGATTTGGAAGAATCAAGAGGTAAGCACATTCCAACCAAGAAGAAAAGAAAACACTTCAAGAAACAGAGGCTTGGAATGTGCTCCATTTTGAGCAAAACAGATGTGAAATTGTATTTCTGAAGAACCCAGAGAGTGCTCCACTTCGTCCCAGACTCTGTCCTGAGAGATGCCCCAACTTGCAAAAAAAAAAAAAAAAAACATCCCCTAGAGAGTGAGTCTCACTTTTCTTTCTTAGCCAGTGATTTTGAACTCATGCCAGCACCAGGTTCAGAGCCCAGGCTGCTCATACGCGTGGCCATGCTGGTGTTGGTGGAGGAGCAAGCTTCTGATGTCACCACGGGCACCTCCGTGAAAGAGACTCCCCTCTCTGCTCCCTATGGGCTCTGAGCCCGGGATGTCACCCTGATGTCATGGGCACACGCCCCACTCGCCTTTTACAAGTAGGTCAGTGTAGACATGACTCTGGTCTCCACTGAGAGGTGCTTGCCGCTGGCAGGAAGCTGCTGCTGCAGAATTAAAAACCATCAGAGTTGATCAAAGGAAGTGTGGAGCAGGCTGGCGGGTGAGCCAGATCCTAATCTCTGCTTGTTTGGCCTCACACATCACTGCACATGAGTCACCCGCTGAGCTCAGCGGACATGCTGTTTGGATTAGGCTTTTACAGGCCAGGTTTGCCAAATTTGCCTTTTGCTCTCTCACTACACAAAGCAGGCCAGAGGCAAGGGAGGAAAGTGGGGATGTGGTTGCCCAGGTGCAGGAGAGGAGGCGTTTGGCTCCCAGGTATGCATGACCGAGGCTCCAGTGGCTGTGAGTCTAGGGCCCGCAGCCCACCTTCTCATCTCCACTCTGTAAGCCCCAGCAGAGGCAGTAGTGCTCACACCAGGCCCACACATCCTTCCTCTCTTGCCAGCTCTTCAATTAAGATGTACTATTACAGGATGCACATTTTGCCTTCACTCAGCCATTTGCCTCTTAACTAGCAGGAATTCTTTTTCTCAAAAGCAGGCAACACTTCACCACTCAGGCATCTTGCCTCAAAAGCAGTGGAGTCCAGTGAAAAGGGGAGGGAAGTCAGAAAATAAAAATTCCTAAATTAAGAGCCAACCCTTAGAAGCAGGGCTTCCCCTAGTGCCTAGATGGTGTGACATCATTATGAATTACTCAATGAAAGTGGTGTCAGAGTAGCAACTGGATTACATGTGGAATATTTCCTCAAGAAACAGAACTGTGCAGAAAATAAGTGGGGCTAGAGAGTGCTGACACATTACGGGGATAGCAATCAATGTCACAGAACAAACTGGGTCTAAATTATGGAATGGAAAACTAATTTGCTGTGTAAACACTCACTTAAAACACAGAAAACATTGGGAAAAAAAAAAGAGTGGGGCTAGAAAAATGCATTTAGGGCTTTTGGGACTGCCTCCAGAGACACTGATACCTTGGGCAGAGAACAGGGTGAAATTATCTTCCAAGCAGCACCTAGTGGGGTCTTGGTGCCACTTGGAGTGGTAATGGATACAGCCCAGTAGTTTGTTTTGCTTCCTTCTGTGGAAGCAATGGTAGGAACAGGATCAAAGTCCTTTGTTACAGATTCTGCCAAGTTTTGCTTCTATGCATGGTAACTTGGGAAGAAGCAGCCCCCATGATTTTGTAAGCCAAGGGATTCTTGGCTTGTAGTCTATGTTGGGATTCACTTTAGCGTATTTTAGACTCTCATTTATAAAAGGCATTTAAATGGAGGTGGCAGTTCTTGACAGTTTCAAAATAAATACTGCCACCAGTTCTTCATACTATTCTTGACCCTAAACCACAAATTTCCAAACTTAACAATTGCTCAATTAGGTTTAATTTGTTTGGAAAAAAAAATTTTTTTTAAAGTATTTTTTGGCTTTTCTGGTTTCTTCTCACCTATCTATAATTCAGTTCTCATGGTGGTTGAATTTGTTCATGAAACTTGTGTTTTCCTTCTTTATCATTTTCACTTTAAAATGGAAATGGCAGTGGAAATTACCACCCTTCGTAGCCATCCAGTTACTGAAACACACCACAGCTCTATGGTGGAGTGGAGGGTCTGTAGACCTGTGTTTGAGCCTTGGCTCTGCCACTTACAATGCTGTTACCTTGGAGAAATTTTCTTAGCCCCTTTTTAAACGAAATTTCATTATCTAAAAAATATGGATAGTAATACTGCCAATTTCATGATATAACCAAAACGAACTCACGACAAACTCATGTGTTACAGAGTAGAACTGCTTCAGCGGGTTTTCCTGGCTGTAATCTTTCGTGGAAGCAGATCACGAGACCTTTCTTCCGTGGAGACAATGGATGCGTTTGAACTGCCAACCTTTAGGTTAGCAATCTATCATAAACTAATTACACACCTAATCTCATAGGTGATGATTAAATGAGCTAATGCAAGTAAAACATTTAGTAAAGTTCCTGGCATCTGGTCAACACATAATAAATGTATTGTTGTTATGTGCCCTCGATCAAGCCCTCCTTGGGTTTCTGAGGCAGTGTCACTATAGAAGTAGGATTGCCCAACCTTCCTTCTGAGGAGTGGCTGGTCGGTTTGAACTGCCAGCCTTCTGGTTAGCAGTCAAGTGCCTTAGGCACTATGCTACCAGAGCTCCTAATAAATGTATTACTGGTAGTATATTACAATAATTACTTTGCAACAAGCATTATACAGCTAAGGGAGGTAAGCTTAATTGGAATCTACAGCTAATAATTCTTCCTTCTGAAATTCCTCAGTTCTCAGAGAATAAAATTTTGCTTTAGTCAAAAGTATTTGCTGAGGACAGTTGTCTGTGCTTAAGACTAGAGTTGTCCTCATCCTTTGTCATGAAAAAACACGAGCAAGGAAGAGAAGATCATTCATAAGTGATTAAATGGAGGTATTCACATTTTGGCATTCCGTTTTGTAACTAAAAGAAAGATCCTATAACTTGAGGGCTTGCTCTGGATAGGGGCTGGGGGTACAGAGTCACTTCCAAGTGAACTTTCACTGAAGACTGTTAGTACAGAGGAAGCCATGGTAGGAATTTGATGTGGCTCAACGTGTAGGAAAAGCACATCTACAAAGCTTCTATCCATTTTTTGGGTAGCAGAGGATGAGGAACACAAGTACAGGTCTTTCTGTTTTGAAAGGCACAGTGATGGGCAGCCGTTCTGTTCCTCAGGTAGCCCCCTGGGAATGGTCTGTCTACATGTAAGGGTCTGAGAAAAGGGAAGATGGAGCTGCTCTTATAAAAGTGAAGACATATTTAGTTTGGGGGATTATGTGGCCTTTAGGAAGATTTCCCCCTTAATGTGGATTTAGATAAAGACTGTTTGTCTTTGGTATGTGTGTGTGAGACAGAGAGAGATAGAAACACAGCGAGATATGTCTAAGAGTTCCTCACAGGACATCAGAAAACTACAGGGAGAACAAGGAGGGGATCTTGATCTCATACTGGCAGAAGGGCCTTGAAGAGAACAGGAACTGGAGAAATGAAGTCTACTATGGGTTACTCTGTATTCTGGGAATCACCTAACTATATAGCATGATTCCTAACATAGTAATTCAGACTTTGAGAAATGTATTACTGTGAGTTATACATATCCTACAGATTAACCTATTTGGAGACAAGGGAAAGATTTGGGTGGGCCCTGTTTTATGCGGATAGAATGAAGTGGATTCAGTGAAAATGTAAGCAGTGTGAGGGCTTGGATTTTTGTCTTTGTGTGTGTGTGTGTTCAGTGCTCTATTCCCAGCACTGAGGACAATTTCTGGCACAAAGTAGGTGCTTAGTAAATATTTGTTGAATGAATGAATTGGCCTTGAGGCTGTACAGAAAGCTAGGAAATGGAGCATGTGCAAGAAGGGATCCTGCTAAGGATTTTTCCTTCTTCCCTTGGGCTCTGGAAAAAATCCTATTTAACACCCAGCTTTTTTTCCTTCTACTTATCCTCAAAGTATCAGAGAAATGAGCAACACTTACATGTTGAAGAAGTAGAACTAAGGGGCAACAAGAGGTAGAACAAAGGGAAGTGTAGGCTTGCCTGTGGTTGTTAGGTGCCATCGAGTTGGCTCTGACTCATAGCAACCCTATGTACAACAGAAAGAAACACTGCCCGGTCCTGTGCCATCCTTGCTATACTTGAGCCCATCATTGGAACAACTGTGTCAATCCACCCCATTGAAGGCCTTTCCTTTTAGTTGCATAATATCCTTCTCCAGGGAATGGTCCCTTCTGACAACATGACCAAAGTAGGTGAGACAAAGTGTGGCCATTCCCACTTCTAAGTAACATTTCAGCTGCACTTCCTCCAGGACAAATTTGTTCATTCTTCTGGCAGTCCATGGTGCTTTCAGTATTCTTTGCCAACATCACAACTCAAAAGCATCACCTCTTCTTCGGTTTCCCTTATTCATTGTCCAGCTTTCACATGTATATGAGGTTATTGAAAATACCGTGGCTTGGGTTAGGTGCACCTTAGTCTTCAAAGTGACATCTTTGCTCTTCAACACTGTAAAGAGGTCTTTTGCAACAGATTTGCCCAGTGTAATATGATGTCTGATTTCTTGACTGCTGCTTCCATGGGTGTTGATTGTGGATTCAAGTAATATGAAACCTTTGCCTATACTCCTTAGCTGCTGTAGCAAATTACCACAAATTTAGTGACTTAAACCAACACAAATCTTTTACCTTACAGTACTGGAAGTCAGAAATTCTAAAATCAAAATGTTGGCAAGACTCCAAGGAAGAATACACTTCCTTACCTTTTCTAAAGGCTACCTGCATCCCTTGATTTGTGGCCCCTTCCTCCATCTTCAAAGTGCATCATTCCCACCTCTGCTTCCATGTCACATCTTTTTTTTTTTTTTTTCTGACTCTGACCCTTCTGCCTCCCTCTAATAAGGACCCTTATGATTAGACTGATTTACCTGGATCATCCAGGATAAGCCCCTCATCTCACGATTCTTTGTTTAACCCTATCTGTAAAGTCCCTTTTGCCATTTAAGGTAACTTGGTCACAGGTTGCAAGATGTGGACATCTTTGAGGAGGACTGTTACTCTGTCTACTTTATCTCTCTCAGGGCCACCATCAGAGTCACAATGAGGGAAGATGGCAGCCCTGGCATCATAGGCGAGGCCTTGCAGTACAGCAAGTAGATGCCCTGCTGACCACAGCAGTCACAAGCAGGTGAAAGCAGAGGCACAGTCTGTAATGTGGACTGGCTCTGGAGATGGGAAACTTTTTGCAAACATAGCAAAGAGAGGTGATTCTTGGTGACAGGAGCAGAAAGATAATTTCCCCTGTTAGGAATTTAGGGACCATCCTGGCAGCAGACACTGAGCCTACAGTTCTTTTTCAGTTTTGGGGTTAAGCATTTAAGATCATTTGTAAGGTGCAGAGCCTAGTCTAATATGGCAGGTGTGCAATTCTATGAGAGCCATCTATTTTTAATGCTAGAGTGAGAGGGACAGGGAGGTTCCACACCTCAGCTGACTAGGAAGGCATGCCACGCAGCTCTGCATCCCAGACCTGGGAAAACAGGAAGAAGGCCCATCAGAAGGGAATAAATATGAGGCAGGTGTACAGAGGTAGAGTTTCAAATGCTCTTTATCTTCACTTCTTCTCACACTAGCAAGAAGGAAGCATCTGGCTCATTCTTTAATGAAACTTGGAACGTACTGCTGCAGCCGAGAAGGAAATATTTTTGTGGTTTTTCTGTGGGGGAAGAAAGTAATCAATCTTTTTGTTGTTGAAGAGATGCCTTTCAGTGGTGGAGCTCTGAGAGGGATGTATTATTCTTAAAGTGTACATGCTTGAAAGTTTGTTAAAGTCAGGCCAGTGGGAAACTTTACATAGATTCTGAAGGGCAGGAACAAAGCACAAGACATGGTTATGAACTGGTGGTCGCAGGCTATATGATAGTCACAGAGGACATAGATTTAAGAACTAGACATTCCCATTAGAACAGCTAGGGTGAGTCTTGCTGTGGAAAGCACGTCTGTACCTCTGAATCGATTTCCTGATGTGCTCTTTCCCAGCAAAGGAGTGTCCTGGAATCAGTGCCCCAGGTCAGCTGGATGTGGTGAAAGGAGAGGACAGGGTCTTGTTCCCAAGGAAATCATTCAATCTTTGCCAGTGTGTTGAGCTCCCGACATTTGCCTGGAAATATCTAGGTGTCGGCATATGTTGCGGTATTATTGTTGGGTGCCGTCAAGTCCATTCTGACTCACAATGACCCCATGGAACAGAGTAGAACTGCATCATTGAGTTTTCTAGGCTGTAATCTTTACAGGAGAAGATTGCCAGGTCTTTTTCTCACTGAGCTGCTGGATGGGTCCAAACTATCAACCTTTCAACTAGCAGTTGAGTGCTTAATCATTGTGCCACCAAGGCTCCTTGCAGGGGATACAGCAGTGACAAAAACAGACAACAAAGTAAATATATGTCAGGGGTAACAAGGGATAGAAAGAAAAATAAAGCAGAATAAAGAGCTTGAGAGTGGCAGTAGAGATTTGTGTGCTATTTTATGTAGCCCTTCAGAGAACAGGGTATTTATCAGAGTCTGAAAGAAGCAAAAGGGGTAAAGGGGCAAGTCATATGAACATCTGAAGGGGAAGTGTTCCAGGAGGAGGGAACATCTATCAAAGCATATGAAAACAGTTTATTTTGTAGAGGACCCTATGTGCGTATCCCTGGGTGGTGCGAACAGTTAATGTGCTCAGCTGCTGACTGAAAGGTTGGAAGTTGGAGTCCACCCAGAGGTGCTCAGGAGAAAGTCCTGATGATCTGCTTCCCAAAGACGAGCCATTGAAAACCCTGCAGAGCACAGTTTTACTCATGGGGCAACTTTTTTTTTTTTTTTTTTTTGATGTGTAGTGCTGGCCCAGTTAACAATATCCTTCCTGTTGTTACATAACAGTCCTCTCTCACATCTTCACTCCAGCAGCCCTTTGCTACGTACAATGTGTCCCAATCCCCTTGGCCACAGTTGACTGGATCCAAGGAAGGCATCCCACTCACTGACTCAAACTGGGCCATTCAGAGTCCAAGACAAACGCTACTGCAGTAATCATGCATAAAATTATGAGAATTTGGAAGAAGACAATAGCCATAAGCAGGCACAAGAGTTTTTGAAGGGAAAATCGATAGTACATTGTGGCTGTCTAACAGGCTGATTTGGGGAGCTCTGGTAGCATAGTGCCTAAAGCACTTGACTGCTAACCAGAAGGCTGGCGGTTCAAACCCACCAGCCACTCCTTGGAAGGAAAATGGAGCAATCTACTTCTGTAGTGATACTGCCTTGGAAACCCAAGGAGGGGTCGCTATGAGTCGGGTCTGACTTGACAGCACATAACAACAACAACAAGGGGCTGATTTGAGATTTTGAATCTAGGAGACTGGAGTAAGAAGGCCTGGACACAGGCATAACCCAAAGCCTTTGTGGGATCTTCATACTGAGAGGGGATTTATCAGCTTTCCCTTGAGGCAAACACTGATCCCCAAACTGTTTGTGGAGCCCTCACCTTAGGAGGGTAGGTCAATGTAGATACTTGGCCTAAATTCTCTGAGTATAGATATGTAAATTAGATGTAGGGATCGCAAGGGAAGAGCACAAAGTAAACGGAAATACCTATATTGAGATCTCTTTTATGTGAAGCAATGCTTCCCTTCTGCTGTATATGCATGCATGCCTGATTCGCACCAATGCCAATTAGGTGTTTCAAAGGTATTTTGCAGAATATTGTCTATTTTTAAGGCACCATTTTTTCAAGAAGGCTGAGTGTTGTTTCTGTCTTGACAGGGTAATTTCAAGTGATAGGTGTGAGTTAGTTAAAAAGGAAGCTATGCCTCTTTAATACCCTGAATATCCAGGGGGGATGGTGCAAAGTCAGGCTCTGACACGCCTCTCCTTCCAATCTCTGAAGGCTCATGGACCGCAGGCTTTCCACAGCTTACCTCAAGTTTGCTGAGTTCGCTTCATGAGTAAAATACAAATAGTTATGTTCTTAGTGCCAGGGCATTTCTTTCTTACAGGGAGTTGTGAATTTTCAAAGTGTTTCTCTGCTTAGCTGAGATTTCATGAAATAAACTGTAAAGAGTCTTATTGTAATGCCTTGCACTAAATTCTAAATATTAAATATATTCTAGAGGATCCTAAATAAATACTAGTGCCTACAGAGGTTATATTAAAAAAAAAAAAAAAAAAAAGACATTATTAGTTAGAGGAAGGTCCCTGGATGGCACAAACAGTTTGCATATGACTGTTTGTATTGGTAGTTTGAACTCATCCGGTTGCAGAAGAAAGGCCTGGTGGTCTGTTTCCATAAAAATTACAGCTAAGAACATCCTATGGAGCAGTTCTACTGTATAGCACATGGGGTTGTCCTGCATCAGAATTGACTCAATGGTAGCAGGTTTGGTTTGGTTTTTTTCATTAGTTAGAGATGTATGCTGAAGTATTTCTGAGTGAAATGGTGCTGTGTTTGGGGTTTGCTTTTAAAAATTCCAGTAAAAAAAAAAAAGAAAAGTGCATATTTGTGTATGTATGTTGGTGAGAGAGGGTATGATAGATGAGACAAGATTGGCACACGGAGACATTATCGAAGCTGGGTGGTGGATATACAGGAGGTTATCATTCTACTCTCCCTACCTTTGTGGTTGAAATTTTCATAATAAAAATGTAAGAGAGAAAGGGGGGAAAAAATATATATATATAGGAGCTCTGGTAGTGTAGTACCTAAGACACTTGACTGCTAACCAGAAGGCTGGTGGTTCAAACCCACCAGCCATTCCTCAGAAGGATACTTCTACACTAATTCTATAGTGGTACCGCCTCAGAAACCCAAGCAGGGATTGCTGAGTCAGGTCCAACTCGATGGCACATAACAACAACTATATATACATATACATATACATATAAATACACACACACACACACATATATGCCTGACCCATTCTTTCCCTTCTTTTTTTTATACATAGTATCACCAGAAATCCTGATGTGGGAAATTTGATTATGGGAGTTTGTGAAGTATGTCTTCAACAAAGGGAGAAATTTGTCTGGAGAACGGACCAGTCAGTGTTTTCAAGAAAAGTGATGTTGAAATGAATAATGAATATTTCCTGCTCAGTGATGCAGCCCACTGGGCTCTTGTCAAATATTCTGGGAAAATGTTGTTGGAGATAGTGTTTGTCATCTGTGCTGCTCAGCATTTGCTTGTGCAACAAAGGAAAGGCCCATGTACTTCCTGCAGTTTCACTCTGTTGGTCCCATGAGAACAGTCGTGGGATTTGTTTGCACCTTACACGCAGGGCTATCACTGGAAGCATGAAGCACTTGCAGGTCAGTCCTACTCCCTGGCTCTCTGGACTTGGCATTTTCAGAAGCCTTGATACCTTTCAGACAGAGCACTGTTGTGGGAGGTGTGTGCGCTGCACACGAGTAGCCAGCAGCCAGTCTCTGGCATTCTCGCAGACATTCTCACTGAAGCCCAGCAAGGAGGACTGGAATGCAACACAGGAAGGCCTCTCTTCTGAGCCCCAGTCACTAGGCCGGGAGGGTGGAGTGGAAATCAGCCTCTGGTGGCCACACCCAGCTCCCTATCCACTCTGTCCAGAGACTTCACATTCTCAACAGCTGCTGTCTGTGTTTGACTTTCAACTTGGCTCCCTTGACCCAGCTTCCAGAGACCATTTTTCTGAGGACAACTGTGGCACTGGCGTTCCGATCATATCTGACTGCACCCCCTCCCCACAACCACCTTCCATGTATGCTGTATGCCTTCATTTCATTTCTAAGACAAGATTTATCTTAGGAGGTGGATCTTTAGTTGTTCCATGGGTTTGTTTCAGAGTTTCTTAAGACTTATTCCAAAACCCTATCGCTTGAAATGTGGGTAAGGCATTTGGCTGTGAATCATAAGGTGGGTGGCTCAAACCCACCAGCTGCTCTGCAGGAGGAAAATGAGGCGAACTACTTCCATAAAGATTTACAGCCTTGGAAACCCAATGGGGCTTGCTATTGGTCAGAATCGACTCAATGACAGTGGTTTTTATTATAATTATTATTTTAATCCTTGTGGAAGTAGACTGTCATATCTACCTCCCATGGAGCGGCTGGTGGGTTCAAACTGCAGACCTTTTGATTAGTAGCTGAGTCCCTAACCACTGTGCCAATAAGGCTCCTCAAGTTGTAGTGATAAATAATTCCTTTTTTATAGAAAAGAACAGCCAAGTTCCTAAACTTGTTGTTTTTTTACTTTGAGCAGTAACTAAGCAAACATCCAAAACATGGAGGAAGACACTTCAATAACAATCAAGTCGAGTTCAGGATGTGATTTATTGATAATGAGGGGAGTCAGGTTAGGGAATGGGAAGGTAACAGATACAGAAAAGAGTCAAAGAAGGTCTTTGTTTGAGTGGGGAGGATTTGCACAGTTGAATATGGAAAGGAAAAACTCACATAGATTTATTAGTCTATATTGAAGCTGAGAATACTTGTGAACAAGAAAAAAAAAAGAGAGACAGAATCAAACAGGCACCTTGCTAGCTTTTCTTTTTATCTCTTTTGAAGGTACACTATCTTTAAAACATTAGCCCATTCCCTCCACCCCTACCCCCATCTCTTCCCTAGAGGGAGTTGAGCAACTCACGTAGAGGAATGATTCAAATCATTCATGATTTTAAAGTATTAATCCTTGGCCAATCAATTTAATTATTTCATAGCGCACTTGCACATGGAATCCCTCAAATAAAATTACCTTTACACATTGGAGGTGCATCCATTCCAAGCTGTTCTTCTCTCATAATCTTGCCCCAAACTTGTGTGGGTAGGTCAGGGGCAAAGTCTGGTCCCTGTCTGTCGATGCTGTGCATTAATAGAGGGAAGCATGCCGGCACTTTGCAGCTTGAGAAGGTTTTTGGAGGAGAGCCTATGTGTCAGGGTTAAAATTATAGCCTGATTTAAACCTTACTTTGTGGATAGATCATGAAAAATGCAGATTGATGACTACTATGTGGTCAGATGAGGCCAGATACTCAGATCTTTCAAGAGGAAAAGAAAAACCTTAGAATCATCCCCAGGGTGTAGATACTGTGGTAGGTCCAGTGAAAATTATAAGGCTTTGGTTAGACGTGGCTCCTGCCCACAGCCCAAATAGTGTATTAGAGGGACAGGATACAGAAATACAGATAGAATTCAAGCCAATAAATACACTGTACAGAATGAAATATAAGTAACTGTGAAGTAGTAAAAAAAAAAAAAAAAGCAATAAATTTTGAGTTAAAAATATATAAAAGGCATTCATATTGAACAGGAAGAAATAAAATGGTTTTTATTCTTAGACAACATAATTATCTACGTAGAAAATTCTATGGAATCTACAAAAGAGTTAAAGATGTAATAAGTGACTTTAGCAAGGCTACAGGATATAAGATCAACATTAAAAATCAAATGTATTGCTATATAATTTCAACAAGCAGTTGGAAATTGAAATTAAATAATAGCATTTATATAGTATAAAAATAACAAATACTTAGAGAGAAACCTCACAAAAGAAGTGTAAAATATATATGCTGAAAAAGCATTTCTGAGAGAAATTAAAGAATACCTAAATACATGGGAAGATATATGTGCTCAGGAATTGGAAGACTCAATATTGTTAAAATGTCGGTTCTTACTAGATAATGCCTGCGTATCACCACCAACTGCTTCAACAGGGACTAAAATAGAAGATACTGGATAGAGTGGAAGAAAAAGGTAGAAAAAAACTCAAATTCATGAAAAAGACCAGACTTCTGGTCTGATAGAGACTGGTGGAACCCCCAAGACTATGCTCCTTAGACACCCTTCTAACTTAGAACTGAAGGAACTCCTAGAGATCACCTTTCACCCAAATTAAAAAAAAAAAAAAAAACCCTAAACCAAACTTACTGCCATTTAGTTGATTTTGACTCATAACAACCCTATAGAACAAAATAGAACTACCTCACAGGGCTTCCAAGCAGCTAGTGTTTAAACATCTGGTCTTCTGGTTAGCAGCCAGATATGTTAACCATTGCACCACCAGAGATCCTGCCTACAAAAAAGATAAGCCTATAAACAGTGCCTCAGGTATTTGACTGCTAACTAGAAGGTTGGTGGTTCAAACCCACCAGCCACTCCGCAGAAGAAAGACTGGGCAATCTACTTCCTTAAAGATTCACTGCCTTGGAAACCCAAAGGGGGTCATGATGAGTCACAATTAACTCGATGGCAATGAGTTTGGTTTCTTTTAGGAGCTCTGGTGGTGTAGTGCCTAAGACATTTGACTGCTAACCAGAAGGCTGGCGGTTCAAACCCACCAGTCACTCCTCGGAAGGAAAGTTGGGCAATCTACTTCCATAGTGATACTGCCTCGGAAACCCGTGATGAGTTGGATCTGACTCAACAGAAGTGAGTTTGGTTTGGAGTTGGTATAAAGTGAACAATATCACCCAGGAGGAACATGTTCCTCAGAACAATAAATTTTATGAGACCAAAAGGGCAAACTTTGCCCAAAGCAAAGTTAAGAAGGCAGGAAAACCAGGCAAATGGGAACAGGGAACCCAAAGTGGAAATGGGGAGAGTGCTGCACATTGTGGGGATTACAACCGATGTCACATAACAATCTGTGTATAAATTGCTGGATGTTAAACCAGTCTGCTCTGTAAACTTTCACCTAAACCACAATAAAATAAATAAATAAATAAATAAGATATCACTTCTCTCTAAATAGATCTATAGATTCAATGTGATTCCAATTAAAATTTTGTTGTTGTTAAATGCCATAGAGTCGTCTTCAACTCGTAGCGACCTTATGCACAGCAGAATGAAACACCGCTTGGTCCTGAGCCAGCTCCACGATTCTTGCTACACTTGAGCCCATCACTGCACCTCATTGAGGTCCTTCCCCTCTTTTGTTGACCCTCCACCTTACCAAGTATGACATCCTTCTCCAGGGAATGGTCCCTTCTGACAACATGACCAAAGTATGTGAGACAAAGTCTGGCCATTCTCACCTCCAAGGAGCATTCTGGCTGTACTTCCTCCAGGACAGACCTGTTAGTTCTTTTAGCAGTCCATGGTACTTTCAGCATTCTTCACCAACACCACAGCTCAAAAGCATCAACTCTTCTTTGGTCTTCTTTATTCATTGTCCTTTTTTTTTTTTTTTCTTTGCACATTTCATTATTGTAATTGGTTTTGTCTACTCGAGCTGCTCTTTGAAATCTGTTCAGTCCTTTTACCTTTTCATTTCTTCCATTTGCTTTAGCTATTCTCTGCTCAAGGGCAAGGTTCAGAGTCTCTTCTGTCATCCACTTTGGTCTTCTTTTCTTGTCTTTTTAGTGATCTCTTGCTTTCTTCATGGATAATGTTCTTGATATCTTCCCATAATTCATCTGACTTTCAGTCATTGATGTTCAATGCATCAAATACCAATGATACGTGATCACATGCCACCTCCTGAAATAGATGAAGATCGACCAGGTCTTTTGGTACAGTGACTCTGTGTATTCCTTCTATCTTCTTTTGATGCTTCCTGCATCATTCAATATTTTGCCCATAGAATCTTTCAGTATTACAACTCGAGGCTTAAATATTTTCTTCAGTTCTTTCAGCTTGAGAAATGCTGAGCATTTTCTTCTCGTTTGGTTTTCTAACTCCAGGTCTTTGCACATTTCATTATAGTAATTGGCTTTGTCTGCTCAAGCTGCTCTTTGAAATCTTCTGTTCAGCTCTATTATCTTGTCATTTCTTCCATTTGCTTTAGCTCCTCTTCACTCAGGGACAAATTTCAGAGTCTCTTCTGACATCCATTTTGGTCTTTTCTTTCTTTCTTGTATTTTTAATTACCTCTTCCTTTCTTCATGGATGATGCTCTTGATGTTATCCCACAATTCTGGTTTTCGGTCATTGGTGTTCAATGCATCAAATCTATTCTTTAGATGGTCTCTAAATTCAGGAGTGAAATATTCAAGATCATATTTTGGCTCTCATGGACTTGTTTTAAATGCTGTCTTCAACTTCAAGTTGAACTTGCATATGAGCAGTTGATGGTCTGTTCCACAACCAGCTCCTGGCCTTGTTTTGGCTGAAGATATTGAGCTTTTCCATCACCTCTTGCCACAGGTATAGTCAATCTGATTCTTGTGTACTCCATCTGGCAAAGTCCACATGTTAGCCACCATTTGTGTTTTTGAAAAAAGGTATTTGCAATGAATAAGTTGTTGGCCTTGCAAAATTCTATCATGCAATCTCCAGCATTATTTCTGTCACCAAGGCCAAATTTTCCAACTACCGGTGATTCTTCTTTCTTTCCAACTTTTGCATTCCAATCACCAGTGATAAGCAACACATCTTGATTGCATGTTTGATCAATTTCAGACTGCAGAAGTTGATAAAAATCTTCAATTTCCTCATCTTTTGCTTTGGTGGTTAGTGCATAAAGCTGAGTAATAGTCGTATTAACTGGTCTTCCTTGTAGGCATACGGATATTATCCTATCACTGACAGCATTGCACTTCAACACAGATCTTGAAACATCTTTTGTGATGATGAATCCCATGCCATTCCTCTTCAATTTGTCATTCCCAGCATAATAGATCATATGATTTTCTGATTCAAAATGGCCAAATCCAGTCCATTTCAGCTCACTAATGCCTAGGATATCAATCTTTATGTGTTCCATTTCATTTTTGACAATTTCCAATTTTCCTACATTCATACTTTGTACATTCCATGTTCCAATTATTAATGGATGTTTGCAGCTGTTTCTCCTCAATTTGAGTCATGCCACATCAGCATATGGAGGTCCTGAAAGACTTACTTTATCCATATCATTAAGGCATGGATATGCCTTAATGGCAGCTCTTTCCCAGTCCTATTTTGAGTGTCTTCCAACCCAAGGGGCTAGTGTTCCTGCACTGTGTTAGACAGTGTTTCTAAGCTGTTCATAAAGTTGGCCAGTCATGTATCAGACAGTGTTTCTCTGCTATTCATAAGGTTTTCCCTGGCCAATTTTTGAGAAGTGGATGGCCTCCTCCTTCTTCCTAGTCTGTCTTAGTCTGTAAGCTGTGTTGAAACCTGTGTACCATGTGCAACTCTACTGCCGTCTGAAACACCAGTGGCACAGCCTCAAGCCTCACAGCAATGTATAACCCTCACAGGATGACAAACTGACAGACAAGTTTGTCTCCCTTAGCTGTTGGAAACCTCTGCACCCTCCTCTTACCTAATTCCTGCCTGAAACCTACCACTCCTTCGCTCCTTCGGTCCCCTAGGCCACTCCTGGTCCCTCCCTTTCCTGGTGGCTCTAGGGGAGCAGCAGGATATCCAGATAAAAAGGGGCGGGTGGCAAGGCTAGGCCCAAGCCCCCTAGAGCCAGGAAAGGGAGGGACCAGGAGCGGCCTCGAGGACCTCAGGAGAGGCAGGATATCCAGGGGCAGGAGGCAAGGCTAGGCCCCAAACCCCTTAGAGCCAGGAAATTAAAATCCTAGTAAGCTCTTTTTCTTTTTTTGCAGAAATTGAATGCTTATTCCAAACTTCATATGGAAATGCAAATAAACCTAGAGTAGCACTCCACCACCTAAAAAAGCCCAAAACTTTGAAAAAGAAGACTAGGACTGGTTTTCAAGACTTACATTAATGCTACAATAATTAAGATAATGTGGTGTTGGCATAAAAATAGATAAATAGGCCATTTCAAAGAATGTTGTTGTTAGGTGCCATTGAGTTGGTTCTAACCAATGACCCTATGCATAACAGAATGAAACACTGCTGGTCCTGTGCCTTAAAATCATTGCTATGTTTGAGTCCATTGTTGTAGCTACTATATCAATCTCTCTCATTGCGAATCTTCCTCTTTTTCATTGACCCTCTACTTTACCACCCATGTTGTATTTTTCCAGGGATAGGTCCCTCCTGATAACATATTCAACTTCTAAGGAACATTTGGAAATACTTCTTCCAAGATAGGTTTGTTCATTCTTTTGGCAGTCCATGGTACATTCAGTATTCTTCACCAACACTATAAATCAAATGCATCAATTCTTCAGTTTTCTTTATTCATTGTCCAGCTTGCACATGCATATAAGGTGATTGAGAATACCATGGCTTGAGTCAGGTGGACCTTAGTTCACAAAATGACATATTTGCACTTAAAAGAGATCTTTTGCACCAAATTTGCCTAATGCAATATGTCATTCTGTTTCTTGACTGCATCTTCCATTAGAGTTGATAGTGGATCCAAGTGAAACGAAATCCTTGACAACTAAATATTTTCTCTGTTTATCATGATGTTGCTTATTTGTCCAGTTGTTAGGATTTTGTTTTCTTTATGTTGCAGTATTATCTATTCTGAAGGCTGTAGTCTTTGATCTTCATTGGTAAGTGTTTCAAATCCTTTTCACTTTCAGCAAGCAAAGTTGTGTCATCTGCATATTGCAGGCTGTTAATGGTTCTACCTCCTATTCTGATGCTGTGTTCTACTTCATATAGTGCAGCTTCTCAAGTTATTTGCTCAGCATACTGACTGGATAAGTACAGTGAAAGGAGACAACCTTGACCCACCCCTTTCCTGATTTTAAACCATGTAACCTCTCTTTGTTCTGTTTGAATGACTCACCTCTTGATCTATGTACTGGTTCCATATGAGCACAATTCAATGTTCTAGAATTCCCATTCTTCATAATGTTATCTATAATTTGTTATGATCCATATAGTTGAATGCTGTTGCATTCACTATAACACAGGTAAACATCTTACTGGTATTCTCTACTTTCAGCCAAGATTCACCTGACATCAACAGTGATATCTCTTGTTTCATGTCCTCTTCTGAATCTGGCTTGAATTTCTTAAGGTTCTCTGTCAAGGTACTGCTGCAAATGTTTTTGAAATATCTTCAGTAAAACTCCACTTGCATGTGATATTAGTGATATTGTTCAATAATTTCCACACTCTGTTTGAGCACCTTTCTTTGGAATGGACACATATATGGATTTCTTCCAGGAGGTTGGCCAGGTAAGCTTTTATCCAATTTCTTGGCATAGACAGTGAGTGCTTCCTGTGTTGTGTCCATTTGTTGAAACATCTCACTTGGTAGTCTGTCATCTCCTGGAGCCTTGTTTTTTTCAGTGCCTTTAGTGTACCTTGGACTTTTTTTCATCAATACCACCAGCTATTGACATATGTTACTTCCTGAAATGGTTGAACATTGACCAATTCTTTTTGGTACAGTGACTCTGTGTATTCCTTCCATCTTGTTTTGATGCTTCCTACCTCATTCAGTGTTTTGTCTGTAGAATCCTTCAATATTGCAATATGAGGTTTGATTTTTTCTTCAGTTCTACCAGCTTGAGAAATACTAAGTATGTTCTTCCCTTTTGGTAATCTAACTCCAGGTTTTTGCACATTTTTTTTTTGGTAATACTTTACTTAGTCTTCTTGAGCTGCCCTTCAAACTCTTCTGTCCAGCTCTTTTAAGTCATAATTTCTTCTGTTTGCTTTAGCAAGTTTACATTCAAAAGCAAGTTTCAGAGTCTTCTGGCATCCATTTTTGTCTTTGGTTTCTTTCCTACCTTTATAATGACCTTTTGCTTTCTTCATGTATGATACCTTTGATGTCATTCCACAACTCATCTGGTCTGCTATCATCACTGCTCAATGCATCATATCTATTCTTGAGATGTTGTCTAAACTCAGATGATATACTCAAGGTCATACCTCAGCTCTCATGGACTTGCTTTAATTTTCGTCAGCTTCAACTTGCATATGAAAATTGATGGTCTGTTCCATAGTTGGCCTCTGGCCTCGTTTTGACTGATGATGTTGAGCTTCTCCGTCATCTCTTTCTACAGATGTAGTCCATTTGATCCTTGTGTATTCCATCTGGCAAGGTTGATGAGTATAGTCATGCTGTTGAAAAAAGGTATTTGTGATGAATAAGCCATTGGTCTTGCAAAATTCTGTCATGCAATCTCCAGCATTGTTTCTAGCATCAAGGCCATATTTTCCAACTACTGATCCTTCTTCTTTGTTCCCAGCTTTCACATTCCAATCACTAGTAATTATCAATCCATCTTGATTGCATGTTTGATCAATTTCAGACTGCAGAAATTGATAAAAAGTCTTCAATTTCTTTATGTTTGACATTAGTGTTTGGTGTGTAAATTTGAATTATAGTCCTATTAACTGGTCTTCCTTATAGAAGTATGTACATTATCCTATTGCCAGCAGCATTACACTTCAGGATAGATCTTGAAATGTTCTTTTTGACGATGAATCCAATGCCATTCCTCTTCAGTTTGTCATTCCTGGCATATGATTGTCCAATCCAAAATGTCCAATAGCAGTCCATTTCAGCTCACTAATACCTAGGATATCAATCTTTGTGTTCTGTTTTATTTTTGATGACTTCCAATTTTCCCAGATTCACACTTTATATATTCCACGTTTCTGTTATTAATGGATATTGTAGCTATTTTCATTTTGAGTCATGCCACATCAGCAAATGAAGGCTCTGAAAACTTTACTCCTCCACATCATTAATGTCAATTCTACTTTGAGGAGGCAACTCTTCCCAGTTGTATTTTGAGTGCTTTCCAACCCGAGCGATTTATCTTCCAGCACTTTAACAGACAATATTCAGCTGCTATTCATAAGTTTTTCACTGGCCAAAATCTTTAGAAGTAGATCACTAGGTCTTTCTTCCTAGTGTGTCCTAGTCTGGAAACTCCAATGAAACCTGTCCTCCACAGGTGACCCTACTGGTGTTTGAAATACCAGTGGCATAGCTTCCAGCACCACAGCAACATAGAAGCCATCATAGTTCAACAAACTGACAGATGAATGGTGGAAGAACAGAGTAGAGAACCTAAAATACACCCACAAGTACACGGTTGATTGATGTTCAAACAAGGTGCAAAAGCAATTCAGTCTTTTCAACAAAGAAAATAAATAAATTTAGTTTTCAAAAAATCTTTTCAATAAAGAATGCTGAACTATTGGCTACTCATATGCAAAAAAGTAAACATCATTCCAAACCTTTCATAACATAAAAATTAGCCCAGAATGGATGATAAGCCAAACCAACTACCATCGAGTCAATTCTGACTCATAGCAACCCTTTAGGACAGAGTAGAACTGCCCCATAGGGTTTCCAAAGCTGTAAATCTTTACGGAAGCAGACAGCTTCATTTTTCTCCCATGGAGTGGCTGGTGGATTCGAACTGCCAACTTTTGATTAGCAGCCTAATGCTTTAACCACTGTGCCACCAAAGCTCCTTAAAATGACTAGTAGAACTCATTGCCATTGAGTTGATTCTGATTCATAGCAACCCCCATTAGGTTTCCAAGGCTGTAAATCTTTACAGAAGTAGATTGCCTTATCTTGCTCCTGCGGAGAGCCTGATTGGTTCCAACAACCTACTTTTTGGTTAGCAGCCCAAAGCCTTAACCACAGCACCACTGGAACTCTTTAAAATGATTATTAGATAAATTAAAAGCTAAAACTAAAAAAGTTCTTGAAGAAAATAAAGGAGAAAATCTTTGTGAATTTGGGATAAGTGAAGATTTCTCAGACACACCACCAAAGCATAATCAAGGCAAGAAAAATTAGTAAATTAGGCTTTGTTAAAGTTAAGAACTCCTTGAAAGACATTGTATGAAAATATAAATATTGGGGAAAGTATTTGCCAATCACTTATTTGCCAAAGCACTTATATTCAGAATATGTGAAGAGCTCTCAAAATTCAACAACTAAGAAAACAACAAACAAAAAAAAATATTTTTTAAATGCGCAAAAGATTTGAAACATACTTCATCAAAGAATATATATGAATGGCAAATATATACAAGAAAATATGCTCAACATCAGCAGTGATCAGAGAAATGCAAATTAATAATATAATGGCATATCACTAGTCATCTATTAGAATAGCTAAAATAAAAAATACTAACAATACCAGCTGTTGGTGAGGATGTAGAGCAACTAAAATTCTTAAACATTTTTAGTGGGTTAAGAAAAATGGTATAGCCATTCTATAAAACAGCTTGACAGTTTCTTTTAAAGTTAAACATACACTTGAGAAATGAAAACTTATGCTCATACCAGTACATAAATGTTTATCGCACCATTATTCAACATTGTCCAAAACTGGAAACAATGCAGATGTCCTTCAGCAGTTAAGGGATAGACAAACTGTAGTACAGCCATACAATGAAATTCTACTTAGCGATGAAAAGTATGAACTATTGATATGTGCAACAATGTGGATTAATCTCAGAATAATTAGGCTGAGCAAAAAAGCCAGACTAGAGGAAAAAAGTGACACATACCATATGGTTCCATTTATATAAAATTCTAGAAAATTCAAACTAATCTATAGTGACAAATAAGATCACTGTAGGAAGGAGGGATTACAAAGAAGCATGAGGAAATTTTGGGTGTGATTAGCTTGATTGTGAAGATGATTTCACAGATAACATAAATTAAAACTCATTCAATAGTACTCTTCAACATGTGTAACTTATTTTATGTGAATTATACTTCAAGAAAGCTGTTAAAAAAAAGTATCCAGATGATTCAAATGCACAGCTAAATTTGAGAACAACAGGAACACATATATTATCATCTTAAGTCCTTTAGCCTTTGGCTTAGAGGTTGGGCTGCCATTAACCCAAGAAGGGTTTTTTATTGTCCAGATTCCAGACCTGTTACAAATCTGAAACTTACAGGATAACTGGAGAATGAGCATACAAATCATCAGATTATTTCATTTTAGTAGTCCCAGGACCTTTATTTTAAGCCTCAGGGAAGTACGAGATAAAAATTACTAATCAGAAATGAAAAACACAGCAAGAGAATCAAGCCTTTAAGCTTCCAGGGCTATATAAATCACCCACAGTGCAGAGATGAATTTGGATGTGGTAATTGGTGAAATTGCTCTAGCCATCCGTCATACACTCAGCTTCTGTACTACCCTTATTTTGTTACGAGTTTGTTAGTTGAACCCATTCCATTTTCTGCTTCTCTCTCCTTTGACCTGATCTGCAGGGCTTCCAAGACAGGTACATGATTGTATTGAAGGAATTACTAACTTTGATATGTTATTCAAGACTTTCTAAAATAAGTGTCTTTCCCCCTTTCCTCTCAATAACTCAAACAAGACATTCTATAAAAGATCTAAAATTGGCTGAATAAAATTGATCTATTCATTGTGCCCAGTTTTGCCTAAAAAGAAACCAAACTCACTGCCGTCGAGTTGTTTCTGAGTCATAGCGACCCCTCCTTAGGTTTCCGAGGTGGTATCTCTATGGAAGTAGATTGCCCAATCTTCCTTCCCAAGAGTGGCTGGTGGGGTTGAACTACCAGCCTTCTGGTTAGCAGTCAAATGCTTTAGGCACGGTGCTACCAGAACTCAGTTTTGCCTAGAGGCAAGATAATGAGCTAGAATAGCGTATTTTCACCTTGGATGTGTACATACATCATTGGATAATCCTGTCAAAATGCAGATTTTAAGCCAGTAGAATGGGCTTGGACTCAAGATTTTGCACTTGCAACTACCTTCTGGGTGAAGGAGCTCTGGTAGTGTAGTGCCTAAGGCACTTGATTGCTAACCAGAAGGCTGGCAGTTCAAACCCACCAGGTACTCCTCAGAAGGAAGGTTGGGCAATCTACTTCCGTAGTGATACTGGCTTGGAAACTCAAGGAGGGGTCGCTATGAGTTGGGTCCAACTTGATGGCACATAACAACAACAACAACTCTTCTGGGCGATACTGATGCTGCTGGTTGGAATTGCTAGGCTAGACGACCACTCAAAGTCCTTTCATTCCTGGGACACTATGCAGCAATACTGACTGTAGTAGGGAAGAGGTCGTTTAGGCCAAAGGAAACAACATTGAGTTAGCACTGCCTTTGATTATACTGTGCAAGTTATGAACCCCTTGCCTTATATAAATGTTTATACAACTGGTAAAGAGAAGGATTTATTTTGTTGTTTATAGTTCAGAACATTTTTTAAAAAAAAAGTTGCTGATTGAATTTATTTGTATCTTTATCTGAAAAGGACTTGCAATAGATAGAATGGTTTTTATAGACTATATTTAGTCAATCCAACTTAAGCCACTTTATCATCGTTGCTTCCAAGCATCTCTTGTGTGTGCTCACTTTCTTTCTTTTTTTCCCAAAGATTTATAATGTCAAGTCTGAAACTCTGATGCATAGTATACTACGCAGCTGATGTTTTCAATTCTTATGACAAATGGGCTGGTTTCTCTCCCAGATACTAAAAGGATTATATTGCATGTCCTGAATTTTCCTCTTTTTGAGACAAAGACAGCCTTGGTAACAGCAGCAGTTGACTCAAATGATTTAGAGTGATAGTATAACCTTTTGGAAAGACTCTCAGGAGAGTACTGAGGCACGACTATGATTCTCCCCAGGGAAGTTGGCTACAGCCCTTGGGTGGGTCTTCCTCACTCACTTCTTACTTTCTTCTTCCCTACTTTGTAAATCAAACTATATGACTTTTTACCAAAGCAAATTCTTGATTTTGGAAAGGGACAGAGACATTTAGTTTTGCCTAAAACTGACACATTTAAACAAACACATCTCAAATATGCATAAATTTGCAATTTAAACAAAGCATTTTTGATGTGTTT
Source organism: Orycteropus afer afer (assembly GCF_000298275.1). Taxonomy (NCBI): domain Eukaryota; kingdom Metazoa; phylum Chordata; class Mammalia; order Tubulidentata; family Orycteropodidae; genus Orycteropus; species Orycteropus afer. The sequence goes on from NW_006921931.1 coordinate 1,555,587, forward strand.
AAAAACAGGCCAGTGTATATTTTCATCGAAAATCCTTATTATGAGTAATTTTCCATCTCAGTTTACCTTGCTATTTAAATCAGTTCATTGTGATTTTCAATGAAAATAACCGAGAAAAATGTATCCTTCAAGACTAAAAGTAAATCCATATTCATAACTCTGTATTCCTTGTCCAGAATTTCTTATTAAGTGATTACAAGAGCAATTTTCTGTCTTTCAAGTTAATTTCTGCAGAAGAATTTGAGTCACCACTGGAATGAATGTGGTAATGAGAGCAGTTCTGTCAACAATACGTGACACGAGGGAGGGGTGCCTTGAAGCTGGGCTGTCTGGACTATGGTTTTGGATGGGGTTTGGGATTTTTGTTGTTGCCAGAAAACTCAAAGTTCAAAGAGAGTAGAAAAGCATATTGATTAGCTCTGGACTGGTCAAAGACTAGATTTATATCTGAATTTAACTAATGTTTTACATATGGGCTCCTTCATGTTTAAAAGCTCTTGTACCCCTGGTTATTTAAAGACTAGGGCCAGCTGAAAGCAATTCTTCTTCTTGTCTTCTCGCCTCCAAATCACTCAAAATACCACGGTAAATAGGTATTAAATCTCTAGGAACAAAGAGGAGTGTGGCTAGCCCAAATGACCTATGATTTCTAACATCCTTGTTGGCGCCACAAAATCTCTGTGGCTTCTTTTTTTCCAAAAATCTCCTATTCCAGAGACCACTTTGTGGGAATTTCTAGAGAGCTAAACTGACCACTTGTCTACACCCCAATTCACCTCTCTTTTACACCCAGTTTATCAGAGATATTTGGATCTGTTGGTGTGAATTTGAGCCCCATCAGCTAATTTCCATTTTTTTAAAAATAATGTTGCTAACATTTATTGAATGAATTGTGTCAAACACTTTACACATATTATCATATTTAATCCCTATGTTATCCACTTTACAGGTAAGGAAATTGAGAGTCAGGCAGCTTATGTAATTTGCCCAAGTCCTACACTAGCTCACTGCCCTCAATTCAATTTCGACTCACAGCAACCCCTCTGTGGATTTCCGAGGCGGTATCACTACAGATGTAGATTGCCCAACCTTCCTTCTGAGGAGTGGCTAGTGGGTTTGAACCGATAGCCTTCTGGTTAGTAGTCAAATGCCTTAGGCACTATGCCACAGAGCTCTGAAGTCTTACACTAGGTAATATCAAGTCCAAGATCTAAAATACAGGCAAGGTAACCCCAGATCATATGCTTTTAATCATTGTGGTATCCTGCTTCTCTCATCCATAGATTCTTCTACTCCTCAGGAACTAAGGAAGTTGGGAAAAGGGACAAGAATATGGACTCTAATAAAATTGCTTTGAAGCTTCATAGCCATCCATTCAACTGTGTCTCCTCCTGCTCAGATCTTTCACAGTCATGCTTTTAATTAAAGATCATAACATCAATCCATAGCAGACACCTTTTTCTTTCACATTCCACCTCACACTAATTCACAGGGTGGGACTTCTGTAGGTGTTTTGTATTTTAAAAAATGATCACAACTGAGTGGGCTCCAAATTGGGTCAACAAGATTCTCTCTACTGGAAATTGGAAATTGGGAATGAGAGAAGGAAAGTTAGTTTTTGGTGTGATTGTTGTTAATTGCCATCGAGTGAATTCCAACTCCTGGCAACCCCATCTGTGTAGAGTAGAGCTGTACTCCACAGGGCTTTCAAGGCTGTGAACTTCTGGAAGCAAATCAGCAGGCCTGTCTTCTGAGGCACCTTTGTGTGGGTTCAAAATGTTAACACTTAGCTGAGTGCTTAACCATTTGCCCACCAAAGGACTCCTCACTGATGTGATTAGAACTGTAAAATGCATGCTTAATGTAACATGCTGACTCAGAAACTGTGATGAAGGCATTTTCTTCCACAACAACTCAGTGAGTGAGCGAGAGAGAATATGAAGAATATAAAGTAGGCACACAGAAAAGCTGAGGTCAGACATGGGATTATTTTTTTATTTTTTATTTTTTTATTGTGATTTGGGTGAAAATTTACAGAGCAAATTCACTTTCCATACAGCAGTTCACATACACTTTGTCTCATGACATTGACCACAATTTACCACAATGCAACAGCTCCCTTCCCACTTTCTCCTGATATTTACCTCTTCCCTGTGTCCATCCCTCCATATCCTCCTGCCCCCTGAGCTGTCTCCCTGTGCAGAAGGCAGCCCTTCTATTCTCCCGTGATTGTTCTCTCCAAGGAGTGTATCTACCTCAGGTAAATGTTCAACTCATATGCTTGTCTTTTGTTTGGCTGGAAACCACAGGTGTGGGTTCAATTCCAGACCTGAAGGGTAGCTAGGGGCCATAGTCTCAGTGGTTCCACCAGACTCTATCAGACCAGCAAACCTGGTCCCATTTTTTTTTTTTTTTTTTGCAAATGATTTTGAGTTTTGTTCCACATTGTTCTCCCTCTCTATCCAGGATCTTCTACATAGATCCCCCTCTGAGTGGTTGACAGTGGTAGCCGGGCACCATCTAGTTCTTCTGGTCTCATTGTCATATAGGCTGCGGGTCACATGGTGTACCAGTCTCTAGGGCTAATTGTTTCCATGAATCTTCGGATTTCTTCATTCTTCTTTGCTCTGGGCAAGAAGAGACCCATCATTGCATCTAGAGGGCTGCTTGTGAGCTTTTACGATCCCAGTCACTACTCGCCAAAATAGGAGATGGTACAATGTTTTGGGTAATATGTTATGCCAATTGAGCTTGATTTCCCCTGTGACTATGGTCCCGAGCCCACAGATTCAACTACTCAGTCCCTCTGGGTAGCTGGTTGTGACCAAGAAGTGACTATAACCTTCTCCCTCAGACAAGGGACTTTTAGTTAGCTTTATACTACATGAGAAACCTGTCATTCCCAAGCCATTCTCATTACCTTAAAAATACTCTTCTTTTAGGGTTGTTGTTGTTGTTTGCAGTCGAGTTGGCCCCGACTCATAGCGAACCCCTCCTTGGGTTTCTGAGGCAGTATCACTACGGAAGTAGGATTGCCCAACCTTCCTTCCGAGGAGTGGCTGGTGGGTTTGAACCGCCAGCCTTCTGGTGAGCAGTCAAGTGCCTTAGGCACTATGCTAGACACATATTAACTTGAGTGAGAGAAAAAAAAGAAAAAGATAGTGGAACAGTGGTGGATGAGGGGTTTCAAAATATTCTTAAAAGTCTAAAAAAACGAAAAAGAAAGAAACCAAACTCACTGCTGTCAAGTCGGATCCAACTCATAGTGACCCCTCCTTGGGTTTCCGAGGCAGTATCACTACGGAAGTAGACTGCCCTATCTTCCTTCTGAGGAGTGGCTGGTGGGTTTGAACTGCCAGCCTTCTGGTTAGCAGTCAAAAGCCTTGAGCACTGTGCCACCAGAACTCCCTAAAAAGCCAAAAGCAATGGAAATGGGGATGTATAAAAGTAAGGGAGAAGTAGCCTTAGGTACAGGGAGAGTTAACTCAGTCAGAACCTGGAAAGTGTTTGGATGAAAAAAATAGCAAGATGTGAAGGCAAAGAAATGGGTTAAAACTAGAGGACTGATAGTATATAGAAGTCTTTTCTTCATACTCACAAACACCAAACCAAACCAAACTCACTGCCGTGGAGTCGGATCCGACTCATAGCGACCCCTCCTTGGGTTGTTGTTGTTGTTAAACATATACCCAAATAAGAACAACAACAAACCATTCTTCTTTTGCTTAAGCTTGTTGTTATGGATTGAATTGTGTCCTCCCTAAATGTTGCTTAGGTACCGTCAGGTTGGTTCCAACTCATAGTGACCCTCTGTACAACAGAATGAAACCCTGCCTAGCCCTGAGTCATACTCACAGTGGTTGCTGTAACTGAGCTCATGATTGCAGCCACTAGATCAATCCATCTCCCCCTTTTCACTGACCCTCTATCAAGCATGATAGCCTTCTCCAGGGACTGGGCCTTTCTGATAATTTGACCAAAGTACATGTTTGTAAATCCTAACTTTTATGTCTATGGTCATAATTTCATTTGAGAACGAGTTGTCTTTGTTATGTTAATGAGGCAGGATGAGTGTAAGGTGTGTCTTGAGTCAGTATCTTTTGAGATGTAAAGGAGGCCAAGCAAGCAAGCAAGCAAGCAGAGATGAGGGGAAGATAGATGCCAAGACACAAGAAACCAGAAAATAGAAGCTGAAGAGATAAGGACCTTCCCCCCAGAGCCCACAGAGAGAGAAAGCCTTCCCCTAGAGCCAGTGCTCTGAATTTGGACTTTTAGTACTGTCTCCCTCCTTGGGTTTCTGAGACGGTTTCTTTGCAGAAGTAGATTGCTCAATTTTCCTTCTGAGGAGTGGCTGGTGGGTTTGAACCACCAGCCTTCTGGTTAGCAGTCAAATGCCTTACCAAAACCTTTTGGACTGCTAACCAGAAGGCTGATGTTTCAAACCCACCAGCCACTCCTCAGAAGGAAGATTGGGCAATCTACTTCTGCAGAAAAACTGCCTTAGAAACCCAGGGAGGGGTCGCTAAGGATCAGAACTGACTCAGCAGCAGTGAGTTTGGTTTTTATTTTTTGTAAACTGAGAAAACAAATTTTTGTTTGTTAAAGACATCTACTTGTAGTATTTCTGTTATAGCAGCACTAGATAACTAAGACACTGGTCCAAGTTGACTTCTGCTCCTTGTAATTAAATCCTTATTAATGCTTATTCAAATTCCTACAAGACATAGGAATTATCCTGTGTCTCCCTGGAGCCCAAACAGAAGATTCTGCAGTCAATCAATACTTTTGTGCTCTGTTCTTGCTCTAGTCTAGTCCAAACCCACTTAGCTCAAGGCTTGATTCAATTATTTAATTGTATTGCCTGAGTCCAGGCTCTTTCCTCTCCTGTTCAACTTGCATGAGATAATCTTACAAAACTTTGTCTTTCCCATGTGTCACTTTTCAGCTTCAAAAATCTCCAGTGGCTCACTAACCCCTAATTGTGTCTCATGGAACATGACAAGAGACATTATATGATAAAAAAGGTTTCTGTGGTCCAAGAACTTGGGAAGCCCCCTCTCAACTTTGCCACATGTATAAGACACTAAAGACTTTGGGAAATTCTACTGTAATCACCCCCATCAACTTCTCCAAAAAACCCAGCTTGAATTTTATTCAATGTTTCCTTTCTTAGTATAATGCTTGAAGCATATGGGGAAATATCTACAGGATTAGGGCCAAACTTATTTTACTGACATTAAAGTCTTCTGCTTGTCTGCTCCATATATAACTTACCTGATTCGATTGACCATTTTTACCTCAACTGTGGCCAGATGACCCTCTTTCTTAGGTCTTGTGCTTTCTCAGCTCTGTGCCTTTGCTACAATGTTCTCTCCAGCTGGACTGCTCCTTCCCACCCTGCCTGCAAGCTCTACTTTCTCTGGGGGGTATTCCCAGACCACCAAATTCCACATTATACTAATATTTCTCTCACTTCCTAAAACCCTTGTGATCTAAACCATATAGTCAGCATTTAATCATACATACCCCTGTGTTTTTCTTTAATTCTTTCATAGTGGTACGTCTTTTCAACCCAAGAAGTCTGCAAGCTTCTTAAAGGTAGAAAACAAATCTTTCTTCCAAAATATCTAGACCAATGGTGCAAAAATATATTTATATTTATATTTTTTTAAGAAAAAGGAGCCCTGATGGCAAAGTGGTTAAGTGCTTGGTTGCTAACCAAAACATTGGTAGTTCGAACCTCTGGCCACCTTGTGGGAGAAAGATGTGGCAGCCTGCTTCTGTAAAGATTTATAGCCTTCAGTACAGAATAGAGGACCTCCTGAGACTATCAACCTGACATGCTCTTTAAACCTAGAACTGAGCCTATCTCCTGAGATCACCTTTTAATGAAATAGCAGAGAGACACGCAAAATACAAGTTATTACCTGTAAGATCAGTGCCCTAAAAACCATCATCAGTATGAGTCCAAAAGATCAACAACTTCTCAAAAGCAAAGATGAAAAAATAAGTGGGCAGGGAAACCACACTACTGGAAAGAGAACAAACATAACACAAAGAGAATGGTGATACATTGTGATAAATATAGCTAATGTCACTGAATTATTTGTGTGGAAATTGTCAAATGGGAACCTAACTTGCTGTATAAACTTTAACCAGAAATTCTATAAAATATTATTTTAAGAAAATATTTACAGCCTTGGAAACCCTATGGGGCAGTTCTACTCTGTCCTATAGGATCTCATGAGTCAGAATTGACTCAGCAGCAATAGTTTGGCTTTGGATATTTTTAAGAATTGAACTGAGCCAACTCCCTGACTTAGAATGGCAAACTCTATTTGCTAGGAATAGCCTGCCCTTGCCATCTAGAGGCAAGGAAGTTCAATGCTTAATGCCAGGCTTCTGAAGAACACAAGATAGAAGCAGGGATGTTTAGTGATTAGTGTTAGGCTTTCTCTGAATAACACAACAACAGCTGAATGCTTGGGGAAGAGTTACTCCCACCCGGACAGGGTCCTCTTGAATTCAGAACTTTAAAGGACTCTTTCTTTATCTGCTTGTAAAGAATGGAGGTCAGCATACCTAAAAACCAGGGCTTCGAACTGATTCAAACTGGTTCAGTGGGGCTGACAAAGTGAAATTGGAACAGACTTGAATTTTTAAAAGTTGGGTGAATCAGAACAATCACTAGAATGGGAAAAATTACAGGTGGAAGCTCTGGAACGAAAGACTTGGAAGGAGTGTAGAGAGCCCCTTCAGGATCCTGGTGTGTGACATTGGCTTATGGCCAGGACTGTGAAGAATTATGCACATCCAAAGCAGTGCGGTCGGCTGCCATCTTTGAGTTGGGGTTGTCTGTTTTCAACTTTGCCGGTCAACAAGGGCAATGCACATACTGCCCTTGTTTTCAGAAGGAGATTAAATTTCTAGCAGGGCTTGGACCTGTAATTTTTCCCATTCCATTGGTCATAGCTGAAACTCCTGGTTTGAAGTCCTGCTAAGAATAGGGGTTGTGCAGATAACCTTGTCACAGGATTCAGTGTTTGGAAATACCTTAAACACTCTTCTATATAAAAATTGGTTAAATCGACCATGGTATATTTATAACACAAAATCATATATACTATTAGGTGCCACTGAGTTGGTTCCAACTCATAGCAACCCTATGCACAACAGAAGGAAACACTGCCGGGTCCTGCACCATTCTCACAATCATTGCTGTGTTTCAGCCCATTGTTGCAGCCACTGTGTCATCCGTCTCATTGAAGGTCTTCCTCTTTTCGCTGACCCTCTGCTTTAGCAAGCATGATGTCCTTCTCTAGGGATCAATCCCTGCTGGTAATGTGTCCATAGCACATGAGACAAAGTCTCTTCATCCTCCCTTCTAGGAGCAATCTGGCTATACTCCATCTAAGACAGATTTTTTTTTTTTTTTTTTTCTGGCAGTCAATAGTATATTGAATGTTCTTCACCAACACCATAGTTCAAAGGCCTTGATTCTTCGTAGGTCTTCCTTATTTGTTGTCCAGCTCTTACATGTATATGAGGTGATTGAAAATACCATGGCTTGGGTCAGGCATAACTTAGTCTTCAAAGTGACATCTTTGCTTTTAAACACTTTAGAGAGATTGTTTGCAGCAGATTTGTCCAATGCAATGTCATTTGACTTCTTGACTTCTGCTTCCATCTGTGTTGTTTGTGGATTGAAGCAAAATGAAATCCTTAACAACATCAATATTTTCTCCATTTATCATGATATTGCATATTGGTCCAGTGGTTTTTTTTATGTTGCGGTGTAATCCATACTGAAGACTGTAGTCTTTGATCTTCTTCAGTAAGTGCTTCAAGTCATCTTCACTTTCAGCAAGCAAGGGTGTGTCATCTGCATATCACAAATTGTTAATGAGTTTTCCTCTAATCCTGATTTCGTGATCTTCCTTCATAGAGTCCAGTTTCTCGGATTATTTGCTTAACACACACAGATTGAAAAAGTATGGTAAAATCATATATAACCTTAACAATCATACTGTAGAAGAATATTTAATGACTGGGGAAAATATTATTGTTAGGTGAGAAAAAAATCTCCACAATAATATGTACAATATGTTTACATTTTGATTTATAAAATAATATCTATGCATTGAAACAAGATTGGAAAAGTAAACTAATGTGTTAACATAGGTTATTCCTGGGTAGTGGAATCGTAAGTTTTTTTAAACCATGTTTTTGTATTTTTCTGTATTTTCCTCTATTTCTTGTATTTTCTTTTCTACATTGAAAATCTATTACTTTTGTAGTCAGGAAAAAAGTCATTCAAAATACTATTCCATGTCGTCTCCTGCCTTCACATTGAATGCTTCAAGCCAGATAGAGAAGCCCAGAGGATTTTCTATATTTTGACTTTGTATCTTAAACTCTTGTTGGCTGTTGTCAGTTTTCTTTTTCAACTGGGGGTGGGCTAGTATGTTCTTGGAATCCACTGATAACCTGGATGCTGTCTAAAGCAGGTATTTGAGATGAGAATGAAGATCAGATCAAAATAAACTTTACTGCCTTCCTTCACCAGCCATGTTTTGATTCTTCTCATTCCTTCTCCTTATCTCACTCCCTTCTTCCCTAAAGGGAAGCTGCTGGTGGAGGTGGATATTAAAACCTTATTCTGGGTCTGAAAAGAGACATGAAGGAGAGGCAGAAAGTATCTCTACATGAGTATGTGCCTAAGAAAGATTCCAGAACTGTCTGGTCACTACTGGGCTGTGTGCTGATGAGGATAATTATGGCAAGAGCTGAGATTTGGAAGGATCCAGAGACAGGCCAGGAATCTTCATGTTGGAAATGGAGAAAAGAAAAGATTTAGGTAAGCAGGGGGAGAGGAAAAGAATCAAGGGCCACTGTGCATGTATGTGTGTGTGGTGGGGAGAGGTGCAAAGGGTAGGAGGCATGGGCTGAGTTTTGGGGGAGTGAGGAGGAAAAAATTAGAACAGCTCTAAGTGGAAAAATGTTAGACTGTGTATTAAGAATATACCTACCCACTTTGACTTTTTCTCATGAGATGGGGCAAATATTTTCACTGATTTTTCTGCAAGACTGTGATTTCTTCTCTGAACCACATAGAGCTCCCTATTATATTTGGGTTACACAAGCATGAATGCCTTTCTCCTGAGAGGACCTATCCACTCCATGGAGAACATGACATGGGCTTTCCCTCCTTACACACCTATCTGCTGTTCTTACATCAGTGCGTATGTACTCCTCATGATGAAACATACAGCTGAGTGTGATCCTATTTTGGCAAAAGGCACTTCAATTTGATTTGAGTCTCTTCTGTGAATTGGGGTCTTGTCATTGTGTCTGGTCAAGACAAATATTCTGGAACCTCTGTCCAGAGCCCTTTGGATATGAAGAGAGGCCTGGGATTGTTTAGGGATGTTGTGAGGTGAAGTGACAAGACTGTCAAGGTTTCTGGGATTCTATTTCTACTTAGGACAGGTAAGTCCTCCTCCTGTTCCAGACCCTGTTCTGGTCTCAAGACTCTAGGGCAGCAACAAGGTGATACTTCAGGGTCTAACCAAAATATCTGGAAGGCCTTAGGCGCCTCATTTAACTCACTTTATCCTGACTACAGAGGCCCCTTGCATAACATTGTCATTCTTAGAGAAGGACAATGTTGGCAGTCAGCCTTGAGGCTGCAATCTCTGTGGGAAAGGAAGGCATGGTATCCAGTAAGGAGGGCTGTGTTCAAATGGATATAGCAGAGGCCAAGCAGGCAGAAATGTTAGCTTATCTGCACCCACTAATCACAGAACTCTGATGAAACGGGCCAAGGGACTGCTCAAAACATCTGGCACAGTAATATTCACTACTGAGAAGGCACTTAAGGAACAGAAAAGAGGAGATCCTTTTCCAAAGACCTCACTCATGAGGTCCTGTCATTCATCTTTGCTTCTGATCAGTGCCTTTCCATTAAACTGTGTGATTTGTTTGCTTAGGGATAGGAGGGCTGCTGAAAAGCAACAGTTCATGATGGGAATTGGGTAATTATCCCAGACCTTTACCCAATATGTTGCAAATAAAGTTACTTTATTTTCTCTCATGTGGGAGATCTCATGGCCCTTACTATCTATGTTGTTGCTGTTGTTAGGTGCCGTCAAGTCATCTCTGACTCATAGTGACCCTACGCACAGCAGAATGAAATACTGCCTGGTTCTGTGCCAGCCTCGTGATCTTTGCTATACCTGAACTCATCGTTGCAGCCACTGTGTCTATCTATCTCATTGAGGGCGTTCCCCTTCTTCTTTGACCCTCCACTCTACCAAGCATGACATTCTTCTCCAGGGAATGGTTCCTTCTGACAACATGACCAAAGTAGGTGAGATGAAGTCTGGCCATTCTCGCTTCCAAGGAGCATTCTGGTTGCACTTCCTCCAGGACAGATTGGTTAGTCCTTTTAGCAGACCATAATACTCTTAGCATTCTTCTCCAACACCACAACTCAAAAGCATCAACTCTTCTTTGATCTTACTTATTCATTGTCCAGCTCTCACATGCATGAGAGGCAATTGAAAATACCATGGCTTGGGTCAGGTGCACCTTAGTCTTCAAGGAGACATCCTTGCTCCTCATCACTTGAAAGAGGTCCTTTGCAGCAGATTTGCCCAATGCAATACGTCGTCTGATGTCTCGACTGCTGCTTACATTGGTGTTGATTGTAGAACCAAGTAATATGAAATTCCTGACAACTTCAATCTTTTCTCCATCCATTGTGAAACTGTTTTTTGAACCAGTTGTGAGGAATTTTGTTTTCTTTAAATTGAGGAGTAATCCATACTGCAGACTGTAGTCTTTTATCTTCAGTAAATGCTTCAAGTCATCCTCACTTTTAGCAAGCAAAGGTGTGTCATCTGCATATGCAGGTTGTTAATGAGTCTTCCTTCAATCCTGATGCCATGTTCTTCTTCATACCATCCAACTTCTCAGATTATTTGCACAGCATAGAAGTTGAATAAGTATGGTGAAAGCATACAACCTTGACACACTCCCTTCTTGATTTTGAACCATGCAGTATCCCCTTGTTCTGTTCAAACGACAGCCTCCTAGTGTATTACAGGTTCCTCGTGAGTACAAGCAAGTGTTCTGGAATTCCCATTCTTCTCAATGTTATCCACAATTTGTCATTATCCACACAATTGAATGATTTGGCATAGTCAACAAAATGTAAGTAAACCTCGTTCTGATATTCTTTGCTTTCAGCTAAGATCCATCTGACATCAGGAATGATATACTTCATTCCACGTCCTCTTCTGAATGCAGCTTGCATTTCTGGAAGCTCTCTATCAATATACTGCTGCACCTATTTTTGAATTATCTTCAGTTAGATTTTACTTGCATGTGATATTAATGATATTGTTCAATAATTTCTACATTCTGTGGGATCACCTTTCTTTGGAATGGGTACAAATGTGGATCTATTCCAGTCAGTTGGCTAGGTAGCTATCTTCCAAATCTCTTGGCATAATCAAGTGAGTGCTTCCAGTGGGACATCTGTTTGTTGAAACATCTCAGTGGGTATTCCATCAAGTCCTGGAGCCTTGTTCTTTGCCAGTTCCTTCAGTGCAGGTTTGACTTCTTCCTTCAGTACCATTGTTCTTTATCATATGTCACCTCCTGAAATGCATGAACATCGACCAATTATTTTTGGTACAGTGACTCTGTGTATTCCTTCCATCTTCTTTTGATGCTTTCTGCATCATTCAGTATTTTGCCCATAGAGTCTTTCATTATTGCAACTCAAGGCTTAAGTTTTTTCCTCAGTTCTTCAGCTTGAGAAATGCCAAGCGTGTTCTCCCCTTTTGGTCTTTTCACTGTAGGTCTGCACATTTCATTATAGTAATTGGCTTTCTCTGCTTAAGCTGTTCTTTGAAATCTTCTGTTCAGCTCTTTTATCTTGTCATTTCTTCTATTTTCTTTAGCTATTCTCTGCTCAAGGGCAAGTTTCAGAGTCTCTTCTGACATCCATTTTGTTCTTTTCTTTTCTTGTCTTTTTAATGACTTCTTGTTCTCTTCATGGATGATGTTCTTGATGTCATCCCACAATTCCTTTGATTCTCAGTCATTGGTGTTCATTGCATCAAATCTATTCTTTAAATGGTCTCTAAATTCAGGAGGGATATTATCAAGGCCATATTTTGGCTCTCATGGACTTGTTTTAATTGTCTTCAACCTCAACTTGAACTTGCATATGAGTAGTTGATGGTTTGTTCCCCAATCAGCTCCTGGCCTTCTTTTGCCTGAAGATATTGAACTTCTCCATTGCCTCTTGCCACAGATGTAGTCAATCTGAGTCCTGTGCATTCCATCTGGTGAAGTCCATGTGTATAGTCTTTGCTTATGTTGTAGAAAAAAGGTATTTGCAGTGAGTAAGTTGTTGGTCTCACAAAATTCTATCATGTGATCTCCAGCATTATTTCTACCTCCAAGGCCATATTTTCCAACTACAGGTGACTTGTCTTTGCTTCCAACTTTTGGATTCCAGTCACCAGTGATAATCAACACATCTTGATTGCATGTTCAATCAATTTCAGACTGCAGAAGTTGGTAGAATTCTTCAATATCCTCATCTTGGTTTTGGTGGTTAGTGCATAAATTTGGATAATAGGAGTAGTAACTGGTCTTCTTTGTAGGAGTATGGATATTATCTTATCACTGACACCATTGTACTTCAGGACAGATCTTGAAACAGTCTTTGTGATGATGAATGCCACACCATTCCTCTTCAATTTGCCATTCTGGCATAGTAGATCATATGGTTGTCTGATTCAAAATGGTCAAAACCAGTCCATTTCACCTCATTAATGCCTAGGATATCGATCTTTATGCGTTCCATTTAATTTTTGATGACTTCCAATTTTCCTAGATTCATACTTCATACATTCCAAGTTCCAGTTATTAATAGACGTTTGCATTTGTTTCTGCTCATTTTGAGTTGTGCCACATCAGCCAGTGGAGGTCCTGAAAGCTTTACTTTATCCATATCATTAAGGCTGTCTCTACTCTGAGGAGTCAGCTCTTCCCCAGTAAAATTTTGAGTGCCTTCCAAACTGATGGGCTCATCTTCCAGCCATATGTCAATGTTTCAGGGGTGTTCTTAACGTTTTCCATTAATATGTCAGACAGTGTTTCACTGCTATTCATAAAGTTTTCACTGGCCAATTCTTTGAGAAGTCAAAGGCCTCTTTGTTCTTCCAAGTCTGTCTAAGCCTGGAAGTGCCACTGAAATTTCTCCACCATGGGTAACCCTGTTGGCATTTTGCAATATGGTGGCATAGCCTTTAGCCTCACAGCAACACATAAGCCACCAAGGATGACAAACTGACAGACAAGCTCGTCTTCCTTAGTTGTTCCTAACCCTTCTACACCTGCTTACTTCAGGCCCCGGTCTTAATATAGAGCCACCCCCAAGTGAAAAGCAGCCTCCAAACCCCTTGACCATCTACCTCAGGTCCCAGCCTTAATAATAAGCCACAGCCAAGTGAAAAGCATACTCCAAGGCCAGGCCTGCCTACCTCAGTCCTCGGCCTTAATATAGAGCCACACCCAAATGAAAAACAGCCTCCAAGCTCTGGGCCTGCCTACCTCAGGCCCGGGGCTTAATATAGGGCCACAACCAAATGATATATAAGGTAAGTTAAGTTATATATAAGGTAATTAATTATAGGTATGCAATTGTGTTGTTAATCTCAATTTGACCTTTGTCCATAAATCATGCATTTATAGTCAGGTCCAGTTGCTCTTTCTAGTAGTTCCATTCTCTGCTTTGCTCTTGACTCAGCCTAGAGCCTTCCCTCAACCTTCCTGATGGCTGAGGAAGAAAGTCTCTCTCTGTCTAGATTCTTTCATTTATTCAAAAAATATTTATTGTGTCCCTGTGTGGCAGGCATTGTTCTGGACATTTAGGATATATTTGTGGACAAAACAGACCAAGATCCATTCAGAAAAGGGGAAAGATAGACAATAAGTAAGAAATATATATATAAATTACTTACTATGTTAGAAGTTAATGCCATGGGAATAAAAAAGAAGAATATTATACAGGTTAAAAGTTGACTATATGAGTCTAAAGTTTGGAAAAGAGGTCTGCGCTAGAGAGATAAATGCGGGATTCATGGCATATTATTTTAAAAAAACAAACCCCACTATTCTTAAGTCAATTCTGACTCATAGCAACCCCCATTGCATTACCAAGGCTGTAAATCTTACAGAAGTAGATTGCCTTATCTTCCTCCCATGGAGCAGCTAGTGGGTTTGAATTGCTGACCTTCTGGTTAGCAACCAAATGTCTTAGGCACTGTGCGACCAGAGCTTCTTTCATGGCATATTCCAAAGAAGAAAAAACCCCAAACTCACTGCCGTTGAGTCGATTTCGACTCATAGCGACCCCTACTTGGGTTTCTGAGGCAGTATCTCTACAGAAGTGGATTGTCCAATCTTCCTTTCAAGGAGTGGCTGGTGGGTTTGAACTGCCATCCTTCTGGTTAGCAGTCAAATGTCTTAGACATTATGCCATCAGAGCTCCCTAATGGCATATTAGTGGCCTTTAAAATCATGTATCTGTATGAGATAATCAAAAGAGAGAGGTAAAGATGATTAGAGGGCTGAGGTATGAGCCCTGGACACTTTAACACTGAGAGGTCAGGGAGAAGAGTTGTTGTTAGGTGCTGTTGCATGGCTCTGACTCATAGAGATACTATATATAGCAGAATGAAACACTGCCCAGTCCTAGTCCTGCACCATCCTAACAATTGTTGCTATATTTGAGCCCATTGTTGCAGTCACTGTGTCAATCCATCTCATTGATGGTTTTCTCTTTTTTGCTGACCCTCTATTTTACCAAGTATGATATCCTTCTCCAGGGACTGGCCCCTCCTGACATGACCAAAGTATAAGAGGCAAAGTCTTGCCATTCTTGCTTCTAAGGAGAATTCCAACTGTACTTCATCCAAGACACATTTGTGTGTTCTTCTGGCAGTCCATGGTACATTCAATATTCTTTGCCAACACCACTCAAAAGCGTCAATTCTTCTGTGGTCTTTCTAATTCATTGTCCAGCTCTTGCGTGCATATGAGGTCATTGAAAATACCATGGCTTGGGTAAGACACACCATAGTCTTCAAAGTGACATTTTTACTCTTTAACGTTTTAAAAAGGTCTTTTGGAACAGATTTGCCCAATACAAATACATTGTTTGATTTCTTGGCTGCTGCTTCCATGGGCATTGATTGTGGACCCAATTAAAATGAAATCCTTGACAACTTCAATCTTAGAATGTAATTATCAGCTGAGAGTGAGGATGGGAAGAAAATGTGCAGGGTTTAAGATGAGAAGGTATGAAACTGTCATCTAGGACAATAGGTGAGTGAATGGACTAGGGAAATAAAAGTATGACTGTTCATCATCATGAATTTAAAGTGAGATCAGGCAGTGTGATCATGTGTTTTTCTCTATCCATGTTCAGTTGCAGGGGTGGAAGTGTGGAGCAGACAGAGTTGGATTTTATTAGGTTTATTGTGGTGTCCTTGGGTGGTGAATGATTAACACACTTACCTGCCAACTGAAATGTTGGAAGTTTGAGTCTACTCAGAAGTGCCTCAGAAGAAATGCCTGGTGGACTACTTCTGAAAAAATCAGAAAAAACCCTATGGAGCACAGTTCTACTTTAACACACCTTGGGTCACCATGAGTTGGAACTGACTTGATAGAATTGTTTTTTTATTATCTTGCCAGGGAAGTATGACAAAGAAAAAGAGGGGCAAGGAATTGAGGGAATGATTAAGATGTGATTATAATGACTGACCATGAAATTTGGGTCAGAAGGGAAGTAAGGACATGAAGAGAATGGGCAACAGTGAAGGGTGGAGGAATCAACAGATTGGAGGTCCTGGTGGAGTCAAAGGATGGTTAGGATTGAATGAGGAGGTGAACTGGAAAAATAGGAGGTTGAAGTTAGAAAGTTGAGATGATGGTGGAGTTGCCATTACTGGTGATCACAACTATGGGTTCAGTGGAGGGAAGATAATTGTAGAAGAGTTCAAGGGAATGAGGAGTCTGGATATTAGAAGGGTTATCAAGTTCATATAGAAATCACCAAGGGTTGAGACAATATTACAGATAGTGACAGTGAGCCAAGATCTAAAATAATTGAAAAATAACTCTGTAGGTCAAGAGAAGACAATAGTGGGTGATATAATCTGATGAGAGGAGATTCATTCTGGGGTGTGTGGGGTTTATGGAGGAGGGAAGAGATACTTCTGAAAGTGACAGTGAGGAGTGAGAAGGACACCTCTTCACCTCTAGGCTTGGTGATGAGGGCTGTGAAAGAAAAAAACTACCACTTGATGAGAAGGCTTTGAGGGCAGCTGAGAACTCAGAGGAGAGCCAGGTGTTCTACAAGGAAAGCAGTGAAGAGGATGCTCAAAGAATAGGTGGAGGATGATGGAGATTTTGCTAATCATAGATTCTGACCTCCAGGGGGCAGGGAGGAAGAAGTTAGGAGTTTGGGAGAGTGGGAGAAGTGACAGGACGGAGGGGAAGCAGAGCCTTATGTGGATTAGAGGGCTGGAGGTGAGGTGATCTGGGAGCTAGGGAGCTTTTAGGAACTCACTGCCCTCGAGTCAGATCCAACTCATAGTGACCCCTCCTTGGGTTTCTGAGGCGGTATCATTACAGAAGTAGATTGCCCAACCTTCCTTCCAAGGGGAGCTTTTAGGACTGGCATAAATGGGGCCAAGGACACAATGAGATTAGTCCCCATGCATGCAAAGCTGTGAGGTTAGAGTTCAGGATGGTGGGCTTCAGGGGCTCCTTCTTCTCACCCGATTATGAGGGAAGGCTAGAGGAGGCTCTCTGAACAAAATGTGCCCTATCCTAGTGTGAGGACTCTCCGCAGGGATCTCTCCTCCTGTTCTCTACTTTCTAAGCTTTTATCCAAAGGCTACACCCAGCAGTTGTGCGATTCTCACTCTGACACATTATCCACTGACTTTAAAAGAGGCCGAATAGATTTTCCTCTCTGTGAATAATGAACTTCCTGTTTCTCTACAAGCCCTAAAAGTACTTCACATCCTCCCCTCTCAGTGCCCCACAGCACACATCCGGGGATCTGTTGACATACTTGTCACATGGGCTACAGCTCCAAAAATTCTGTGTTCAAATATTCACAGAGCAGAAAATCCCCAGATCTGCATTTTGGGAAGCTTGAGGCAGGCCCACGTTCCATCAGACAGGCCCTTCTGGGGCCATCTCAAATATTCCCGTCTCCATACAAAACCTCCCCTCATTCTTCTCCCTTATGCCCCCACAATAAACTGCTTTAGAAGGAAGAGCTTCCAAATTCCAGGAAATGATTTTCATCATGTGGTCCACATTTCAGAGAATACAGCTGCTCACCATCTTGGTGAATGAGATCGTGATTTGGTTCCTTCCTGGCTTCCCAGACTCCAGTTAATCACTTGGTCCTCATCTTCATTCAGCAGCAATCCTGGACGCAGCTCAATCCTGGCTGAAAGTCAGGCCCATTCCTTTGGGCTGGCTCACAGCCTGAGTCGCCAGCCCTCTAATCACCTCCAGGGTTTGCCTCTGGATATTACCCAAGGCACTTCCAGGAGGAGGTGCAGGGAAGGGGGCCCAGGAGGCTAATAAAAGCCTGGTGTTGCTGATATAAATGAGAGGAAGAGCTCTTGGGAAACAGGAGATGTTTCCGTTGCACATGCTAGTTTCATAACAGCTGTTTGAATACCAATTCTCACCTTGTGGTCTTCTAAAATCAACAACCAAACCAGTTGCCGTAGAGTTGATTTCAACTCATGGTAACCCAGTGTATGTCAGAATAGAACTGTGCTCCATATGGTTTTCACTGGCTGAGTTTTCGGTAGATCACCAGCCAAGGAGCTCTGGTGGTACAGTGGCTAAGCCTTCAGCTGTGAATCCAAAGGTCAGTGGTTCAAATGCAGCAGCCATTTTGAAGGAGAAAGATGTGGCCATCTGCTTCTGTAAAGATTACAGCCTTGGAAACCCTATAGGACAGTTCAACTCTGTCCCACAGGGTTGGTATGAGTAGGAATCCATTGGACAACATTTTTTTTTTTTTTTTTTAGGATTTGGGTGAAGATTTACAGAGTAAATTCACTTTTCATACAGCAGTTCACATATACTTTGTCTCATGTCATTGACCAAAATTTACAATGCAGCAGCTCCCCTCCCACTTCCTCCCCATAGTTACCTCCTCCCAGTGTCCATCCCTTCATACTCTTCTGCACCCTGAGCTATCTCCCTGTGCATAAGCAGCCCTTCCTTCTCCCATGATTGTTCTCTCCAGGGCGTGTGTCTACTTGAGGTAAATGTTTAACTCACATGCCTGTACTTTGTTTGGCTGGAAACCACAGTTGTGGGTTCAATTCCAGACCTGAAGGGCAGCTAGGGGCCATAGTCTCAGTGGTTACACCAGGCTCCATTGGACCAGCAAACCTGGTCCCCACCTTCTTTTTTTTTTTGCCTCCAAATGATTTTGAGTTTTGTACCACATTGTTCTCCCTCTTTATGCAGGATCTCCTACATCCCTTCCAAGTGGATGGCAGTGGTAGCTGGGCACCATCTAGTTCTTCTGGTCTCATAGTTGTATAGGTTGCAGATTGGATGGTGTACCAGTCGCTAGGACTGATTGTTTCCATTAATTTTGGTTTTCTTCTTTCTTCTTGATGAGGAGAGACCTGTTGTTGCATCTAGATGGCAGCTTCCTAGCTTTTAAGGTCCCAGTCGCTACTCGCCAAAGTAGTAGGTGGAATAATGTTTGTACAACATTTTTATTTTTATTTTTAATTTAGATCATCAGTCAGGTCTTTCTTTCATGGTGCCTCCGGGAGGGTTCAAACCTCCAACTTTTCAGTTAGGAGCTGAGTGCATTAACCATTTATACCACCCATTTGTGCAAGTCCTTGTGGTTCCTGAGTCCTGGGTTGGGAAAACAGGGAACTAGAAATCTTCTCTGTTCTGCTCTGTCATGGCCTGATGTCTTGTCTGTGGGAGCCATTCTTTCTCTCTTTCTTCTTCTTATTTCAACTACCATATTTTTATGCAAATAAAGCACCTGTTACAGTTTTTGCAAACTGTGCAACCCCTTCTTCATCAGTTCCAACTTGTGCTATGCCTGTTATATGCAAAAAATATGGTAACTTCCCTTAAGTAGCTCTCAGGATAAGATATTCATACCGGAATGTGACTACATTCACTAAAGACCTCTTTAAGGCGCCCTGGTGGTTAAAACGCTTGGCTGTTAACGGAAAGGTTATGAGTTCAAACTCACCAACTGCTCTGTGAGAGATTTACTGCTTCTGTAAAGATTTACAGCTTGTGGGGAAGTTCTACTCTGTTCTATCGGGTCACTATGAGTTGGAATTTACTCTGCGGTAACAGGTTTGGAAAGACTTCTTTAGTCAATATTTGTATTTTAGTGAGAGAGGATCACCAAACTCAAATGCTGATGGCCAAGCAACTGTGTGGGAGTAGAAGATGGAGTGGTAGGGACTGAGGTATACTGCAGGGTGTATGTCAGTGTGGCCAGATCTTCACTTTTGGGGAGACAAGCTAAAACATTCAGATACTCCATATGCAGCCTTCCAATTTTTGGTAATGAATTCAACCTTAAAATAGATAAATAAATTAGGAGAGCCAGAAAAAATGATCTGTTTGGCTCACCTTGGTGCATGGTCCAGAGTGAGATATTGGTGACCTCCATAAATTTAAGTACCCATTTGTTTGTGTATTGAGCACAATGGTTCTTTTATGGTAGATTTTTAGGGGAAAAAAGATCATTTGGGCCTCCTTGTGGTCCCTGAGTCCCTGGGTTGGGCAAAGAGTTAAGTGCTAGGCTACTAATCAAGGGGTTGGAGGAACCCACCCAGATGTATCTCAGAAAAAAGGCCTGGTGATCTGCTCTTGAAAGGTCACAACCTTGAAAAACTAGGAGTGCAGTTCCATTAGCACTCCACTTAACTTGATTGCAACTGTTTTATTTTTGGTAGTTCCTAAAGTCACCCTAGAAGGGCTGGTATGGGGCTGACTCTGGCTTTGTGACTTGAATCCAGTCCACTTGGAATTCTGCTCCTATGGACAGTTTGTTCCTCTTTACACTGGAGCCTTGTAAGAGGTTGTCTGGGCCCCTCAGGGAAAAACATTAAGTTCACTGAGTCTGCAGTCACTCAGGTCAGATAGAGGCAGGTGAGTTAAAGGAAAGTCTTTTTCACAGTGAAATGCAGTTATAGGTCCCTCTCTGGTCAGAGAGACCAGCAGAGTTCATTATCTCATAGCACAGTTTAACATGTGACCTCTGATGGCAGACCCTGTGTTCAAACTCCTGCTCTACTAGCTAGATGTACTTAACTGCTCAGTTTCCTCAACTGTAAAATGGGGCAATAATAGTACATTTTACATAGACTTCAGCAAGTATATGTATATATTTTCCAAACCAAAACCAAACTCACTGCCTTTGAGTCAGATCCGACTAATTACCCCTCCTTGAGTTTCCGAGGAGGTATCACGAGGGAAGTAGATTGCCCAACCTTCCTTCCAAGGACTGGCTGGGTTGGTGGGTGTGAACCACCAGTCTTTTGGTTAGCAGTCAAATACCTTAGGCACTATGCCACCAGAGTTTCTGTATATATTTTAGAGCTTGCAAAATGCTGTCTTAGCACAGTGTCTGAAGAAGTTTCTGCATTGGAAAAGTACCCATACGTGACTTCATTTTTAGAAGGCTTACGTACTATGTCTTAAAATAGGGATTTATTTATTTAAAGCTTATTTGTACAGCTACATTTGACGACTCTGATTCAGATGCTTCATTCATCATCTTCAAATTTGTATCCTGCAGAGGAGCATTACCCATTTTTACCTTTCCTCCAAGCTATAGAGTCTTGCTGAGTTCCCCGGGGATGATTTTTGTGTCTTGAGTCGCTTGGTCCCAGGTGGTGGAACTTCATTAACCTTTTTTTCCAATGGAGTCTCTTGTTAGTCGACAGGCTCCTCTTCACTGAAATGCACCCCACCAAGTCTCAACCCCAAGAGACTGGCTTAGAAAGTCCCACTAAGCTTCTGGGAACTATTCTTCTGGGAAAGTTAACTCTTCTCAAGTGGGGCAATATCTCTTCCTTATATGTATTTTCAGCTTCTTTCTTCCCTTCTTTAGGCTGTGTTTGTTTGTTTTGTTTTCCAAACAAGAAGTTACCAAAAAATTAAAAATCAAAATTTAAATTGTAAAATCCGATTGAGGTTGTTGCCTTCCAACCCTAAGGAACCCTTCATCCATTTCCACTGAGGGGTCAGCATGTCTTGATGACAGCCCACAGTCTCGGGTATCTGAGAGTTTATTGTTATGTGCTGTCCAGTTGTACCCGACCCATAGCGACCCCTCCTTGGGTGTCTGAGGTGGTATCCCTACGGAAGTAGGATTGCCCAACCTTCCTTCCGAGGAGTGGCTGGTGGGTTTGAACCACCAGCCTTCTGGTTAGCAGTCAAGTACCTTAGGCACTAT
>NW_006921931.1:1577263-1595035 GCF_000298275.1 Orycteropus afer afer
GGGGGGGGGATGAAGGCAGTCTGCCCTTGGAAGTTAGGGTGGTGTATCTTGAGTATGGAGTTCCTGGTTGGTGCTGTTGGTTAGCTCGCTGCTAAAGGAAAGTTTGTTGGTTTGAGTTCACTCAGAGGCTCCTCTGAAGAAAGGCCTAGAGATCGACTTCCAAAAATTCTATCACTGAAAACCCTGTGGAGCACAATTCTACTCCAGTATTCATGGGATCGCCATGAATGGGAATCACTAGAGAGAAATATATATATGCTCTGGTGGCCTAGTGCCTGAGGCATTTAACTGCTAACCAGAAGGCTGGTGATTCAAACCCACCAGCCACTCCTAGGAAAGAAGATTGTGCAATCTACTTCCATAGAGATACCACCTAGGAAACCCAAGGAGGGGTCACTATGAGTCCAATCCACTCCACAGCAGTGAGGTTTTTTTTTTTATCTTGGGTATAGGAAAACTCTCAGGTTGGGCAGTCAAGGGGGTCTCAAGAGGGGAAGGGGAAGCCAGGCTCGATGACCAGTCCTCTGGGAAAGATGAAATGAGCTTCTCTACTGCTGACAGACCCACCTGCAGTGCCGGAAGTTCTGGGCTCAGAGGACTATGCAGAGGGAGGGGCTTCTCAGCCTTCCAGCTGGTCTAGGATATTTATAGTCCTGTTTCTGGACCTGTCCCCACCTGGATTTATGCTGCCCGTTGCTGTGACACATGTAGGGAATAAAGAGCACATCTTATTTCCAGAGGCTAGTTCTTGGCCATGGGACTCTGGCTGGAATGAAAGTTAAAAAGCAGCGGGTGGCTAAACACGGAGCCATCGAGTCGATTTCAATTTGGATTCATAGTGACGCCATAGGGTAGCTGTAAAACTGCCCCATTGGGTTTCCAAGGTTGTAATCTTTACAGAAGCAGACTGCCACATTGTTCTCCCAGAGAGTGGCTGGTTGGCGGGTTCGAACTTATGATCTTTGGGGTTAGCAGCCTAGCCTTTAACAACTTCACCACCAGGGTTCCTTCACTTGGTGGTCAGGCCTCGTGAAATCAGTACTTTCTAGCCTCTCAGTAGTGTCAGATTTGCACCAGCCGTTGGAGTGGGTAAAGCAAGTGGGGGCGATGGCGGAAGCGAATCCTACCCTCAACAGCCACCCACACCCTCACGTTTCCTCCGCACCCCTAGGTGGGACACAGACGGAGACCAAGGAGTAGCTCCTCACTAGGATTAAAGGAGGGAACATTCTTTCCTTCTGTCCCCCGGGGGAATCTGCAGCTTGAAAGTGAAGCCCAAGAACAAGTTGTTGCCTATCCTCTATTCGGACCTGCTAGACTCAGGAGTCCACCTTTGCGGACGCATCAACGGGCCTGGAAGGGGAGTCTGACCTTCAGCTTCCCCTAATCACCTTGTGTCTGGCTGATGTTAGACTGCGATGACATCATTCTGAAAAATGTAAATAAATGTCCTTTGGGGTTTTCAAGAATCTAGTGTTTGGGGAGAGGGCGTTGCTTAATCCCAGAAGACTCTAATGTTGGCATGTTTTAAATACATGAGAGCAATCTTCGTGAGGCCCTAGCGCGAAGGCAGCCGTCTACTCTGCCTGCTTGCACCGCCTACCCTGACTGCTCCACCGCGACATAGGCTGCGGAAGAGGCGGGGGCAGGGTGGGCAGTAAGATCTTCAGAGATACAAGCAAAGGATTGTAGCGATACTGGAGAAACAAAACAATCATTAACATTTATCCAGCACTTTCCTACTTCATTTTACTTCCTACTTCATTTTACTTCAGGGCAGCTCAAATGAAGTAGGCACTACTGTTAGAGTCATCGTTTCACAAATGGAGAAATTGAGGCTTAGAAAGGTTAAGGGACTTGCCCCACAGTTACGTGTTGTTATTGTTGTTATATGCCATCGAGTCGGACCCGACTCATAGCGACCCCTCCTTGGGTTTCCGAGGCAGTATCACTGCGGAAGTAGATTGCCCCATCTTCCTTCCGAGGAGTGGCTGGTGGGTTTGAACCGCCAGCCTTCTTGTTAGCAGTCAAGTGCCTTAGGCACTATGCTACCAGAGCTACGTCGTAAGTGTCAACTTCCGTTTCAGTCTGATTCTGAGGACTCCTAGGAGCACTCCGAAGGCTCCTCCAGGCGCCCCGGGGTGGCGGAGGCGGAGGCGGAGCGCTCGGCAGGGGAGAGGTTTCTAAGGCGCCCGCGCCGGGAGGGGCCAGAGCCCGACCGGCCGCACAGACCCGGCCGGGGCTGCTGGAAAGGCCGGTTTGGTTGCCCGGGAGGAGAAGACAGGCGCCCAGCAATTTCGAGCAGGACGCCGATGCCCGGGCAGCTACCAGACGCGGCTGGAGACTGAGCGCGCCGCAGGCTCCCATCTCCTCGCTGCGCTGCGGTCGAGAGCGAGCAGGGCCTCTTAACGCGCAGCGCAGAGGAAACGTCTGGAATTCCTCCCGGCGCGCCTCGCAGAGCCTCGGAGCAGGCGGGGCTTCCCCAGCTGCCCCGGGTGGGAGACGTGGAGGGTTGTGCTCCGGGGAGCGGGTCCTGGATAGTGTTGTGGGGGTGAGGGGTGCCTCCGCGCTCAGCGCCGGGCGCCGGCCATTGGGGCCTTTCCCCGGGAACGCTTGGCCACCCTACGAACATCTGGGTTCCCCGAAAGGTCTAGGGGAGCGAGTGAAGAGGCTCAGGCTAGACGCCCTGGCCCAGCATCACCCATCTCGCTCAGACCTGAGAATTGACAGCGCCCTGGGATTGGCCACCTGCACAGGTGTCTTGCACCCAGTGCTGATCCCCGTCAGCCCCTTGGCCCCAAGGAGGTGCCCAACCCACGTGTGCTTCAGCGAAGGAGAGTGCTGAGGACCTGGGCTCTTCTCTGGGCAGTGAGACTTCCTCAGGCCCCAGCCTCGGCGCTGAGGCCCTGGGATTTTGGAAGGCCCTGGCCATTGATTTCTCCAAATGTTCTAGGCCTGGCCCTCAAGTGCTGCACAGGCCTGGGAGCAAAATAGGGAGTTGTCTTGGAGGGGATGAGACTTGGCAGGTGGAAGAAGTTGGCCCTCCAGGAGAACACGGAGACCAGTAGTGGTACAGTGGGAGGGGCTGGATGGGGTGCAGGTTAGTAGAGGCAGGGTAAGGCAGTGAGTTCCTGAGGTGAAGCAGCGGCCTGGGCCTGGGTAAGGAGTCCCTCTCAGACTGTTCCATTGGTGTGGGAGCATGAGAAGGAAAAGAAAAATCTTTTTTGGGGTCAGCCTAGACTGGGAAAACTTCCTGGATATGATTTGGGTAGAGGATTGGAAGATGAGAAGATCAGTGGAAGAGGGTGGCCTATGGGACTAGAGGCAGAGGCTAGTTGATGTAGCATCTTTGTTTTCTCTGTTTCCTTTTCTTTGGGTTGCCTGGTCCAGTCAAGAATGGCATCTTGAGGCTCCTTTAACCTCAGGCTCATACCCCTAAATTCTCACCACTGAGTGTTGCTGTGCTATACTCTCCTGCTTCCGTTTACCCTCAGGCCAGAGGCCCTCATTTCTTTCTCTGGCTGGTGAATCCCACTCAGGCTTCCAGATCAAATGTCTTCTCAAAAAAATTCACTGTTGTTGAGTCGGATCTGACTCATAGCAACCCCTCCTTGGGTTTCTGAGGCAGTATCCCTATGGAAGTAGATTGCTCAATCTACCTTCCGAAATGTCTTCTAGTCTCTGTGAATTCTTCCTTGATCCCACTAACTTCTACTTCCTCCATTTGCTCCTATGATATAAATTATTATGTCTTTCACACCAGATATTTGTTTATAAATATATCTCCCCAGTTAGATTATAGTCCACAAAGGCAGAGATTGACTGAATCTTATGTATCTCTGTGGGCCCAGTGTTTGCCTTAAAAACACTGCTTAAATGTTTGTTGAATGAATGAACAAGAGAAAAAAGAAGGTATTGGGCAAGTGCAGTACACAGAATGAGAGACCAGAGGAAACACTGGCCAGATGTGGATCTTGCCAGAAAACTCTAATCTTTGCTACCTTTATACACAGAGAACCTGCTTCCTAGTCCCTGCCTTGTCCCCTCTCACCTGTCACTCTACAACTGGCCCAGTATGCAGTGTCTAGCATCATCACTTCTACTCTGGAAGTAGGACTACTCTGACCTTCAAACCTTGATCCTAACTTTAATGTGAACCCCAGTTTTCCCTTTCTTGACCTGGGCCCTAGGGTCCGAGCTTGGCTTAGTTGATATATGCCTGTTTCCCCATCCTCTTTCCACCCTTTACCCTCCTAATGCTGGCCCACCTCATTTCTCAGGGATACCTCCCGATTACACAGTGTTTCCCACTGTTTCAAACAGTACTGTGGCACAGAAAGGTGGTGCCTTCGTCCAAGGCTGGAAATAGCAATGGTGGTGGCTGTGTTTGCTTACCCTCCAGTAGGATGGCTTCAAGCTCAGAAGCAGGACAGGGATGGAGTATGGAGTTTGGGAAACTGGCCCACAACACCTCTGAGTCCAAGTTACTATTACAAGTCTTCACACTCTCCAGGGGTTTCTAGAAAGACAGACCTAGGTCTGAGGGGAGCTCTCCTCAGAGTAAGTTCCCAAAAGGCACCAGAGCCAGGCCTGCCTTGATATGCTAGGCCCTCCTCAGGCAGGCCTAGTAGGTAGAGTTGGACGTGGAGAGGAACAGGGAAAAAAGTGTCGTTTCCAAGGCTACCTGTGGATTCTCACCCAGGAGGAGCAAGCCCTCCACACAGACATACACAGAAAAACACAGGTCATAGTGATAGTTCAGTTCTGGGAATGTTGGAAGTCAACACCCCTACATTTTTCAAAAGAAAAAGGAACAAATTTTGACATTTTTGCTCCAGAAACAGGAACTGGCCACTACACTGACCTCTAAGAATCACTTCCTCATCTCCATGCACTGAAGGGGTAGATCCCTTCAATTCTTCTGTTTTCTCACCAGGGTTCTGTGGGCAGGAGCACCAGGCATTAATGGGGATAGTAGGAGAGAGAAGGGAAAGACAGGGAGAAAGGGGTGGTAGAAAGGAGCAGGGGAAGGAAGGGGAGACATTTTTAAAGTGAGGAGGCCAGGAACCTGATAGAGATGGTCCAGAAGGCACCTGGCACCTAATAGGTGCTCAATGTAGCTATTATTTTCATCTCCTGGTGGAAAGAACAGGGCAGTCTTGTGCTGTAGTGGTTAAAGTATTTGGCTGCTAACCCAAAAGTTGGTGGTTTGAACCTACTAGCTGTTCTGCAGAAGAAAGATGAGGCAACCTGTTTGGTAAAGATTTACAGCCTTGAAAACTCAGTGGAGTCACTATGAGTCAGAATCAACTTGATGGCAGTGAGTTTGGTTTTTTTGTTTGGTGGAAGGAACATCAGTATTGTGTGTCCCTTAGAGCTCATGATTCCTTGTACCTGTGTCACAGCATTGAAGCACAGCCATGCATATTCACAGCAAATACCCTTAGCCGTATTACTGCCTGTGCATTTACTGAGCACCACTAGGTGTCAAGCATGTTGCTGTGTATTGGGTAAATAAGAAACAGATTTTTCCCTTGCAGAGTTTAGAGTTGAATACAAGGAATTGGCGTTCAAATAATAAAGCATTACAACAGTGAAGCCAATGATAACAATTGTAAAAAGAGGAGGGAGAGGCATGGCAGATTGGGAAGGAGCAAGAAAGGCCTTAAGAAGAAGGTAGTATTGGAAGTTGGCTTTGAAAGGCAGAAGGTCATTTGACTGGTGGAAATGGAGGAGGGAAGATATTCCAGGGAAAAGGAACAGCATCAGCAAAGGTGCAGAGTACATTCAGGGTGCTGAGAACATACGTACAAGTATGAACAACAGAATGATGGGAGCTGCAGCTGGAGCAGAAGAAAAATCAACTTACTGCCATCTAGTCGATTCCGACTCATAGCAACCCCCATTGGGAGTTTCCTGAGGCTGTAAATATTTTCGGAAGTAAATTGTCCTATGTTCCTTCCACGAAGCGGCTGGTGAGTTTGAACCACTGACCTCTGGCACCTCTGGCACTGACCTCGAAGTACCCAGATACCTTATTCACCAGGTCACCAGAGCTCCTTGGAGCAGGAGGTGGGGCCCACTTTGTGGAGGTCCCTGAGAATCAGACAGAAGCAGGTGAAGTTCTTTAGAGGATCATGACAAGGCCTTGACTGGCAAAAGCATGACAAATATGACATCAACATGTGGCTGAGAGCTCAGAGAAAGAAGTGACAATAGGAAGGATTAAAGAAAGAAAGGGAAGCAGCCAGGCTCATGTTGACAACCAGGCCATTCAAGTGTTTTCTGTTTCTGGCTCCTCAGAAGTGTGCAGCCTGCCTGAAATCCATCCTAATTGACTAGGTCCTTGTAGGTCAAAGTTTTTGCTGCAGCGGGTGCTGAGCTTTGCTCCCCTTTGGGAGGAAAGCTTGTATCAAAGGTGTATCTGTGTTCTTGTTTGAAATGATGAGATCAGGTGCTACTGTGGGCAATCTGAGGCCTCCCTCCTCCTTGTGGGTTGGCTAATGAAGGGGTCTGTGCTGGTGGGAAGTGTGAGTGGGGTGAGGGCAGAGGTTTGGGCTCTGGAACAGGTAAGACTGTTCCCCACCCCCAGCCTACCTCATCTCTCAGTCCAGAGCTCAAGAGGCCCAGCAGCACTAATGGAGGATAGACAGTCTTCCAAGGCAACTGAGGTGGGAAGAAGATGTGCCAGAGGCCTGAGAAGGACTGGGTAGAGGACACCTCTCATCACAAGGTCTCTGAAGAGACCCAGCCTCTTCCTGCTCTGTGTCTCTGTCCTTAACAGAGCACATCTCATGTGGGGCTGGAAGGAGTGTTCTTGGCCGTTGGCATAGAGAATTGTATTTATTATTATTATTTACAGATTTTATTTCTCATCCTAGGCTGTAAGCTCCTAGAGAGCAGAGATGGTATTTCCCACCTAGCTTAGCATTCAGTAGGCACGAAGGTGAAGGAAAGGGTTAAGGTCAGATGCCCTGTTGTGAGGAGGGGAAGTTTTAGGGGTAGCAGCAACAGCTGGGTTCACTGTTTTATCACACATCTTCCTCATGGCCCTTTGTGACTGTGAATCCCACTTCCTGTGCGGTCTTTTCTTGCTTCCTTCCTTCCTTATGGCTTCCTCACCTCCTATCTCCCACTTCTCCCATGGGGCATGTAAGCATTTGGCCAGTTTTTTCTATGAGTATTTACTGAGTATCTTTAATGTGTTGGGTACTATGCTAGGTAAGGAATACAATAATAGTGAATAATGGTGATGCTTGAAATGGTTAAACTGGTCCCCAGTTCCCCTGAGGGCCTGGGGATCTCTCCAAGGTCTGAGATGCCATTTGGCTGGAAGAGCAGTTTTTCCCTTACTAGCTATGATATTGTGGCGCCATCTTCTGGTTATATGTAGACAGACAGACAGACACACACACACACACACACACACACGTCTATACAGAAGCTCACAGTTATGTACACACAGTGAAAACAAACATGCTCACAAAGGGGCACACATAATGGAAACACAGGCTCAATGACATTTAGATTAAGGGTCTAGCACAGCACCTTATCCATCCTTGGTAGGAGTACAATATATACTAGTCTACAAAATAAAATAAAATCTAAATTCTTTATATCAGTTTACTTCCAGGATTATTTTCCACCATCTTTTCTAGACAATTAGCCTAGAATGTTCTGCTATGACCTGTTCTCTGCTTATGTCCTTGCCCCCTCCCCACAGCCTATGAATTCCTTAAGACCAAGCTCAAATGCCACCTTCTCCATTAGAAGCTACCCTTTGTCTCTCAGCTAAAGTAATAACTTCATCTTCTGAACTTTCATAATTTTTGTATTTATCATTTTACTTATTTTCATTTTAGCTATTTAAGGACATGTATTATCTCCTTTTGTCATCTATAAACTCTTGGAGTAGGATTTGTGCTTGACTGATGCTCATGCTCCCCACAGTGCCTGACACATTGCCTTGTGCATTAAGTGTTTGCTGAATGAATAAATAAACGACAGAATCATGGACACAGAGGAAGAGAAAATGTGCAGAAATGCAGATCCATGTACATAAATTTTTCTGTTCTTGCAAAAATAATGCATATTTACATAGAAGCATCGAAACACACACATATCTACAGCTGTAGCTGTGGGTAGATATGCTCCTTAAATTAAACCCTTTATTATTTCTGCTGTCTTCAGTCTCACCAGGTCCTCATTCCACTGATGGCAGCATTTCTTCTTTAACTGGTCCTTGTTTCCAGTTCTTCCCTTTCCACTCTTTCTAGTGCTAGCAGACTCTACCTTCCTAAAACAGTTCTTTTGATTGTGTTATATAAGTGCCTCCAGCACCTAGCCCTTTCTGCCTTGCATGGTAAAGTCTGGAAAGAGCAAAATCTTTTTTTTTTTTTTTTCTTTCCTTCCTTATCTTCTCTTCAGTGAAGGAAATGTTATGGGTTGAATTGTGTCCTTCAAAAAGTTATATTGAAATCCTCACCCCTGTACCTGTTGAGTGTGACCATGTTTTGGAAGAGGGGTTTCCTTTATTACATTAATGAGGCCATACTGGAGGAAGTTGGGTCCAAAACCTAATCCCTTCAGAGAGGTCTTACAAAAAGAGCAAAACAGACATAGACACAGATGGGTGCACATGTGCGTGCACACACACGTGGGGTGAGGGGTGCTGCCATGTGATGACAGAGGCAGATGAATCTGCAAGCCAGGAATGCCAAGAGTTTCTGGCAGCTGTTAGAAGCTGAAAGAAATAACAATCTTCTTCTAGAGTCAGTGTCCTAAATTCAGGCTTCTCGGGTCTTGAACTATGAGAAAATAAGTTTCTGTTCTTTAAAACCATTCACTTGTGGTATATTTTTATCACAACAGCTCTAGCAAACTAAGACCGGAAGTCATGTGACTGTTATAACCTGTGAAGAATTCGTGAAAGTAGTTTCTGGGTAGGTCTGTCATTTCTTGTCAAAAAAGATAGTCATGCTGCTGCCGTTCTGTCCTCCTTCCTTACTGCCTTGAATGTGCTTACAAAGGAGTTGCAGCATCCATCTTTAAACCATGAAAGAAAGACCAAAATGTTGCTCCTGACCTTACTGAGCAGCTGAACAAATGCTACGCCTTCCAGATTTCTTGTTTATGTGATAAAAATAAACCTGTTTGTTTTAGCCACTGCAAGTATGTTATGTGCATCTGAAAGTAGTCCTAACTCATGAGTCTTCAATGTCCCTCCCCCCACCTCCAATTCCCACAGGATAAAATCTAATTTCCTTACACTAGTATTCAGGAGTACTCATGAGCTGCTCCATTATTCATCAAGCCTTGTTCTCTGTGGCCATATCATAGTCCAAGCCTCCATTATCTCTCTTTCTTTTTAAAAATTGTGGTAAAATATACATAAGAAAACATTTGCCATTTTAACCCCTTTTAAATGTACATTCACATACATTCAGTGACATTAATTATATTAATAATGTCGTAAAACCCTTATTACTGTCCATTTTCAAATATATTTCATCCTCTAGTGGTGTAGTGCCTAAAGCATTTGACTGCTAATCAGAGGGCTGGTAGTTCAAACCCATTGGCCACTCCTCAGAAGGAAGATTGGGCCATCTACTTCCGTTGAGATACTGCCTGGGAAACTCAAGGAGAGGCTGCTATGAGTCAGGATCTGATCTGACGGCAGTGAGTCTTGAGTTTTTTAAAAATATATACACAGTTCATTGTTGTATGCCATCAAGTTGATTCTGACTCATAGTGACCCTCTAGGGCACAGGGGAACTGCTCCATAGGGTTTCCAAGTCTGTAATCTTTATATAAACAGACTGTCACATCTTTTTCCTGCAGAGAGGTTAGTAGGTTTGAACCACCAACCTTATTTTTACCAGCTCAGCTCTTAACCACTGAACCACCAGGATTCCTTCCTCCACATTTCAGTACCCCTTAAACAACTCCCAATTTCTCCCTCTTCTCAGCCCCTGGTACCCAGTACTAAGCTTTTATCTTGATTCATTTGCCTACTCTAAGTATTTTATACAAATGGGGTCATAGAGTATTTGCCCTTTTGTGCCTGACTTATTTTGCTCAGCATAATGTTTTCAAGGTTCATGCATGTTATAGCATGAATCAGAACTTCATTTCTCTTTATTGCTGTTGTTGTTGTTATGTGCCGTTGAGTCATCTCCGACTCATAGCATCCCCTCCTTGGGTTTCTGAGGCGGTATCACTACGAAAGTAGATCACCCAATCTTCTTTCTGAAGAGTGGCTGGTGGGTCTGAATGACCAACCTTCTGGTTAGCAGTCAAGTGCCTTAGGCACTATGCCACCAGAGCTCCCATTTCTCCTTATGGCTGGATAATATTCAATTGTATGGATATACCACATTTTGTTTATCTATTCATTTGTTGATGGACACTGTTTTTTTTTTTTTCTCCCACCTTTTGTCTGTTGTGAATAGTGCTGCAGTGAACATTTATGTACAACTATCTGTGTTGTATGCTCTGGTGGCGTAGTAGATAAGGCACTAGACTGCTAACTGGAAGATCAGCAGTTCAAACCCACCA
Source organism: Orycteropus afer afer (assembly GCF_000298275.1). Taxonomy (NCBI): domain Eukaryota; kingdom Metazoa; phylum Chordata; class Mammalia; order Tubulidentata; family Orycteropodidae; genus Orycteropus; species Orycteropus afer. The sequence goes on from NW_006921931.1 coordinate 1,587,821, forward strand.
GCTGCTCCACAGAAGGAAGATTGGGAGCCTTGGAAACCTAATGGGACTCGCTATGAGTTAGAAACGACTTGATGGCAGTAAGTATTCTTTTTGTTTGTTTGTTTATCTGCTTAAGTTCCTGCTCTCAATTCTGCTAGGTTATATGGTAATTCCATGTTTAACTTTTTGAGGAACTGCCAAACTGTTTTCTACAGTGGCTGCACTATTTTCCTTTCTACTAGTAATGCATGAGAGTTCTAATTTCTCCACATCCTTGCCAACACTTGTTATTTTCCTTTTTGTGATCATAGCCATCCTAGTGGGTGTGAAGTAGTATTTCATTGTGGTTTTGATTTGCATTTCCTTGATGATTAATAACATTGATATACAAGTTGCCATGTGCTTATTGGCCACTTATATATCTTCTTTGGGGAGACGTTTATTCAAATCCTTTGCACACTTTTTAAATTGAATTGTCTTTTTGTTGTTGAATTGCAGGAGTTCTTTATATATTCTGGGTATTAAACCCTTGTTATATATGTTGTTGCTGTTATGTGCCGTCGAGTTGGCCCCGACTAATAGCGACCCCTCCTCGGGTTTCTGAGGTGGTATCACTATGGAAGTAGATTGCCCAACCTTCCTTCCGAGGAGTGGCTGGGGGTTTGAATTGTCAGCCTTCTGGTTAGCAGTCAAATGCCTCAGGCACTAGGCTACCAGAGCTCCTTGTTAGATATAATGTTACCAAATATTTTCTCCTATTCTTTGTGCTGTCTATTTTCTTGATAAAGTTCTTTGATACTCAAAAGTTTTAAATTTTGATTTATCTAATCAAATTTATATAACTTTTCTTTTGTTGCTCAAGCTTTTGGTGTCATAATTAATGTATCATCTTTTGCCTAGACAATTTCAATACCTTCCTAACTTATGTCCTAGCTCCACTATTGACCTCACTGGCTTTTCTCACAGATGAGGGAGATCTATTTAAAATAAAATAATGTCAAATCAAAAGAAACCAAAGTGAGTCAAATAGAATAAGATATGTCTCTTCTATGCTTAAATCCTTTCAATGGCTTCTTATTGCATTTTGACTAAACCCAAACTCCTCAGTAAGATCCACAAGGATCTGCAGGGTCAAGATCCATGGTTCTTGACCCTGACAACACATTAGAACCACCTAGGGACATTTTAAAAATTATAAATGGCTAAACACCAATCTTAAGCATTCTGATTTAATTGGTATAGGGTAGGGTTTAGTGATATTTTTAAAAAGTTCTTGGGAGTATTCTAAAGTTCAGCTAGGGTTAAGAACCCCTGACTTAGAGCTCCTCTATTTTTCCATCCTCATCTAGTGTTTTACCACTTCTCTATCAGTTTGTCATACTGTGGTGGCTTGCATGTTGCTGTGAGGCTGGAGGTTATGCCACTGGTATTTCAAATACCAGCAGGGTCATCCATGGTGGACAGGTTTCAGCAGAGCTTCCAGACTAAGACATACTGGAAATAAGGAAGGGGCCATCCACGTCTCAAAAAATTGGGCAGTGAAAACCTTATGAATAGCAGTGAAACGCTGTATGATATATTACTAGAAAATTTTATGAATAGCCTTGAAACATGGTGTGATACAGTGCTGGAAGATGAGCCTCTCAGGTCAGAAGGCACACAAAATATAACTGGGGAAGAGCTGCCTTTCAAAGTAGAGTTGACCTTACTGACATGGATGGAATAAGTCTTTTGGACCTTCATTTGCTGATGAGGCATGACTCAAAATGGGAAGAAATAGCTGCAAACATCCATTAATAATTGGAATGTGGAATGTACAAAGTATGAATCTAGGAAAACTAGAAGTTGTCAAAAATGAAATGGAACATAAAAAGACTGATATCCTAGGCATTAATGAACTGAAATGGACTAGTATTCACCATTTTGAATCAGACAATCATATGATCTACCATGCTGAGAATGAAAAATTGAAGAGGAATGGTGTCACATTCACTGTCAGAAGAATATTTTGAGATCTGTCCTGAAGTCCAATGCTGTCAGTGATAGGATAATATCCATATACCTACAAGGAATACCAGTTAATACTACTATTATTCAAATTTACCCACCAACCGCTAAAGCCAAAGATAAAGAATTTGAAGATTTTATCAACTTCTGAAGTTTAAAATTGATCAAACATGCAATCAAGCTGTATTGATAATTACTGGTAATTGGAATGCAAAAGTTGGAAACAAAGAAGAATTATTAGTAGTTGGAAAATATGGCCTTGGTGACAGAAATCACACCAGAGATCACACGATAGAATTTTGCAAGACCAGTGGCTTATTCATTGTAAACACTGTTTTTTTTTTTTTTTTTTCCCCAACAATATAAATGGTGGCTATACACATGGATCTCACCAGATGGAGTACACAGAAATCAGAAGGACTACATCTGGGGAAAGAGGCGATGGAGAAGCTCAATAACATCAGTCAAAACAAGGCCAGGAGCTGACTGTGGAATAGACCATCAATTGCTCATGTGAAAGTATAAGTTGAAGCTGAAGAAAATTTAAAAAAGTTCACAAGAGCCAAAATATGAGCTTGATTATATCCCACCTGAATTTAGAGATCATCTGAAGAAAAGATTGACACATTGAATACTAATGACTGAAAACCAGCAAGTTTTTGGATGACACCAAGAACATCATATATGAAGAAAGCAGTCATTAAAAAGATGAGAAAGGAAGAAATGACCAAAACAGATGTCAGAAGAGACTCTGAAACTTGGTTTTGAGTGAAGAGTAACTAAAGCAAATGGAAGAAATGATGAGAAGCTGAACAGAAGATTTCAAGGGCAGCTTGAGAAGACCAAGTCATTATTATAATGAAATGTATAAAGACCTGGAGTTAGAAAACCAAAAGGGAAGAACACACTTGGCACTTCTCAAGCTGAAAGAACTAAAGAAAAAATTCAAGCCTCGAGTTGCAGTATTGAAGGATTCTATGGGCAAAATATTGAATGAAGCAGGAAGCATCAGAGGAAGATGGAAGGAATACACAGTCACTGTACCAAAAAGAACTGGTTGATGTTCAGCTATATCATAGAGTAGCATATGATCAATAACAATGGTATTGAAAGGAGAAGTTGAAGTTGCACTGAAGAAATTGGTAAAAATCAGGGGTCCTGGAATTGATGGAATACCCATTGAGATGTTTTAATGAATGGATGCAGCACTGGAGGCACTTACTTGTCTATGCCAAGAAATTTGGAAACAGCTACCTAGCCAACTGACTGGAAGAGATATATATTTGTGCCTATTCCAAAGAAAGATGATCCCAACAGAATGTAGAAATTATTGAACAACGTCATTAATATCACACACAAGTAAAATTTTGCTGATGATAATTCAAAATTGGTTACAGAAGTATATTGGCAGGGAACTTCCAGAAATTCAAGCCAGATTCAGAAGAAGACACAGAGTGAGGGATATCATTACAGATAGATCTTGGTTGAAAGCAAAGAATATGAGAAAGATGTTTAGCTGTATTTTGTTGACTATGCAAAGGCATTTGTGTTGATCATAACAAATTGTGGATAATGTTGCAAAGAATGGGAATACTAGAACACTTAATTGTGCTCATGAGGAACCTGTACAGAGACCAGGAGGCTATTGCTTGAACAGAACAAGGGGATACTGCATGGTTTAAAATCAGGAAGGGAGTGTGTCAGGGTTGTATCCTTTTATCATACTTATTCAATCTGTATGCTGAGCAAATAATCTGAGAAGCTGGACTATATGGAGAAGAATGCGGCATCAGGATTGGAGGAAGAATCATTACCAACCTGTGATATGCAGATGACACAACCTTGCTTGATAAAAGTGAAGATGACTTGAAGCATTTACTGATGAAGATCAAAAGCTACAGTCTTTAGTATGGATTATACCTCAACATAAAGAAAACAAAAATCCTCACAACTGGGCCAATAAGCGACATCATGATAAATGGAGAAGAGATTGAAGCTGCCAGGGATTCCATTTTACTTGGATCCACAATCAACATCCATGGAAGCAGCAGACAAGAAATCAGATGTCATATTACACTAGGCAAATCTGCTGTGAGGGACCTCCTTAAAGTGTTAAGGAGCAAAGATATCACTTTGAAGACTAAGGTGCGCCTAATGCAAGCCATGGCATTTTCCATCACCTTATATGCATATATATCAGACAGTGTTTCACTAGTATTCATAAGATTTTCAATAAACAGCATCATGATAAACAGAGAAAAGATTGAATTTGTCAAAGATTTCATATTACTTGGTTCCACAATCAACACCAATGGAAACAGGAGTCAAGAAACCAGAAGACATTGCTCTGGGCAAATTTGCAAAAGAGCTCTTTAAAGTGCTGAAGAACAAAGATGTCTGTTTGATGACTAAGGTGTGCCTAACCTAAGCCATGATATTTTCATTTGCCTCATATGCATGTGAAAGCTGGACAATGAATAAGGAAGACTGAAGAAGAGTTGATGCCTTTGAATTATGGTGTTGGCGAAGAATACTGAAAATACCATGAACTGCAGAAGAAGGGACAAATCTGTCCTGGAAGAAGTTCAGCCTGAATGATCCTTGAAAGTGAGAGTGGCCAGACTTCATCTCACCTACTTTGATCATGTGGTCAGAAGGGATCATTCTCTAGAGAAGGATGTCATGCTTGGTAAAGTAGTGGATCAGTGAAAAAGGGGAAGGCCCTCAACAAGATGGATTGACACAGCGGCTGCAACAATGGGCTCAAGTATACAATAGATAACTCCACAGTAATAGTAGGAGACTTTAATACATCACTTTCAATGAAAGATATAACAAGTGGAAAGAAACTCAACAAAGATGCAGAAGAATTAAACAATACAACCCACCAACTTGACCTTATAGACATCTGCAGAGCACTTCACCCAACAACAGCACAATATACATTCTTTTCCAGTGCACATGGAACATTCTCCAGAATAGACCATATGAGACCATAAAGCAAGCCTTAATAAAATTTAAAAGCATTGATATATTGCAAAGCATCTTCTCAGATCACAATGCTATAAAATTAGAAACCAACAATAGGAAGATAAATGGAAAAAGAACAAACACATGGAAAAATAATAAAACCCTCCTTAAAAATGACTGGGTAATAGAAGATATAAAAAATGAAATTAAAAAAGTCTTTGAATCAAACAAGAATGAAAATACAACATACCAAGATTTTTGGGACACAGCAAAAGCCATGATTGAAGGGCAATTTATAGCCATAAAAGCACAAATCAAAAAAGAAGAAAGAGCCAAAATCAGCACCCTAACCCAACATCACCAACAACTAGAAAAAGAGAAGCAAAAAAGCCTACAGTCACCAGAAGAAAGGAAGTAATAAAGATTCGAGCAGAAATCAATGAAACAGAAAACAGAAAAACAACAGAAAAAAATCAACAAGACTAGAAGTTAGTTTTCTGAAAAGATTAATGAAATTGACAAACCACTCACAAATTTAACAAAGGAAAAGAGGGAGAAAATACAAATAACACAAATAAGAAAGGAATTGGGTGATGTCACAACAGATCCAATTGAAATAAAAAAGATAATATCAGGATACTATGAAGAACTGTAATCCAACAACTTTGAAAATCTAGAAGAAATAGATTTCTAGAAACATACTACTTACCAAAACTAACACAGACTGAGGTGGAAAATTTGAACAAACCCGTAATGAAAGAAGAAATTGAACAGGGCACAAAATAATTACCAACAAAAAACGTCCTGGCCCAGATGGTTTCACTAGAGAATTCTGCCCAATGTTCAGAGAAGAATTGACACCAATCCTACTCACACTATTCCAGAACATAGAAAAGGATGGAATCCTCCCAAATTCATTTTATGAAGCAAGCATAATCTTGATACCAAAACCAGGCAAAGATATAATTAAAAAGGAAAACTACAGACTAATATCCCTCATGAATATAGACGCAATAATCTTCAACAAAATCCTAGGCAATAGACTCCAACAGTATATCAAGAAAATCATTCATTATGACCAGGTGGGGTTCATACTGGGTATGCAAGGATGGTTCAACATTAGAAAAACAATCAACGCAATCCATCACATAAGTACAATAAAGAAAAACAACCACATGAACATATCAATTGATGCAGAAAAGGCATTTGATAAAATCCAGCACCCATTCCTGATAAAAATTCTCAGCAAAATAGGAATAGAAGGGAAATTCCTCAACATAATAAAGGGCTTATATGCAAAAACAACAGCCAACATTATTCTCAATGCAGAGAGACTGAAACCATTCCCCTTGTGAACAGGAACAGACAAGGATGCCCTCTAACACCACTTCTATTCAACATTGTATAGCCAGGGCAATAAGTCAAGAAAGGGAAATCAAAGACATCCATATCGGTAAGGTAGAAGTAAAACTATCCCAATTTGCTGATGATGTGATCCTATACATAGAAAACCCAAAAGACTTAGCAAGAAAACTACTGGAACTAATTTAGAGATTTAGCATAGTGGCAGGATACAAGATCAACATATAAAAATCAGTTGGATTCCTCTACACCAGCAAAGAGATTGCTGAAAAGGAAATAAGGAAATCAATACCATTTACAATAAAAACCAAAAAAAGAAAATACTTGGGAATAAATCTTACCAGGGACACATAAGACCTGTACAAAGGAAACTACAAAACATTACTTCAAGAAAACATAAGAGATCTACATTAACAGAAGAACATACCATACTCGTGGACAAGAAGATTGAGCACTGTGAAAATATCAATATCTCCCAAAGCAATTTATACAGTCAATGCAATCCCAAGATCCCAACAACATTCTTTAAGGGTATAGAAAGACTAATCACTAATTTTATATAGAAAAGAAAGAGACCTCAGATAAGCAAAGCACTATTGAAGAAGAAGAACAAAGGAGGAGGTTTCACACTCCCGGATCTCAAAACCTACTATACAGCCACAGTAGTCAAAATAGCCTGGTATTAGTACAAATGACAGACACATAGACCAGTGGAACAGAATTGACAACCCAGAAATAAATCCATTGACCTATGGTCAGCTGATTTTTGACAAAGGGCTGAAATCCATTAAATGGGGAAGAGATTGTTTAACAAATGGTGCTGGCAAAACTGGATATCCATTTGCAGAAAAATGAAACAAGATCTGTACCTCCCATAATACACAAAATCTACCTCCA
>NW_006921931.1:1596346-1596921 GCF_000298275.1 Orycteropus afer afer
TTGAACCACCAGCCTTCTGGTTAGCAGTCAAGTGCCTTAGGCACAACACTACCACAGCTCCCAGCAATTCTATTACTAGGAATTTATCCTAAAGAGGTGAGAGATAGTGCACAAACAGATATATATATGTACACCTGTGTTCATCACAGCACAATTCACTATAGCAAAGAGATGGAAGCAACCTAAATGCCCAGCAATGGATGAGTGGATAACCAAATTATGGTACATGCACACAATGGAATACTATGCTACATTAAAGAACAACGAGGGATATGCAAATCATCTCACAACGTGGATGAACCTGGAGGACATTATGTTGAGTGAAATAAGTCAATCGCAGAAAGACAAGTACTATATGAGCCCATTACTGTAAAAAGAAAAAAAAAGGGTTTACTTGGCAAAGGGAACTCACTTTGTAGGTTACTGGGATGGGGAGGGAAGGGAAGGGATTAATTTCGGGCTAGCTGGGGCCCACACGCTGATGCAGGTAGGAGGAGGGATATACCAGAAGGATCTGTGACCACCATGATAACATTAGGAAATGGGAGGACACTGAATTGTGCACATAAGAGATA
>NW_006921931.1:1598215-1599836 GCF_000298275.1 Orycteropus afer afer
GTTTGATAGAGCCTGGTGAGACCCCTGAGACTGGCCCCTAGCTGCTCTTTAGGTCTGGAACTCACTCCTGTGGCTTCCAGTCGAACAACAGACAGGCATGTGGGCTGAACATTTACAGCAGGTAAATACACTCCTTGGAGCAATCAATCATGGGAGAACAGAAGGGCCATGCATGCACAAGGAGACAGCTTGGAGGGTGGGAGTGCATGGGAGGGAAGGACACAGGGAAGAGGTAACTTTGAGGAGGAAGTGGGAAGAGAGCTGTTACATTGTGAGCAATTGCAGTCAACGATATGAGACAAAATGTATATGAACTGCTGTATGGAAAATGAATTTGCTCTGTAAACTTTCACCCTAATCACAATAAAAATTTTTTTAAAAAAGGGCTAAAGTATAGCAAGAATTGTAAGGTGGGTCATGACTGGGCAGTGTTTTATTCTGCTGTACATAGGATCGCTATGCGTCAGAGTCAACTGGATGGCATCTAACAACAATAACAACATCTATTGCCACTAGCCTTATTGCTCACTATGTGTTTTTAAAATTTTATTTTGTTGTTGTTGAGAATATACCCAGCAAAACACACACCGATTCAGCAGTTTGTACCTGTACCATTTCGTGACTTTGATTATATTCTTCAAGTTGTATAGCCGTTCTCACTCCCCTTTTCTGAGTTGCTCCTCCTCATTAACATAAATTCACTTCCCCCTAAATTCTTATCTATTATTTCAAGTTGTTGTTAATTTAATCCCCTACAGATAGTTCTCAAAAGACCACAGTGCTCAAGGCAGACATTCTTCACTAGTTAAGCTAAACCATTGTTTGGTTTTAGGAAGTCTTCTGGGGGTATTTTTGGTTTAAAGTTTAAAGATCATCTCAGGGAGGTAGTTTCAGGGTTCACTCAACCTTTATGGCTTCAGAAAGTCTGGAGTCCATGAAAATTTGAAATTCTGTTTTACATTTCCCCCCTTTTAATTGGGAGCTCTGCTAGCATAGTGCCTAAGACACTTGACTGCTAACCAGAAGACTGGCAGTTCAAACCTACCAACCACTCCTCAGAAGGAAGATGGGGCAATCTACTTCCATAGTGACACTGCCTCGGAAACTCAAGGAGGGGTCGCTATCAGTTGGGTCCAACTCGACAGCACATAACAACAACAACAACAATGGTAGTTCTACTTTTAGTTTTTTGAGGAGATGCCACACTGTTTTCCACAACGGCTGTGCCATGTTGCTTTCCCATAAGCAGTGGGTAAGGGTTCCAATTTCCCCACACCCATTCAATATTTTTAAAATTTAATTTTAATTGTTTTACCCTAGCTATCCTAGTAGGAGTGAAATGATGTCTCATTGTGGTTTGGATTTGTATCTCTCTGATGGCTAATTACACTAAGCATCTTTTCATGGATTTTGTGGCCCTTTGAATATTCGTCCTCTTTGGTGAAATGTCTATTCAAGTCCTCTGTCCATTTTATCATTGGGTCTTTTTGTTGTTAAGTTGTCAAAGATACACACACACACACACACACACACACACATATATATAGATATATATAGGAGCTCTGGTAGCATAGTGGCTAAGACACTTGCCTGCTAACCAGATGGCTGGCGGTTCAAATCC
>NW_006921931.1:1600018-1604938 GCF_000298275.1 Orycteropus afer afer
CGACTCATAGTGACCCCTCCTTGGGTTTCCAAGATGGTATCACTATGGAAGTAGATTGCCCAACCTTTCTTCTCAGGAGTGGCTGGTGGGTTTGAACCACCAGCCTTCTTGTCTGATATATGGTTTCTGAACATATTTTCCCAGTTGGTAGCTTTTCTTTTCACTTTTTCAGTAAAGTCGTTTGATGAAGACAAGTTTTTAATTTTTACGAAGTTCCATTTATTTATTTTGTCTTTTACTGTTTGTGCTTTTGTTATTATATTAGATAATCCATCATTAAAAACCAGAGGCTCACTATACTTTAACTGTATTGGTCTTTCATTATTCAAATGCACGCAGCTCTTTGCTACCTCAGGATCTTTGTAGGTATTGTTCCTTCTGATTAGAAACCTTTTTCCCTTGCTCATCACATGTCTGCTTTTTCTTACCCTTTGGTCTCAGTTCAACTATCTTCTATTCAGAGAAGCACCCCCTTCCCCATTCTAAAATTGTTCCTCTTGTTCTTCTGTCTTGTTATTTTCCTTATTTCATTCTTAATACTTGTTGCTATTTTGTTGTCCTTTTAAATCTTCATCTCTCCCACTAGACTATAAACTGCAGAAGGGAAGATTATGTTGTCTTTGTGTGTGGTTTACTTCTCATATTCAGAGGCTAACATAGTGTGGAGGACATACTAGGTATGTCAAGAACTGTGAAGGGATCTGAGATTTTACTCTACTTGGAAGCTAACAAGTAAGTCTGCTACAGTTTAATGAATAGTAGCAGGAGACCCAAGACTTGTGGATTAGAGACAAAATACTTTATTATTCACAGCACTAGCAGTGGCTGGAGCATCATCAGCATTTGCATCAATTCTTTGAATCCTAATACCCACAGGGTGATGTTGGAGAGGTCCAGGTGACACCTGTACAAGCAGTGGGTTGCATAACACAAGAGAAGCCCTGAGCTTAGGGAGTTATTTCTAATGAGCAGTTAGTCTACCTGACCTTTGCCCAGAAAGACACATTATCTTTACAACACTGCACAGCAAACAAACTTGCCCTTTGCTCCACACACAGGGAGAAACTATCTCTAATTTTCAAGGCTGTTCACTATACAAATATCTTTGAAAACACAGTCAGGAATAAAGGCAGTTAATGCCTTGGCTTGTGAGATGTGCCAGAATAGGAGAGACATATGATAAATTTACTTCTTACAAGGTGTTATATACATATTTGTACAATGGTAAACAAGTGAATAAAGGCATATATACAGTTGCTTTGGCCAGGCCCATCTCCTCACCATTTTCTGTATATGTGCTGCTTGTTTCTAGCTCCATCGTTTTGCCCATTTATGGTTATTTCCTGGGGGAACACCTTTGAGAAAACTGCCTGGGAAGAAAGCAGTGCTCAGTGCCTAGCCTCTGAGTCCTTTGTCCCTCGCTTTTTCTTGGATTCCTGAGATCCTGTTCATAAGCAATCTTTGCAGTACCTGTTCTCTCCCTGATTAGTTACTCTCTGGTTCCCACCTGCCATGAAGTTGAGGGATGATTTTTCTTGGCTTGCATGTAGATATTCTGTCTGGAAAAACAAATACCTAATTAGTATTTCCTTCATTTTCCTAGAAATACACAGTGGGTGCTTGGGGTTCCCAAGTTACTAAGAAGTAAAGTGGGAGTTTATTTTTTAACTGCACAAGTTTACTCTGCATGAGAATCAGACATTCTCACTACTGTTCTTCTCTTTCTTCCGGGACACATGAACCTCTATGACGTCTTTCCAGCAATAGCCTGTGGGTTTGCACATCCTTGTGGCATTCCCCATAACAAAATCTATACCCTAAAGCATTAGTGAAGCTTCTGCTTACTGTCAGAATGAAGTAACTGGTGGTGGACTTGCCCTGCCATTATATGCAACTTGAAAATGAGAGAAAATGTATGAAATTGGACAAAAGGCATTACAGGCTGTGGTACCTGAGAGGAGGAAAACAAACAAGATGAGCCATGTGATCAGCCAGGTTTTCTGCCTGGAGGCACTTTACAGACCAGGCAGAAGGAGGCAGAACCCAAACAGAATCTAGAGGCCTCAAATAGTGGAAGGGTCAGGGTCTGGAATTCAGGGAAACTGAGGCAGCTGGAATTTGTGGGATGGAGTACTGGAGAGGGGGGAGCTCCAGAAATCTACATGGGGTCCTTTTGAGTATTTGACTAAATACTAGACTGTGTATGTGTGGGGTAAGAATACACTAAGCCTGGCAAAGAGTCACTACTGGAAAACAACAACAACAAAAACAAATACCAGGAATTTGTAAGCTGAACAATTTTTAGAACTCACATTGGGTTGGGAGAGTTTCGAGTTCCAACTAGCCAGAGTAGAAAAACCTTGTTGAGGTCTTCAGAAGAGATCTTATAAAACTTATGCTTAGTAATTGCTTAAACTAGTCCTAGGGTAAAAGTACTCTAGACTAGGTTTCTCAACCTCAGAGCTACTGGCATTTTGGGGGATAGGCAATTCTTTATTACAAGAGACTGGTCCCAGGAGACTGGTCCATGAATTATAGGATGTATAGCAGCATCTCTGGATTCTACCCTCTAGATGCTAATAGCACCCCTACCCCCTGTTTGTGACAACCAAAAACATCTCCAGACATTGCTAATATCCCCTTGGCAGAGGCAAAATGGCACCTGATTGGGAACCACTGCTTTAGATCTACCGTAATAAAATAAAAACAAGTTTGAAAGAATTAAGTTGATCTACAAATAACTCAACTACTAGCCCTCACCTTCCCTCCCCCCAAAAACCCAACACTCTTTAGAGAAAGACAACAATATCCAGATACTCAACAATGTAATAGCATAATGTCCAGCATCCAACAAAAAATGAGTAGGAGCTCTGGTAGCATAGTGCCTAAGGCACTTGACTGCTAACCAGAAGGCTGGAGATTCAAACCCACCAGCTACTCCTTGGAAGGAAGGTTGGGCAATCTACTTCCATAGTGATACTGCCTCCGAAACCCAAGGAGGGGTCGAGTTGGATCTGACTTGACAGCACATAACAACAACAACAACATGCTAAAAAACAGAAAAATGTGATCAATAACCAGAAGAAAAATCCATCACAATAGTCAGATCTAGAAATGATAGAGATTATGGAATTAGCACAATTTTAGGCATTTAAAAATCTATTATAAAGGTGTGCAGGGATTAAAGGAAAATATGAATATAATGAGAAGAGAAATGTAAGATATAAAAAAGAACCAAGCTATTCCATACTTTTTCTAGAACTGAAAAATACATTGTTATAAAATGAAAAAGTCACCGAATGAGCTCAGTAATAGACTGCAGAGGAAAATGTCAGTGAACATTCACATATAGCAGTAGAAAATATACACACTGAAGCACAGAGAGAAAAAAAAAATAAAAAAGAAATTTAGTAGCCCGTGGGACAATATTATTAGGCAATCTAACAAACATATGGAAGCCCTGGTAGCACAGTGGTTAAAGCACTCAGTTGCTAAGCAAAAGGTTTGCAGTTCCTATCCACTTGCTGCTCCATGAGAAAAAAGATGTGGCAGTCTGCTTCTGTAAAGATTTATAGTTTTGGAAACTCTACAGGGCAGTTGTATTCTGTCCTACAAGGTTGCTGTGAGTCAGAATCAACTCAACGGCAATGGGTTTGGTTTTGGTTTTGAGTAACAAACATATAATTAGAGCTTCAGAAAGAGAGAGGAAAGTGAATAGGGCAGAAAAAAATATTGGAAGAAATAATGGCTGAAAAGTTTCCAAATTTGACGGAAATATCGAAGAATCCCAACAGACCCCAAGTTGGATAATCACAAAACCACACCAAGACACATCATATTGAATTTCTGAAAACTAGTGATGAAGAGAAAAATTTAAAAAACAGCCTGAAGACACATTACTTACAGGAACAAAGATAAGAATGATCACTGACATCTCATCAGTGTAAGAAAAAAAATTTGTCAACCTGTGATTTTATTTGGGAGCTATGGTGGCGTAGTGCCTAAGGCATTTGCCTGCTAACCAGAAGACTAGAAGTTCAAACCCACCAGCCACTCCTCGGAAGGAAGGTTGGGCAATCTACTTCTGTAGTGATACTGCCTCGGAAACCCAAGGAGGGATTGCTATGAGTCGGATCCAACTTGACGGCAGTGCATTGGGTTGCATTGCGTAATTTGATTTAAAAAATGCCATTCAAAATGAGAGCAAAATAGGCATTTATCACACAAACAAAAGCTTAGAAATTTTAAGAAAAATTATCCAACTTGAAGAAATATGATACCAGATGAAAACTTGGGTTTACACAAAAGGATGACTTACCAAAAGTGACAAAGGAAAAATAAAAAATCTAAATAGCCCTATATCTATTAAAGAAATTGCATTTATAATTTAAATCATTCCCACAAAGGAAACCCCACACTCATATGGTTTCTTTGATGAAATTTGTCAAACATCTGAAGAAGAAATAATATGATTCTTACATAAACTCTTTCAGAAAATAGATGAGGAAACACTTTCAAGCTCATTTTATTAGTTAAAGCAGGGTTGGCAAATATTTTAGGCTTTGTAGGCCACGTGTGGTCTCTATTTCTTCTTCTTCTCCTCCTTCTTTTTCTTCCCTGTTGTTATTGTTGTTAGGTGCCTACTCATAGTGACCCTATAGAGAGTTGCTCTTGGTATGTACTGATTCTGGTGCAGAGAACACTTACCCTGGGTTAGGGAAAGATCAACATGCTAGGGTACTGATTTAGGGTTGCTAGAGAAAGATATTTTAAGGGTAGCATTATGGGTAGTATTACATCTCCTTCAAATTTGCCCATGACCATGTACAGGGTTGGCAGACAATGTTTCTACAAGTGTATTTGTATGTTCTATAAGGAGCTCTGGTAGCATAGTGGCTAAGACACTTGCCTGCTAACCAG
>NW_006921931.1:1605959-1609119 GCF_000298275.1 Orycteropus afer afer
AAAAAAAAAAAAAAAAAAGGAAAGGAAGAAACTACCAAAATGGATGCCAGAAGAGACTCTGAAACTTGCTCTTGAGCACAGAGTAGCTAAAGCCAGTGGAAGAAATGACAAGACAAAACAGCTGAACAGAAGATTTCAAAGAGCAGCTCAAGGAAACAAAGTCACTTATTATAATGAAATGTGCAAAGACCTGGAGTTAGAAAACCAAAAGGGAAGAACACATTCAGCATTTCTCAAGCTGAAGGAACTGAAGAAAAATTCAAGCCTCGAGTTGTATAGGCAAAATATGGAATGATGCAGGAAGTATGTATGAAAAGAAGGTAGAAGGAATACACAGAGTCATTGTACAAAAAAGAATTGGTCAATGTTCAACTATTTCAGGAGGTGGCATATGATCAAGAACCAATGGTACTGAAAGAGGAAGTTGAAACTTCTCTGAAGGAATTGGTGAAAAATAAAGCTTCAGAAATTGATGGAATACCCATTGATGGGTTTCAACAAATGGATGCAGCACTGAAGGCACTTGCTTGTCTATGCCAAGTAATTTGGAAGGCAGCTACCTGGCCACCTGACTGGAAGAGAACCATATTTGTGCCCATTCCAAAGAAAGGTGATCCAACGGAATGAAGAAATTATCAAACAATATCATTAATATCACATGCAAGTAAAATTTGAGGAAGATAATTAAAAACAAAACAAAACAACAACAACAAAATAGTTGTAGCAGTATATTGACAGCGAACTTTCAGAAATGCAAGCTAGATTCAGAAGAGCATATGGAACGAGGGATATCATGGCTGATGTCAGATGGATCTTGGCTGAAAGCAAAGAATACCAGAAAGATATTTAGCTGTGTTTTATTGACTATACAAAGGCATTTGACTGTGTGGATCATAACAAATTATGGATAATATTGCAAAAAATGGGAATTCCAGAACACTTATTTGTGCTCATGAGGAACCTGTACATAGACTTGGAGGCTGTTGTTCAAACAGAACAAGAGGATTAATGGTTTAAATCCTGAAGGGTGTGTGTCAGGGTTGCATGCTTTCACCATACTTATTCAGTCTGTATGCTAAGCAAATAATCTGAGGAACTGGACTATATGAAGAAGAACACAGCATCAGGATTGGAGGAAGAATCATTAATAACCTGTGATATGCAGACGACACAACCTTTCTTGCTGAAAGTGAGGATGACTTGAAGAATTTACTCATGAAGATTAAAGACTACAGCCTGCAGTATGGATTACACCTTAACATAAAGAAAATGAAAATCCTCACAACTGGAGCAATAAACAGTAGTAGCACAATAAATGGAGAAAAGATTGATGTTGTCAAATATTTCATTTTGTTTGGATCCACAATCAACATTACGGAAGGAGCAGTCAAGAAATCAGATAGATGTATTCACGGGGCAAATCTGCAAAAGACCTCTTTAAAGTGCTGAAGAACAGAGATGTCACTTTGAAGACTAAGGTGCACCTAACCCAAGCCATGGTATTTTCAATCACCTCATATACACATGAAAGCTGGACAATGAATAAAGAAGACCAAAGAAGAGCTGATGCTTTTGAATTGTGGTGTTGGTGAAGAATACTGAAAATACCATGGACTGACAGAAGAACTAATAGGTCTATCATGGAAGAAGTGTAGCTGGAATGCTCTCTGAAATCAAGAATGGCCAGACCTACTTTGGTGGTATGGTCAGAAAAGACCAATCCCTGGAGAAGGATATCATGCTTGATAAAGTAGAGGGTTAGTGAAAAGGGGAAAGGCCTTCAATGAGATGGATTGACACAGTGGCTGCAACAATAAGCTTAAGCATAGAAAGTATTGTGAGGATGGTGCAGGACTAGGCAGTGTTTCATTCTGTTGTACATATTGCTGCTATGAGTTGGAGCCAACTCCATAGCGCCTAACAACAACAAGAATAACAACAAGGATTCTGTATGGTCTGGCCAGGAGTAATTCATAGAGGAGGCAATACCATGAATTACCACACTGGATGATATCAATCTAGTAACACCAGTGAAAGTATGGCAACAAGTCCTATATCTCCAATGTCGCCACTAGCACCCACCGTCCAGGATGAGTCAATCAATCTGTTTCACAAACAAACGCAGAATCTTTGCTTGGGATAATGAACAGTGAGTCCTTGTGATAGTTAACCTTGTGTCAACTTGGCTGGACCATGATTTCAAGTGGTTTAAGCAGTTGTTCACATTAAGTAGTCATTCCCCATGATGACATTTGATATAATGTAATGACTTCCATGATGAGATACGCTATGAGCAGCCATTCAGTTGAAAGGGAGTCTCCTCAGGGGTGTGGCCTGCTCCCAATATATATGTAGATGTCCTGGGAAAATTCTCTTACTTTATGCTGGATCTGGAACCTGTATCTAGCTCATCATCACCTCTGGTTCCTATACTTGAGCCAGCAGCCTGCTGCCAATGTTAAGGATTTTTGCTTTTGCAGTCCACGACCCAACAATGTGCCATATTACCTGCTAATCTTGGATGAGGATAATCAGCAGCCTACCATACTGCCTGCTGATCTTGGATTCTTCAGCCTCTGCAGCTGCCTGAGTCAGGAGAAGCCTCCAGCTTGATGTTTGACCCACGAACTTGGGACTTGCTAGCCTCTACAACTGTGTGAGCCATTTCCCGGAGAGAATTTTTTCTCTCTATCTCTTTAAACTTCAATGGTTTTGCTTCTCTAGAGTACCCAGCCTTATTTCTGTAAATATTTTGGTTGAAATCTCAAGTCAAACTTCAGATGATGAGGAATTACACATATGGAAGCCATTGAATCAAAGCTTCACTTTAGCTAGTTGCTTCCCAGGAGGAAGGACTGGGTTCAGGGAATGAGGGCTTACTAAGCAGAGACAGGTAAGGGTGAAAGTCCAGGATGTCCTAGGACGGTTGAGGAAGGTGTAGTCCAGCGCAAGGCCCACATGATCTCCGTTATGTTCTTCTCGCTCTACTTGGGAGGCAGTGGGGGAAGCTGGGGCTGATTTTGATGACTGGGCGCTGTCTGTATGCTTGTTGTTGTTATTTTGCCGTTGAGTCGGCCCCGACTCATAGCGACCCCTCCTTGGGTTTCCGAGGCAGTATCACTACGGAAGTAGGATTGCCCAACCTTCCTTCCGAGGAGTG
>NW_006921931.1:1609219-1659522 GCF_000298275.1 Orycteropus afer afer
GGGTTTGAACCGCCAGCCTTCTGGTTAGCAGTCAAGTGCCTTAGGCACTATGCTACCAGAGCTTAGAGGGGTTAATGGCTAATGACTTATTGCCCCTGAAGGCAGAGCAGGCTACACTGCACAGTGTAGTTCTCCCATGTAGCCACCAGATGGAGATAACTCCTTTCAAACCCAATCAGAGTCTTGTGAAGTCAAAATTCTTGTTTTTAGGATCTCAAGCTGCTGGATTTAGGTCTGGATTTGGGAAGTGGCTTGATCACCCTGACTATCACAAAGCTAAACTACTTATAGATCTTGTCTCCATCCATCCCAACATTTATTGGTAGCATAGTAGGAGTGGAGCCTTGGCTGAGTGTTAGGGTGTGGGAGGGAGGGAGGTGTGTACTGCAGTGAACAAAAGTGAACAAAGCTACCCCTCCCATAGATCTTACAGCCTGTAAAGGAGACAGGCATTAAACAAATAATTACAAAACAATGCACTCATTTCTGTTGTGGTAAGTATAATAAATCATAAGTGTAATGGTCTATGAAACCATAAGAACTGTAGTGGTGCTGTGGTTAAAGCATTGGGCTGCTAACCAAAAGGACAGCGGTTTGAACCCACCAGACACTCTGCAGGAGAAAGCTCAGGCAGTCTGCTTCCAGAAAGATTTATAGTCTTGGAAACTGTACAGGGCAGTTCTCTGTCTTATAGGGTCGTATGAGTAGGAAACAACTCAGTGGCGGTGGATTTGTTTTTTTGGTTTATGAAACTATATTAATAAGAAAGATTTGATTTCATCTGGGTTGTTAGGAAAGGCTGCTCTGTCAATGAACCACCAACAATTTCTCCCCTACTTCACATACCTTGCCATATCCACCATCACACACCCCATCATATTTCCATTTTATAACTGATGGACCTCCCCAAAAATCCTCATCATACTTCCATCATTCAATCCCATCACTGACGTCACTGCAGATCTAATTATGGACCTTATCCCAACTCCTCACTCCTCCCTCACACACCAATCTTTGCCTTCAAGTCAGATTCATGGCGACCCCATGTGTGTTAGAGTAGAACTGCACTTCCTTGGATTTTCAAAGGCTGTGATCTTTTGGGGGAGCTGTGGTGGCGTAGTGCGTAAGGCATTTGACTGCTAACTAGAAGCAATCAGAAGCCTGGCGGTTCAAACCCACCAGCCACTCCTCGAAAGGAAGGTTGAGCAATCTACTTCTGTAGTGATACCGCCTTCGAAACCCAAGGAGGGGTCACTCTGAGTCAGGTCCGACTCGACAGTGGTGAGAATTTTTTTTTTTTTTTTTGGTGATCTTTTGGAAGCAGATCACTAGGCTTTCTCAGAGGAGCCTCTGGGTGGGTCTGAACCATCAACCTTTCAGTTAGGAGTTGAATGCTTAACTGTTCACACTGCCCAGGAATTCCTCCTCCTTTACATAACCATGACCAAATCCCTTTACTGTGCTTCCCAATCTCCATCACAGTTCTTGTTGCAAATCCCATAGCTTATCCTATTGGAACTCTCATAGGAACGGGTCTTATTAATCTTTGCATTCATAACACCTCTCATAGTATGTGACACATAATATGTTCTTGAAAATGCTTGGCAAACCAATGACCAGACCATCGATACTGAATATTACCTACTCTATCACAGACCAGTGTAGTGCCTAAGACATTTGTCTGCTAACCAGAAGGCTGGCGGTTCAAACCCACCAGCCACTCCTTGGAAGATAGGGCAATCTACTTCTGTAGTGATACTGCCTCGGAAACCCAAGGAGGGGTTGCTGTGAGTTGGGTCTGACTTGACAGCACATAACAACAACAGCATCACAGACCTGTATGTTTCCTATCACAGAGCCAGGGTTACAGGCCCCAGGCTCAGGCTCAGGTCACTGCTTGCCTTCTGTCTTTTAGGAAAGAGCAGAGAAGGAGATTGCTACCCTCTGGATGCTTCCTTACCCCCA
Source organism: Orycteropus afer afer (assembly GCF_000298275.1). Classification (NCBI taxonomy): domain Eukaryota; kingdom Metazoa; phylum Chordata; class Mammalia; order Tubulidentata; family Orycteropodidae; genus Orycteropus; species Orycteropus afer. Next base: position 1,611,185 of record NW_006921931.1, read on the forward strand.
TTAAACCCAGACAGGATCCCTGTTCTCCTTACCTTCCCAGAGTAGGCATTGGGGAGTTATTGAACATCCTTGAGCAGGGAGGTACTCTGGCTATAATTACTCTTGAGGCACTTTAGACAGAAACAGATAAAGAGTGAATATGGAAAAGCTAATGCAGAGGCATTAGAGGATAACCCTGAGAGTGAGAGGAGGAAAGGCAGAGTGGTAACAGGAAGTAGTTCTGGGTTCTGTTCATTCATACCTCAAGAAGTGTGAGGCTTTTGAAGAATAGTTAGAAGTTCAAAAGTCATAAAAGAAAAGGCTGCTATATTTGACTCCATAAAAATGAAAAAATTTCTATGTGGTAAAAATGCTATATATAAAGTCAATAGACAAGGACACACTGGGAGAACATTTGCTACACAGATGACAAAGGGTTAATCTCCTAAACATAAAGAGCTTTTATATCTCAGAAAGAAAAAAGCTAACAACCATTTGGAAAATAGGCAAAGGCCATGAATGGATAATTCCCTCCCTCCCCACAAGCTACGTAAGTACTGCCTGGGCTGGCAACAGGCCCCAGTCCACTTGTCTGATGAGGTCCATGTCACTCACACCATCCCAGGATCAATGGCCACTGTTACACCTCCTTCCCAGAGGGCACCAGGTTTCCGATTATGTCTTTTAGTGCCTTCTCTGAAGGATCCGAGAACACAGAATGGAACACCCTGGGACTGGAAGGGACCTTAAGCATCATCTAGTCTAATACTCTCAGATTCCTCCTCTCCTTCTCCTCTCCCCACCCCCTCTGTTTATCTAGTCTTTCTTCTGAGAAAGTAAACTCACACCCTCCTTACTTAGTATATATAGTATATAAGAGCTACAAAGACACATAAAGACCAAGTCTAATCCTCTCCTGTAACATGTAAGGAAACTGAGGCCCAGAGAGAGGAAGTCCTTTGCCCTCAGTTCCCAGCAGGTCAGGGCAGAGCCAGATCTGCGGACTCTCCATGAAGTGTTCTTCCAGAGATGACCCTTCAAACAGCCCCTTTGTTCTCATTAGCCAAGAAATGCAACTTCCATTAGGAAGGCACATCCAATGCAAACCACTCCAGATATTGCATTTCAAAGATTGATAGACATGGCTTTTGCATTATCTGCTGTTTTGAATTAGCTATGCTGTGGCTTCAGTCTTTAAGGCTGATATTGGAAGTGGGAGGGGTAGGGGTGGGGAGCCATTTTGAGTCCCTCTCTCAGGCCCTGGTCTCCAGCTTTCAAGACTGGGCCTGAGGAGGACAGTGTGATCCATCCTATATTTTCAGTCAGTCAGGAGATTTCATTGTTTAAACAAACATTTCAGTGAAGCCATTCAGCTGGGCAGTGATTTATGGCTCTGGCTGCAGTTTTTCCCCAACAAAGATAAACAATCCTGCAACTCTTGGGACTGGGGCTGGGACTCCTGGTTCTAATAACTTGGAGTCGGCTGGACCACACCAGCCTGGTCTGGGGTTTGGTTAGAAGTCTGTTCACGCTGGTCCTGCGGCTGAACCACAAATTTTGGGGGACCATGTTGTGTTTGGAAGCTAGAACCATTGCCTCCAGGGCAGAGGAGAGTGACAGGCAAGAGAGAAACAGCTCAGTGTTGGGGCTTCAGGCCCATACTCTCTTAGGAACAGTAGCAGGTTCTACATTCCATGTGGTGGATGTTTGGTGTTTTTGGTCCACCAGTATCTGTTCTTCCTTTTTTTTTTTTTTGATAACACTACACGAATTTGCTTTTGTGTAACAATTCCTGGTTGTGCACAATGAACATATGCTCATAGAATCCACACCTTTGCTCTAGGTGTGGAGATGTGATCAGTCCTGACCAATCAGAGGAAGACATTCCTCTGGTCATAGTGATTGGCTCAAGGCTGGGCATTTAACCCAATAAGAGGCAGTGAAAGGCAGCAAGACTTTTATTAGGGCTGCTGGGAGAGAGGTAGGTGCTCCTTCCCTCCACCTGAGCTTGAGATGATGTGGGAGCATGATTTACCACTAGAGCTTTTGCCACTATCTTGCATCCAGAGGGTAGAGCCTGTGTGACAATGGAACCAGTACACAGGAAGGGAAGCTGAGGGTCAGAGAGAGAGAGAAAAATAACACTAGAGCTCCTGAATCCACTCATCAAGTCCCTTTTCTGTTTAAGGGTTGGGCATTATTTCACTTACAACTGAAAGAAAGCTAACCAATATCCACCATGTGACACAGCAGGAGAGAGAGCAGGATAAACAGCTCCTGCAGCCTTGAGCCCAGCTGTCTGGATGTGACCATTTAGTGAGAGAGGAGCCACTTCCTCATAACTCCCCCACCTCCATCAATCTGTTATCTGTGGCTACAATTTATCTGAACAAAAGGGTAAGGAGATGTAGCAGATGCAGAAATGAATGAAACACAATTATGATATTTCAGAGAGTTCTTGGTTAAGTAGACCGGCCTATAATTTAAGGGCAGGTTGAGGTCTCTGTGTGGTGCAAATGGTTTGCTCTCAAATACTAAACCTAAGGTTGGCAGTTTGAAACCAGCCCATGTTGCCACAAAAAAAAAAAAAAAAAAGCCTGGTGATCTGGTTCTGTAAAGATTACAGCCAAGAAAACCCTTTGGGGATGTTCTACTCTGTAACACATGTGGTCATTATGAGTTGGAATTGACTCTACAGCAATCCGTTTTTAAGGTGAATGTCTCAGGAATGTCACAAAGATAAGTATTGTATGATTCCACTTGTATGAAATATCTAGAATGGTTAAGTGCATAAAATGCATAAAGACCAAAGTTTATTAGTGGTTACTAATAAAAAGAAAAAAAAGGAGGAAGAAGAAAGAGAAGCTTAAAGAACACTAGAATTCCTCCACGTATTTATCTAGACCATGATTCTCAATATTTTGTGATTATCCTCCATTTTGTGGTCTGCTGTAATGATTCTAATCTCTATAATGTTAATGAGGCAGGAGTAGAGCAATTATATTAATGAAGCAGGATACAGTCCACAGAATTATGTAGTCTCTTGAGTCAATCTCTTTTGAGATGTAAAATGAGATTAAATGAGTAAAGATCAGAGAATCTGCCTACCACCAAGAAACAAGAGCCAGGAGCAGGGAGCATCCTTTGGACTCAAGATCCCTGTGCTGAGAACTTCCTAGACTCAGGGAAAGATTGAGGCCAAGACACATGTATACCTCCAAGGAATGCTGAGTCCACAAATGTTGAAAGGACAAAAGGATCTTTCCCAAAAACTGATATATATAGAGAGAGCAATTACCCTAAAGCTGGCACCCTTGATTCAGATTTCTAGCCTACTAAACTGAGATAATAAATTTTTGTTTGTTAAAGACGTTCACTTGCGGAAAATGTCAATACCACCCAAAGCAATTTATATAATCAATGCAATCCCAATCCACATCCCATCAACATTCTTTAAGGATGTGGAAAAAACAATCATTAATTTTATATGGAAAGGAAAGAGACATCAGATAAGCAAAGCACTATTGAAGAAGAAGATCAAAGTAGGAGGTCTAACACTCCCAGATCTCAAAACCTACTATACAGTCACAGTAGTCAAAACAGCCTGGTATTGGCACAACGACAGATACATAGACCAGTGGAATTGAATTGAGAACCCAGAAATATATCCATCGACCTATGGTTAGCTGATCTTTGACAAAGGGCTGAAATCCGTTTAATGGGGAAAAGATTGTCTCTTTAAAAAATGACTGGTTATCCATTTGCACAGAAAATGAAACAAGATCCATACCTCATACCACCCACAAAACTAACTCCAGATGGATCAAAGACTTAAATGTGAAACCTAAAAGTATAAAGTTCCTCAAGGAAAGAATAGGGGCAAATTTTGATCCCCTAATTTGTGGCATAAATAGACTATTAAGCATCACCCAAAATGCACAAACAACAGGAGATAAACTAGATGAACGGGACCTTCTAAAAATTAAATTTTTATGTACTTCAAAAGATTTCTCCAAAATAGTAAAAAGAGAACATACAGATTGGGAAAAAATATTCAGCAATGACATACCTGACAAGGGACTTATCTCTAAAATTTATAGAAAACTCCAACACCTTAACAACAAAAAGATAATCCGATTAAAAATGGGCAGAAGATATGAATAGACACTTCACCAAAGAAGATATTCAGGTGGCCAACAAACACATGAAGAAATGTTAAAAATCATTAGCTATTTGTTGTTGTTGTTAGGTGCCTTCGGGGCATCTCTGACTCAAGTGACCCTATGTACATTGCCCAGTCCTGTGCCAGCCCCACGATCTTTGCTATACCTGAGCCCATCATTGTAGCCACTGTGTCAATCCATCTTGTTAAGGGCCTTCTCCTTTTCCATTGACCTTCCACTTTACCAAGCATATCCTTCTCCAGGGAACGGTCCCTACTTACAACATGACTAAAGTAGGTGAGACAAAGTCTGGCCATTCTCACTTCCAAGGACCATTCTGGCTGTACTTCTTCCAGGACAGATTTGTTAGTTCTTTTAGCAGTCCATGGTACTTTCAGCATTCTTCTCCAACACCACAACTCTAAAGCATCGACTCTTCTTCAGTTTTCCTTATTCATTGTCCAGCTCTCACATGCATAAGAGGCAATTGAAAATACCATGGCTTGTGTTAGGTGCACCTCTGTCTTCAAGGAGACATCTTTGCTCTTCAGCACTTGAAAGAGGTCTTTTGCAGCAGATATACCCAATGCTATACGTTGTCTGATAACTTGACTGCTGCTTTCGTTGGTGTTGATTGTAGAACCAAGCAATGTGAAGTCTTTGATGACTTCAATCTTTTCCCCATTTATTGTGTTGCTGCTTCTTGGTCCACTTGTGAGGATTTTTGTTTTCTTTATACTGAAGTGTAATCCATACTGCAGACTGTAGTCTTCAATCTTCATCAGCAATTGCTTCAAGTCATCTTCACTTTCAGCAGGCAAGGTTGTGTCGTCAGCGTACTGCAGGTTGTTAATGAGTCTTCCTCCAATCCTGATGCCACATTCTTCTTCATATAGTCTAGTTTCTTGCATTAATTCCTCAGTATACAGATGGAATAATTATGGTGAATGGATACAACCCTGATGCACTCCCTTCTTGATTTTAAACCATGCAGTGTCCCCTTGTTCTATTAAAATGACAGCCTCCTGGTCTATGTACAAGTTTCTCATGAGTACAATTAAGTGTTCTGGAATTCCTATTCTTCTCAATGTTACCCATAATTTGTTAAGATCCACACAATCAAATGCTTTCACATAGTCAATAAAACACAAGTAAACATCTTTCTTGTAGTCTTTGCTTTCAGCCAAGATCCATCTGACATCAGCAATGATATCCCTCATTCCACATCCACTTCTGAATCCAGCTTGCATTTCTGGAAGTTCTCTGTCAATATACGGCTGCAACCATTTTTGAATTATCTTCAGTAAGATTTTACTTGTGTGCAATATTAATGATATCGTTTGGTAATTTCCACATTTCATGGAATCACCTTTCTTTGGAATGGGTGTAAGTATGGATCTCTTCCTCCACTTCCCTACCATCCCTGGTAACCAACAAAGAAAGCTTCCTTCCACATATAAAACTTTCCTTGACTTTTTACAATAGTGGACCAATACAATATTTGTCCTTCTGTCATTGACTTATTTCACATAGCATAATGTTCTCCAAGTTCATCCACATTATGTAGTGTCATTAGAGAGATGCAGATCAAAACAACAATGAGATACCATCTCACCCCAGCGGTAATGGCAAAGTTTAACAAGACAGAAAGTAACTAATGCTGGCGAGGATGTGGAGAGATTGGGACTTTCATACACTGCTGATGGGACTGTAAAATGATACAACCACTGTGGAAATCAGTATGGCAATTCCTTAAAAAGTTGGAATTAGTTATATCATTTGATCCAGCAATCCCATTAGTAGGTATATATCCTAAAGAAGCGAGAGCCAGGAAAAGAACAGATATATGCACACCCATGTTCATCGCAGCACTATTTATAATAGCAAAGAGATGGAAACAACCTAAATGTCCATCAACAGAAGAATGGATAACCAAGCTATGCTCAATACACACAATGGAATACTGTGCAATCCTAAAGAATAATGTAGAATCTGCAAAATATCACATAATGTGGATGAACTTGGAGGACTTTATGCTGTGTGAAATAAGTCAATGACAGAAGGACAAATATTGTATTGGTCCACTGTTGTGAAAAGTCAAGGAAAAGGTTTATATATGGAGGGAAGCTTTCTTTGTTGGTTACTAGGGATGGCAGGGGAGTGGAGGGAACACTGCTAGATAGGTAGAGACAAGTATACTGGTTTGGGTGAAGGGAAGGGCAATGTATGAAAAGTGAGTGATCAACATGATGGCACTGAGGAAGAGGAAAACATAGAGGGGTGCTCGGGAGGTACTGACAACAAAGATGAACCCTGTAGCACAAACAGTACTGCATTGTCAGTGATGGCAAGCATTGATCTATGGGCAGATTGATGGGGAGACAGGCTGAATGATCAGGTATGTCTAGGCAGGAGGGAGTGTGGCCAAGGCCATGCATAGGGTTAACAGATGATGTTTCTACATGAGTATTTGTAGTGCTGTAAGAATGTCTGGGTGTACAATAGAGCTGACAAGGGGCAAGGATATGGTGGCTTCTTGGCCACAGCCAGCTAACCAGAGGGAATGAGTAGTTGGATTTGTGGGCTTGGGACTGTGGTTGCAGGGAACATCAAGCTCAATTGGCATAACATACTCCACAAAAACATTGTTCTATATCCTGCTTTGGTGAGTAGTGACTGGGATCTTAAAAGTTTGGAAGTAGCCGTGTAAATACTCGCAAATGGCCATCTAGATGCAACAATGAATCTCTCCTTGTCCAGAGCAAAGAAAAACAAAGAAAACCAAAGATGTATGGAGACAATTAGTCCAATGGACTGGTAGATCATGTGATCCTCAGTCTATATGACCGTGAGACCAGAAGAACTAGACGGTCCCTGGCTTTCATTGTCAACCACTTGGAGGAGGATCTGTGTAGGAGATCCTGGATAGAGTGGGAGAACAATGTGGAACAAAACTCAAAATCTTAAAGAAAAAAGACCAGGTTTGCTAGTCTGGTAGAGCTTGGTGAGACCCCTGAGACTATGGCCCCTAGTTACCCTTCAGGTCTGGAACAGAACTCACTCCTGTGGCTTCCAGCCAAACAGTAGACAGGCATATGGGGTGAACATTTACATCAGGTAGATACACTCCTCAGAGCGATGATCAATCGTGGGAGAACAGAATGACAGTATTTGCACGGGGAGATAGCTCAGGGGGCAGGAATGCATGGGACGGAAAGACACAGGGAAAAGGTAACTATGGGGAGGAAGTTGGACTAGAGCGGTTACATTGTGGGGAATTACAATCAATGTCATGGAACAAAATGTGTATGAGTTGCTGTCTGGAAAATGAATTTACTCTGTAAACCTCCACTCAAATCACAATAAAAATTACCAGAAAAGAAAAAAAAAAAAGCCACTCACTTGTGGTATTTCTGTTATAGAAGCACCAGGTAAGGTACCCAGAAAGCAAGGTTGGTATAAAAACAAGGCTGGAAAGATGTCTGTTATTAACAGCACTGCAAAGATCACCTTTGTGGATTTCATGGTGCACTTGTCCAATTCTTTCTTTAGAATGATTTTTCAGAAGTTGAATGGTTAGGTCAAAGCTCACCAAATTGCACTGCAATAAGATTTCATCCATCTCACTCAGACAGCATGTGAGGCTCCTCATCCGCCTGAACCATTGCCAGTCATTTTGGACAATTTTGAGGCAGAGGGAAGGAAAGTTGAGGAAGTTCGTGTCAGACATTCTTATTCTTCTCATAAAGTAAGAGGCAAGATCCTGGCCAGAGTTCAGAACCAGGGGAGCAGGGATAGGATTGGTGCTCAAGTAGAGCGCTGAAAGTGACAAGAGTCAAGGAAGAGAGTCTCTGGGAAAAATTAAGCAGCAATTGGGAACAGGTGAAACCTGATGATGATTGTACCAAATTGGGTTTTCTTTAATTGCTTGCTCTTTAGGCCTGTCTCCTTTGTTCTGCAGCTGAGTTAATGAGGAATTCTGTTTTTAATTTTAAAAAGAGAACTAGGTGGACAATTCAATTTAACTATGCAAACATTAATTTAGTGCCTATTATGTGCCAATTACAAGGCATTCAAAAATGAGTAAGACTTGGGCTCTGCTCCCAAGATACTCCAGTCCTTTAAAAGATATAATCCACTGCCATCGAGTTGATTCCAACTCATAGAAACCCCCAGTGGGTTTTCAAGGCTGTAAATCTTTACGGAAGTAGATTGCCTCATCTTCCTTCCTCTGAACAGCTGGTGGGTTTGAACTGCTGACCCTGTGGTTGGCAACCACTATGCTATCAGGGCTCCTTTTAAAAGACATAGCCTCCTTAGTCAAGAGTTACAATGCAGTCTAGTAAGAGGCTTATCATCATCATACCATTTATTAGACTGCATGGTATAATAATATACAGCTTCTCCGCTTTCATTACCTTCCCTCCATCTTACCTCCCCTCCCCATTTCAGGAAACCCTTTACTGTTTATTTTTGGGGTACAGAGAAAGAGTGGAGAGAAGCCCTGCTCTCACTCAAGATGTTTCTCCTACATATTTTAATCTTACCCACACATCAAAGCTTAAATTTCCCTTTTTCTCCTTGTCACATCTGTCCTTTGAGGCAAAGAGCACAGAACAGTCTACTTGCTTAAATGCAAGTTGGAAGTGGCAGGGCAGACAGAAGGAAGATTCTATTGTTGTTAGGTGCTATCCAGTCAGCTCCAACTCACAGTAACTCCATGTACAACAGCACAACACACAGCCTGGTCCTGTGTCATCTTCACAGTCTTACTATGTTAGAGCCCATCATTGCAGCCACTGTGTCAGTCTATCTCCTGGGGGATCTTTACCTTTTTATCCTGACACTCTGCTTTACCAAGCATGATATCCTTCTCCACAGACTGATCCCTTCCGACAACATGACTGTAATGTGGGTGTGGTGGTGGTATCCTCTGACCTCCTCCAACTTCATGACCAAACCAAAAACCAAACTCACTGCCATCAAGTCAATTTGACTCATAGTGATCCCTCCTTGGGTTTCTGAGGCGGTATCTCTATGGAAGTAAAGTGCCCAATCTTCCTTGCATGGAGTGGCTGATGGGTTTGAATTACCAGCCTTCTGGTTAGCAGTCAAATGCTTTAGGCTCTAACCACCAGAGCTCCCAACTTCATGGCAGGGAGAGAGAAAGAGCAACAGCCCAAAGGTGATTCTTATAAGGCAGAAATCAGACATGCCACCACCCTCCAACCTTTTTACCAATTCTAACACCAGTTGTCCCTCCCATGGCACTCACTACTTCTTTGTTGGGTTTGACAATTTGTTGCAATGGCCACACAGAACTCACAGACAATACTGACGATTTTGTGGGGTTCATTAGGGAAGTATGCAACAAAACGCAACACACTGCTGTTGAGTCAGATCCAACTCATAGCTACCCCTCCTTAGGAGAAGTAAGGTTACAATTCAGCTTAAGAAATTCTCAGGATACAATTCTTTGATCAGGACAACCTTCCCTTAGCATGCCAGAAGGCACTCTTCTCTTTGGCCTCTGGACCTGGCCTCTGCCCTGCTCTGGCAAGTATTACAAAGCCTTTTATTAGCTCTGCCAATAGATGCACCTCAGTGCACCCCACTCCACCAACAAGCCTCTTGCCCAAAAGCACTCAGCTTTCCCAGTCTATGGGCCAGAAAGCCACCACTCTGTTTTGTGCCAGTGTCTTAGTTCTGCTGCCTTTGTTGCCACTGTCTCTCTGCTGTCAGTGCAGGGATCTTGGGTCCAAGGACTTGCTCCATTCCTAACTGCTCTCTGTCTTGATGGTCGTGAGATCCCCCTTTTCCACCTCTGGGAGGGCTCTCTCTCTCATTTTTTTTTTTTTAAATTGTTATTGTGATTTGGGTGACAGTTTACAGAGCAAATTCACTTTTCATATAGCAGTTCACATACACTTTGTCTCATGACATTGACTACAATTTCCCACAATACAACAGCTCTCTTCCTACTTCCTCCCCATAGTTAGTTCTTGCCTGTGTTCTTTTTTCCCATGCACTCCTGACACCCCCCCACCCTCGACCCCCAGCTGCCTTGCTGTGCATACGCAGCCATTCTATTCTGGGAGGGCTCATTTTAAGCCTAGAGAAATGACAAAACTGACCAATCCCCACATTAGGGTTCCATACACCTTATTGCCATGGTCCCACCCCCCAAAAGGTGCCATGTACCTTATTTACATTACAAACAAGCTATTTAATCCCTTTAGTAGGCCGCAAGCATCACACATTTACATAGTTCTACCCAGTCATCTGGGTATCAAAGACTATGGCTAGAAGAGCCATATTAAGTAATTCACTGCACCCCAATGACCAAAGTAGGTAAAATTAATTTTGACCATTCTTGCTTGTAAGGAGCGTGCCAACTGCACTTCTTCCAGGACAGATTTGTTCCTTCTTCTGGCAGTCCATGATGTTTCAGTACTCTTTGCCAACACCACAGTTCAAGCTCTTCTTCAGTCTTCCTTATTCATTGTCCAACTTTCACATGCATATGAAGCAGTTGAATATACAGTGGCTTGGGTTAGGAGCACCTTTAGTCTTCAAAGTGATATCTTTGCTCCTTAACACTTTAAAGAGGTCCCTTGCAGCAGATTTGCCCAGTGCCATATGACATCTGACTTCTTGACTGGTGCTTCCATGGTTTGATTGTGGATCCAAGTAAAATGAAATCCCTGGCAACTTCAATCTTTTCTCCATTTATCATGATGTTGTTTATTGGTCTAGTTGTGAGGACTTTTGTTTTCTTTACGTTGAGGTATAATCCATATCAAAGACTGTAGTCTTTGATCATCAGTAAGTGCTTCAAGTCATCTTTACTTTTAGCAAGCAAGGTTGAGTAATCTGTGTATCTCATGTTGTTAATGAGTCTCCAATCTTGATGTCATGTTCTTCTTCATGTAGTGCAGCTTCTTGGATTATTTGCTCAGCATACAGATTGAATAAGTATGGTGAAAGGATACAACCCTGACACACAGCCTTCCTGATTTTAAACCACGCAGTATCTCCTTGTTCTGTTCGAATGACAGCCTCTTGGTCTATGTACAGGTTCCTCATGAGAACAATTAACTGTTCTGGAATTCCCATTCTTCACAATGTCATCCATAATTTGTTATCATCCACACAGTTGAATGTCTTTGCATAGTCAATAAAACACAAAGAAACATCTTTCTGGTATTCTTTACTTTTAGCCAAGATCCATCTGATATCAGTAATTATATTTCCTGTTCCATGTCCTCTTCTAAATTAGTTTGAGTTCTTGGCAGTTCCCTGTCAACAACTGTTGCAACCATTCTTGAATTAACTTTAGCAAAATTTTACTTTAATGTAATATTTAATTACATTACATTAATGATAATGTTTGATAATTCCCACATTCTGTTGGATCACCTTTCTTTGGAATTGGCACAAATGTGGATCTCTTCCAGTCATTTGGTCATGTAGCTGCCTTCCAAATTATTTGGCATAAATCAGTAAGCATCTCCAGTGTTGCATCTGTTTGTCGAAACATCTCAGTGGGCATTCAGTCAATTCCTGGAGCCTTTTTTTTCCCCCTCGCCAATTCCTTCAGTGCAGCTTGGACTTCTTCATTCAATACCATTGGTTCTTGATCATATGCTATGTCCTAGCGAATTCCTAGGGGGAAAAATTGGCTAAAAGGATATCTTGTTTAGTAAATAGAGGGTCAGTGAACATGAGGGAAACCTTCAGTAAGATGGATTGACACAACAGCCACACAATGGATATATCAAAGATTATAGAGATAGTTCTATTATGCATAAGGTCATCATGAGTTGGAGCCAATTCCATGGCAACTAATTAACAGCAACAACATTATTTCAAAAACATTTCCTGCCAGATTGTAGTTGTTACCATCATCATCATCACTATTTATGTTCAAAGGGAACCAGTTTGTTTAAACCATAAAGGCTATAACCTTGACATCACCTCGCACTAGTAGTCAAACAGGCTGCTTGCACTATTGTAGTCCATGAGAACTGCTTGAGGACCCATCTTAGAACCCTGATCTCTAAAGTGCAATTAATGTTCACAAAACAAAATGAAGAATTATGTTGTGTTGACAAAGTCTGGCCTGGATCCTACCACATCATTTTGTTTTCCCAAGCGATAATGGGGACCATTGGTGGGAGATACAGGCTCAGGGACCTCCTGTAGTTACACATCTCAGACTCTGTGCTTCTTCCTTGGATCTCCAGTCACTTGGTTTTGCCTGCACTGGCTTCCCATTTCAGGAAGGGGTAACTTTTGTGGGGGAGTTTGTGTTTTAAGTGCTATGTGGTCAGGAGCCTCACAGGCTGGGGAGTGTCATGTTAGCTAGGGTTTCACACTCTCTTTGTCCAGCTTTGAACATTGCTGGAGGGCATCCCCAGATGGGCTACATATTTTGTCAGCCATGGCCTGTGCACTGACTTGGCTTTCATCGGTGGGCTGTAGGTGGGAGCAGGTACAGTGAAGAGCACCTGGAGGAAGAATTCACAGAACAGGAGAGGATGTCTGTGAGTCTATGAGTGAGGAGAGGGAGAGGAGGGTTGCAAAATGTCATCAAGCAGAGAGAAGGGCTAAGGGAAGTTCCAAAATCTGAGAATCTTCCATCTTCAGAATTTTTCATTTGAAGCATGAAATTCAATCAGATGTTTAAAGGTCCTGGAGAAACATATGAAAGAATGCAAGAGCTGAGAGTGGAATCTGGGGGCAGGTGTAGCCTCTGTATTATTTTTACAGTGAAGATTTATATTGGAACTGGCTGTGAGATTGGGTTTGGGATCTGGTTATGTGGCTGAGGTGAACAGGCCCTGGGGACAAATTGTTTTTCATTTCCTGTGATAGGAAGGGTCAGAATGAGGTGGGAGGAAGTGGTCATGAATCTTTGGAGACAGAAATATCCACATCCTCATTAGCTAGGGAGATGTCAGGTTGAAGCCAGGTGGTAAATATTTCATATCAAAGGGCATTGGTTAGTGAGGGGACATGTCCTGGGTCAGGAGACCCACACTTCTGGTGCCAGCATAGCAGTGATCAGGACAAGTGGTCAGACTCTCCTGTGTTCCTACGATATACTCGGTATATACTGTTGTGTTAAATCACACATGGCATTCACATTGTATTCTAAGTCAATGTCACTTCTTGGAGCATGTCCTGGTTATCTATTGCTCTATAAATAAACCACCACAAAACTTAATGATTTTAAACAACAATTTATTATTTTTGTTCATGGTTCTTCGGGTTGACTGAGTTCAGCTGGAAAGCTTTCATTGAGGTCTCTCATGTGGTTGCTGTCAGACGATGGCTGGGTCTGGAGTCAAATGAAGGCTTGAGAGGGCTGGATGACCAAGGTGGTTTGCTCCTATGACTGACAGGTTGTGTCAGTAGGGAGCTCAGCTGGGGTTGTTGACTGGAGTACTTACATGTGGTTTCCTTATGTCTCATGGGCTTCTCACAGCATGGTTGTTGGGTTCTGACAGGAGAGTTCCAAGAACAAGTGTTCCAAGAGGCCCAGACAGAACCTGCAAGGCTTGTTATGACCTAGTCTTAGAGGTCCAAGAATGTCACTTCCATTGCATTCTGTTGGTCAAGTCCAAATTCGAGGGGAAGGAAATCAGACTGGATGTGAGTGACGTGTGTACAGGGATATAAGGAATTGACAGTGGCATCTTTGGAGGCAAGTCAGCAGAGAGCACCACATGGATGGGTGACCTGTGAAGTTACTTGTGCTTAGAAGGACACTACTCTTGGTTTAGCTGTTACTATCTTGAAATTTGTAATCATTTTTGAACAAGGGGTGCTGCATTTTCATTTTAGTCTGGGCCCTTCATATTCTGTAGCTGGTACTGCATAAGATTCATTATAAAGGTACCCCTGGAGTTGTGCAGGGAAGGAGTGGGACTTGGGCCCAACTCTGTGATAAGCAAGATTTGATTCCTGCCTGTGGAGGACTTACAGACCAGTGAGGACTCAAGGTTTACATGAAACACGGAAACTACTAAGTGCCAGTGTCTGAGCAGAGCTTAGGCTGTGATTGCAGAAGGAGGGTCAAAATGGGGTTTGAAAGGATCTTCCCATTTGTATGCTCTCTCAGGTTCATATTCAGACTCTCAACCCTTGCTGGGCATGACTTCTTTCTCTGAGGCCAGAAAAACATCTAAGAATCTTGTTGTTGTTGTTAGGTGCCATTGAGTCACTTCTGACTCATAGCGACCCCATGCACAGCAGAACGAAACACCGCCTGATCCCGCGCCAGCTCTATGATCCTTGCTATACTTGAGCCCATTGTCGCAGCCACTGTGTCAATCTATCTTGTCGAAGGCCTTCCCCTCTTTTGTTGACCCTCCACCTTACCAAACATGACATCCTTTTCCAGGGAATGATCCCCTCTAACAACATGACCAAAATAGGTGAGACGAAGTCTGGCCATTCTTGCTTCCAAGGAGCATTCTGGCTGCACTTCCTCCAGGACAGATCTGTTAGTTCTTTTGGCAGTCCATGGTACCTTCAGCATTCTTCGCCAGCACCACAACTCAAAAGCATCAACTCTTCTTCGGTCTTCCTTATTCATTGTCCAGCTCTCACATGCATACAAGGTGATTGGAAATATCATGGCCTGTGTCAGGCACACCTTAGTCCTCAAGGAGACATCCTTGCTCCTCACCACTTGAAAGAGTTCCTTTGCAGCCAACCTACCCAGTGCTAAATGTCATCTAATGTCCTGACTGCTGCTTCCATTGGCCTTGATTATAGAACCAAGCAACGTGAATTCTTTGACAACCTCAATCTTTTCTCCATTTATTGTGATGCTGCTTATTGGTCCAATTGTGAGGATTTTTGTCTTCTTTATATTGAGATGTAATCCATACTGCAGACTGTGTTCCTCAATCTTCACCAGTAAGTGCCTCAAGTCATCCTTACTTTCAGCAAGCAAAGTTGTATCATCAGCGTATCTCAGGTTGTGAATGATTCTTTCTCCAATCCTGATGCCACATTTTTCTTCATATAGTCCAGCTTCTTGGATTATTTGCTCAGCATATAGATTGAGTAAGTGTGGAGAAAGGATACAGCCCTGATGCACTCCCTTCTTGATTTTAAACCAAGTAATGTCCCCTTGTTCTGTTCAACGACAGCCTCCTGGTCAAGGTACAGATTCCTCATGAGTACAATCAAGTGTTCAGGAATTCCCATTCTTCTCAATGTTATCCACAATTTGTCATGATCCACACAATCAAATGCCTTTGCATAGTCAATAAAACACAAATAAACATCTTTCTGGTATTCTTTGCCTTGAGCCAAGATCCATCGGACAGCAGCTATGATATCCCTTGTTCCACGTCCTCTTCTGAATCCAGCTTGCAGCTCTGGAAGTTCCCTGTCAATATACTGCTGCAATCGCTTTTGAATTATTTTCAGTAAGATCTTACTTGCATGTGATATTAATGATATTGTTCTATAATTTCCACACCTTTCTTTGGAATGGGTATAAATATGGATCTCTTCCAGTCAGTTGGCCAGCTGTCTTCCAAATCTCTTGGCATAAATGAGTGAGTGGCTCCAGTGCAGCACCCGTTTGTTGAAATATCTCAATGGGTATTCCGTCAATTCCCAGAGCCTTATTCTTCATCAATTCCTTCATTGCAGCTTCGACTTCCTCCTTTAGTACCATTGGTTCTAGATCATATGCCACCTCCTGAAATGCATGAAGATCGACCAGTTCTTTTTGGTACAGTGACTCTGTGTATGCCTTCCATCTTCTTTTGATGTTCCCTGCATCATTCAATGTTTTGCCCTTAGAATCGTTCAATATTGCAACTTGAGGCTTAAATTTTTTTCCTCAGTTCTTTCAGCTTGAGAAATGTTGAGCATGTTCTTCCCTTTTCGTTTTCTAACTCCAGGTCTTTGCACATTTCATTATAGTAATTGGCTTTGTCTTCTCGAGCTGCTTTTTGAAATCTTTGGTTCAATTCTTTTACCTTGTCATTTTTTCCATTTGCTTTAGCTACTCTCCACTCAAGGACAAGTTTCAGAGTCTCTTCTGTCATCCATTTTGGTTTTCTCTTCTTTTGTTGTCTTTTTATTGACCTCTTGCTTTCTTCATGGATGATGCTATTGATGTCATCCCACAATTCTTTTGGATTTTGGTCATTGGTGTTCAATGCATCAAATATATTCTTTAAATGGTCTCTAAATTCAGGAGGGATATATTCTAGATCATATTTTGTTTCTCGTGAACTTGTTTTAATTGTCTTTAACTTCAAGTTGAACTTGCATATGAGCAGTTGATGGTCTGTTCCACAGTCAGCTCCTGGCCTGGTTTTGACTAAAGATATTGAGCTTCTCCATCACCTCTTGCCACAGATGTCGTCAATCTGATTTCTGTGTGTTCCATCTGGTAAAGTCCACATGTAGAGCTGTCATTTGTGTTGTTGAAAAAAGGTGTTTGCAATGAACAAGTCGTTGGTCTTGCAAAAATCTACCATGTGAGTTCCAGCATTATTTCCATCACCAAGGCCAAATTTTCCAACTACTGGTGATTTTTCTTCGTTTCCAACTTCAGCATTCCAGTCACCAGTGACAATTAATACATCCTTATTGCAAGTTCGGTCAATTTAGACTGCAGAAATTGATAAACATCTTCAATTTTCTCATCTTTGGCTTTGGTGGTTGGTGCATAAATTTGAATAATAGTCATATTAATGGGTCTTCCTTTTAGGCGTATGGATATTATCCTATCACTGACAGCATTGTACTTCAGGACAGATCTTGAAACATCCTTTGTGATGATGAATGCTATATGCTGATGTGTTGCTGTGAGTCTTGAGGCTGTGCCACTGGTGTTTCAAACCCAGTGGGGTGCACCTGTTGCATAGGTATCAACCTGGCTTGCAGACTGAGACAGACTAGGAAGAAGGAGGAGGTCATCCACTTCTCAAAGAATTGGTCAGGGAATACCTTATGAATAGCAGAGAAACACTGTCTGATACCAAGAATCTTAGAAATCCTTTTCCTAACCAGTCACTAATTTTATATGAAAAGGATATAGACGTTGGATAAGCAAAGCACTACTGACAAAGAAGAACAGAGTAGGAGGTCTCACACTCCCTGATCTCAAAACTTGTTATACAGCCACAGTAGTCAAACAGCCTGGTATTAGTACAATGACTGACACATAGACCGGTGGGACAGAATTGAGAATCTAGAAATAGATCCATCCACCTATGGACAGCTCATCTTTGACAAAGGCTGAAACCCATTAAATGAGGAAGAGACAATCTCTTTAACAAATGGTGATGGCAAAACTGGACATCCATTTGTGGACAAATGAAACAAGATCCATACCTCATACCATACACAAAGACTAACTCAAGATGGATTAAAGACCTAAATGTAAAACCTAACACTATAAAGTTCATCAAAGAAAAAATAGGGGCAGACTTAGGGGCACTAATTTATGGCACAAATAGACTATCAAACATAACCAAAAATGCACAAACAAGAGCAGATAAACTAGATGACTGTTGTTGTTGTTAAGTTCTATTGAGACAGCTCTGAGTCATAACGACTTTACGTACAACAGAATGAAACACTGCCTGGTCCTGGGCCATCCTTACAATCCTCACTATGCTTGAGCCTATGTCTTAGCCACTGTGTCAAACTGTCTTGTTGAGGGTATTCTCTTTTGAGCTGACCCTCTACTTTACCAAGCATGATATCCTTCTCTAGGACTGCTCCCTTCTGACAACATGACCAAAGTACATGAGACAAGGCCTGGCCATTCTTTCTTCTAAGGAGCATTCTGGATGTATATCTTCCAAGACAAATTTGTTCTTCTTCTGGCAGTCCATGGTATTTTTGGTATCTTCACCAATAGCACAATTCAAATGCATCAGTTCTTCTGAGATCTTCCTTATTCATTTTCTAGCTTTCAGATGCAAACAAGGTTATTGAAAATACCATGACTTGGGTCAGGCACACCTTAGTCTTCAAAATGACATCTTGCTCTCTAGCACTTTGAAGAGGTCTTTTACAGCAGATTTGTAAAAGATGATTGAGATCTTCTAAAAATTAAATTCTTATGCACACTTAAAGACTTCTTCAAAAGAGTAAAAAGAGAACCTGCAGATTGGGATAAAGTATCTGGCAATGACATATCCAATAAAGGACTTATCTATAAAATTTATAGAAAACGTCAAGACCTCAACATCAAAAAGACAAATAATCCAATTGAAAAATGTGTAGAGGACATGAACAGACACTTCATCAAAGAAGACACTCAGGTGGCCAAAAAAAACATGAAGAAATGCTCATGATCATTAGCCATTAAAGAGATGCAAATCAAAACAACAATATGATATCATCTCACACCAGCAATAATAGCAAAGTTCAACAAGACAGAAAAGAACAAATTCTGGTGAGGGTGTGGAGAGATTGGAACTCTCATACACTGCTGGTGGGTACACTGTAAAATGGTACAACCACTGTGGAAAATGGTATGGCACTTCCTTAAAAAGTTAGAAACGGAAATACTGTTTGATCCAGCAATCCTACTAGCAGGTGAGAATCCTAAAAAGGTGAGATCTGGGACATGAGTAGATATTTACACACCCATGTTCACTGCAGTATTATTCACAAAAGCAAAGATGTAGAAACAACTTAGTGCTCATCAACGGAGGAATGAATAACCAAACTATGGCACCTACCTACACAGAATGGAATACTATGTAACATTAAAGAATAATGAAGAATCTGTGAAGCACCACAAAATGTAGATGAACTTGGAGGATATTATGCTGAGCAAATTAAGTCAATTACAGGACAAATATTGTATGAGTCCACCAGTATATAAAGTCAAGGAAACTTTCTTTGTTGGTTATGAGGGATGGGAGGGGAGAGAAGAGAAAATTGCTAGGTAGGTAAGAGGTGTGTATGGATTTAGGTGAAAGGAAAGGCAATATACCAAAAGTAAGTGACCAGAACAATAAAATTAAGGAAAAGGAAAACACAGAGAAGTGCACAAGAGGTATAGACAAAAAAGGTAAGTACTTATATATACACAATACTGCCTTATCAGTAATAATAAACATTAATCTACAGATGGATACACACGTAGACAGGCAAGACAATCAGGTATGAGTAGGCAAACTGGAATATGTCCATGGCCATATATAGGTTTGGTAGACAATATTTCTATGTATTTCTGTGTACTATAAAATGTCTATATATATATATATATATATATATATATATATATATAATAGAGCTAACAAGGGGCAAAGTTATGATAACTTCTCAGCCACAACCAACCACCCTGAGGGAGTGAGTTGCCAGGACTGTGGGCTCAAGACCATGATCGTGGGGGGACATCAAGCTCAACTGGCATAATAACATAAACCAAAAACCAAACTCACTGCCGTCGAGTTGGTCCCGACTCATAGCAACCCCTCCTTGGGTTTCCGAGGTGGTATCTCTACAGAATTAGATTGCCCAATCTTCCTTTTGAGGAGTGGCTGATGTGTTTGAACTGCCAGCCTCTGGTTAGCAGTCAAATACCTTAGGCACTATGCCACCAGAGCTCCTTGGCTACATAAAAATATTGTTCTACATCCTGCTTTTGTGAGTAATGACCAAGGTCTTAAAAGCTTGTCAGCAGTTGTCTAAGATGCAGCTATTGGTTTCTCCTCGTCCAGAGCAAAGAAGAGAGAAAAAAATCAAAGAGACATGGAAACAATTAGTCCAAGGGACTGGTAGACCATGGTTCCGAAACCTCAGCCTACATTACCCTAAGACCAGAAGAACTACCATTGGCAACCACTTGGAAATGCATCAGAATTAGAGATCCTCGCTAGAGTGTGAGAAAAAAAGTGGAACAAAACCCAAAATCAGAAAAAAACAAACTAAAAAAAAAACAGGCTTACTGGTCTGATAGAGACTGGTGGAATCTTTGAGACTATGGCCCCTAGTTACTCTTTGGGCCAGTCAGACAATAGATAGGCCCACAAGGTGAAAAATTATACAAGGTAGGTGCACACCTTAGAACAATCAACCATCAGAGATCAGAAGGGCAGCATTTGTGCAGGGAGAAAATTAAGAGGGCAGGGATTCATAAGAAAGAAATACACAGGGAAAAGTTAACCACAGGGAGGAAGTAGGAAGACAGTTGTTACATTGTGAGGATTGCAGTCAATGTCATGAAGCAAAGTATGTATGAACTGTTGAATGGAAAATGAATTTGCTTTGTAAAAGTTCACCCCAATCACAATAAAATGTTAAAAGAAAGAAAAAGAAAATATTCTTTTCACCTCCCCACCCGTTCTGCCTTCCTACACTCATTTCCTTGCAGTGAGGGCTTCTCATAGCAGGAATGGATCCTGAGTTGGATGGTGGGGCCTGAGGGGAGCCTGGAGTCTTGGGAGGACTGATGAAGGATATAACTCTGCCCCTAATGTCCAGTTCAGGCTGAAGATCTTGGATGAGTCACTTCAAGAGGCCTGAAGGAATCTGAGCCAAATGTGGTCTCTGTTTTGAGTTGGCGTAGTGCCTAAGGCATTTGACTGCTAACCAAAAGGCTGGCAGTTCAAACCCACTAGACACTCCTCAGAAGGAAGACTGGTCAATCTACTTCCATAGAGATACCGCCTTGGAAACCCAAGGAGGGGTTGCTATGAGTTGGAACCATCTTTATGGCAAGTGAGTTTTGTTTTGTTTTATTTTGGGTTGGGGTAGAGGAATGGGAGGCCAAGGCTCTTTGGTCTCCTCCAAGGGGCATGCTGAATACTCTGGTTCCCTGGACAGTGCCTCCCTCTGACTCCCCATCATGTACCTCACCATGTTCCAAGGCACCAAACCAAAAAATCAAACCCATTGCTATTGAGTTGGTTCTGACTTGTGGCGACTCCACTTGTTACACAATAGAACTGCTCCGTAGAGTTTTCTGTAATCTTTATGGAGGCAGATTGCCAATCCTTCTGCAGCAGAAAGGTGAATGGGTTCAAACTGCCAAACTTTCTGTTAGAAGTCAAGTGCAAACTGTTTGCACAACCCAGAGATCTCTCCTCCAGGCTCAGGGCAGCCTTTTTACCAATATAGGAAATGGCTCAAAGGACTTCCTAGGGTCTTTCCTAGGCCCCAGACAAGGCCAGCTTCTAACTAGGGTGCAAAGACAGATAGCCCCTGTGGTAGTTAAGTTTCTATGTCAACTTGGCTGGGCCTGGTTGAGTGGCTGGGCAGTATTCAACTCCATGGTGGAATCTCTACTGTGAGCAGCTGAGTAGCTGCCTTAAGTATGTGGTCTTCTTCCTGTATATAAGGAGAAGCCTTGGGGAATGGTCTCTAGCTTATGGCACGCTTGAACCCTGCATGTAGCTGTGTTGTTGTTCAGCAGCCTGCCATGCTCTGCTGACCTTCGAACTTTCGATGGTGTTTTAGACTGAGTTCTCTAGAGAAACAAAACCAGTAAAGCTTATGTATAGAGAGAAAGGGAAATTTATCTTAGGAAAATGGCTCACACACTTACAAAAGCATGCAAGTCCAAAGTTCTTGGATGAAACGTCAAGCTCGAGGCTTTTCCTGACTCACACAGCTGCAGGGACTGAGGAGCTCAAGGTTGGCAGGCAGTATACTGGCTGTTGATGCCAATGAATGATGAATCCAAGATCTCCAGGCTGAATGGTGGATTGTTCGCTCACAGACAGCTGTAGGCAGCACAACAGAATCCCAATCCACAGAAGAGTGTCTTTTTCCCCAGGATGTCTATAAGTATACTGGAAGCAGGCCACACCCCTAGAGAAACTCTCTGTCAATGGATTGGCTGTTCAATGGAAGTTGAAATACAGCTCCAGCTATCACAGATGGACTTAAATTAATGGCTTGCCATGTGGTTTGGTAACATCAGGACTGTGCCATTTTATTTGTCGACCTTGGGCATGTTAGCCTCAGCAGCCAGTAGCTGCCTGAGTGAAGAGATGCCTCTAGCTCCAGTGGGCTGGGAGCAAAAGGCAGAACTGAAGCCCAAAGTTGAGGGGCTTTCACCCAGCCCCTAGAGCCTGGCACTTTGAACTTGGACTTAAAACCTCCAAACTGTAAGAGAATAAATTCCTGTTTGTTCAAGTCATCCCATTTGTGGTATATTCTTGTCAGAGATGCACTAGGTAACCAGAACAGCCCCTGAGGGAGAACACCACTGTTTATAAACAATGCTCAGTTTTCAGAGGTATCATCCTGCCTGATGAAAGCAGCCTTCTGGGTGGCACAGTAACAGTCCACCCTTATACCAGAGGCAGCTGACCCATTTCCATCTTGATGAGGCTGAGAGCGATAAGGAGGTGAATGCTCCCCGAAGAGCTGGATCTAGTGTTTCTCTAAAACAGAAAACAAAAACCCCATTGCTGTCAAGTTGATCCCAACTTATAGTAACCCATGTTGTTGTTCTTATTATGTGCCGTCGAGTTGGACCTAACTCATAGCGACCCCTCCTTGGGTTTCTGAGGCAGTATCACTACGGAGGTAGATTGCCCCATCTTCCTTCCAAGGAGTGGCTGGTGGGTTTGAACCGCTAGCATTCTGGTTAGCAGTCAAGTGCCTTAGGCACTACGCTACCAGAGCTCCTATAGTAACCTATAGGGCAGAGTGGAACTGTCCCATAGGGTTTACAAGGCTGTCATCTTTGTGGAAGCATCTTTGTTCTATGGAGCAACTGGTGGATTCCAACCACCTTTTGGTTAGCCCTGTGTCACTAGGGCTCCTCTAAAACAGAGACATTTGCAAATAGCTGATCCAAGGCCCAGTAGTTATTATTCTTAACTGGTGTTAGTCAATGACTTGTTTGCTCTCAAAATCTGTTACTTGTCTTTCCTGGGCTGCTCTACAGAAACTGCATTTCCTAGACTTCTTGCTTTTCAGCTTCCAGGTAAATTCAGCCAGTGGGGTAGGATTGGCAGAATATTAGATGGTGGTAAGCAAAAACAAAACGAAACAAAAAACAAACAAACAAAAAACAACCCTGTTGCCATCCAGTCAATTCCAACTCATAGTGACTCTATAGGACAGAGTAGAACTGCCCAGAGTAGGGTCCAAGGCTGTAATCTGTGTAGAAGCAGACTGCCACATCTTCCTCCTGCAGAGCAGCTGGTGGGCTTGAACCCCACTGACCTTCCAGATAGCAGTTGGGTGCTTGACCTCTGCACCACTAGGGCTCCTTAGAAGGTGGTGGGAGGGGAAATGTCAGGACATTCTTTTCTTTCAGCTTCCTATGGAGTCTGGCAGAGGCTGAGTCTCTCCCATGGCTCCAGATCACATCTGATGGCCTTCTCTCTGTGGTTGCAGTTCTCACTGGACATCATTACTTTTGAACTCTGGTAACCCCATTTCCTCTCTTTCTTTTCTTGCTACAGCCATAAGGCGGAAGTGGCTTCCTGCTGTTGCTAATCTCTGGGTTGGTTCATCAACTCAT
This sequence comes from Orycteropus afer afer, assembly GCF_000298275.1. NCBI lineage: Eukaryota > Metazoa > Chordata > Mammalia > Tubulidentata > Orycteropodidae > Orycteropus > Orycteropus afer. The sequence continues at coordinate 1,634,810 of NW_006921931.1, forward strand.
GTATGGCTTCTTAGCTCTTCCATCACCTGTGTAAACAGTTTCCTCTACTAAATTCCCTCTGTTGGAAACTTTTAGACCATATAGTTGGCCATTCTGGCTGTTATGTGTGCAGAAAGCCCTGAAGGATGGGGAAGGTACGTGACCTGGGTGCTCCATCAATACAGGCATAGCTCCAAGTGGATCCCATGGAGCTCAGCTCCAGGTGGATTTGTGTATTATGTGTACTAATAGCTGTATTCCAATGCTGAGAGCAAACTGAGAAGGAAGCTTGGCCTGCTCCCACTAAGCCTGGGACACTAGCTCCTCAGATCACTTTGCCAGGGAGGAGAAGAGGCTCAGGTAGGGCAGGTGGGGCAACAGTGAAGCCGATCTCCCCAGAGGCTGTGGGGAGGAGTTTGCTCAGTGGGTCTGCTTGCCTTGCCTGATGTGGTGTCAATTCTTTTTGCACATACCGTTAAGTTTTGGAGGCCAGTGATGAGGACCATGGGTGTGGTTTGGGCAACAGTATAGATGTGTGTGTGAGGCTTGGGGACTAATAATGAAGTTTGATATAGGCATTAAGTATGGGTGAATATGGGCTAGGTTTGTGGGTCTAGCATAAGACCCTTGAGTTTGGCTTTCAAGGTCACTTGTTCTCCAAGACAAAATCTTCTGTGGTTGTTGGCAAGACATGGGTCCAGAACACAGTTATTGAGGAGTTGTTAGCTGAACCTAAGAAAGGGACATTGGGAAATGAACCCAAGTCAGAAGCTCTGGGGACCCTCAGCCTCCTTCCTTATTTGGGGATCTAGCTCCTTCCAACTGTATTTATCACTGGATGGCTTCCTCCATGGAGCACAGAGCAGAAGTCTAGTCACATGGAACTTGCTACATGACTGTCAGGGTTGTTGAGGCCCAGATAGATTGACAGCTTTTCACTTAAAAAAAAAAAAAGAAAGAAAGAAAGAAAAGAAAAAAGTTGATCTTACCTATTTTGGCTCTTTCTTATCAGCAAGTAGGATCTAGGGGAGAAAAAACATAAAATTCAAGTATCAGGAAAACTGAAGGGGTAGCTGGAGGGAACTCTGTGTGTGTGTGTGTGATAGAGAGGCGTTACCCTCAAGATGACCCCAAGTGTCCCTCTCCCTCACCTGTTCTGTCTTGCCCTGACCCCAGCACATTGTGGGGCCAACCAGACCTGTCCTGGTTGCCCTGGTGACTGGCCCGACCCAGGCCCAAGGAATTGGGGGTAGAGCTGGACCACATCAAGACTCGTTATACTCCCAGTCCATACATCCCTTCTCTCTCCTGCAGGCTGGATGCCCATATTCTGATAATATGACTACTACCTTGTGCTTGTCCTGATAACCTGGCTAGTCCTTCTAGGCTCGAGGCCCCACTTTGTTCTCGCTGGCTTCGCCCCACTAGTTATAGCCTTTTGTTGGGTTCTGGAATCTGCTGATGGACTTTCCTATTGTCTGCCTGCTTAGATTCCAGAATACCCCTCTAGAATTGCCCATTGCTATGATCCACTTGCTGGCCGGGCACTCTGTTACCGAATGCTGGATGGTCTGCCACTTCCCTCTCCAGTGTCTACTGCTACCTGTTGTCCGTTCTCACATCCTTGCACACTGTGTCTGCCTATCACCCTAGATGGCTGCTCAGCAGCTGCAGCTAAGGCTGTCCTGACAGCACCTTCACTAGCCTGATGGGTGGTCTTGCTGAATTCCCAGCCCTCCCAGCTGCCTCATCTGCGTATTTACTGAGCACATCTGGTTGGATATATAGAGCCAAGACAGCCTGTATGGGCCTATGACAAACTGATCCCCAGATAAATGGTCACTCTCTCTCAGGACCTCTTGGGGGGCCAATAATAAAACATAATATTGATTGTAATAAATCCATTGCTATCAAGCTGATCCTGACTCATAGCAAACCTACAGGACAGAGTAGAACTGTCCCATAGGGTTTCCAAGGCTGTAAATTTTTACAGAAGCAGATTGCCACATCTTTTTCCCATGGAGTGGCTAGTAGGTTCAAACCGCTGACCTTTGGGTTATCAGCCCAGTGCTTTAATCACAGGACCACCAGAGTTCCTATTGATAATAATATGTAACACTTATTGAGGACTTATAATGTGACAGCCTCAGTGTTTTACTGACATTATTTTGTTTATATTTATATTCCATAACTACCCTAAGAGGTAAATACTAATTTTATAGATAAAAAAACCCCAAAGCTTAGGGATATAAATGAATCTACCTAAGTTCCCACAGGGAGTAACTCATGGAGCTTGGATTCCAAACCCATGCCTGACTTCAGAACTCCATCTCACAACCACCAGACTGAAGTGCCTCCTTGATGACTGTTTTAACTATTTCTGTTATAGGGCTGCTATCACAGATATATCATAAATGGATGGCTTTAACAAACAGAAATTTATTTTCTCACTCTTTAGAAGTCTGAATTCAAGGTGTCAGCTCTAGGGAAAGGCTCTGTGTCCTCTCTGGGGGAAATCCTTGTCTCAGCTTCTCCTGTGTTCTTTTCAACGCTCCATGGCATCCTCCACATGGTGTTCATCTTCCCTGCGTTTGCTTGCTTGTCTCTGTACCTAATGTACTCCTTTTATATCTCAAAAGTGATTGGCATAATGCTTACTCCAGTAGCATATATACTAAAATTGGAATGATACAGAAAAGATTAGCATGGTTCCTATACATGGATGACATCCAAGTTCATGAACCATTCTATATTTTTATGTTTTGCTCAACTACAACAAAATAATGTAAATGAAAAATTTTATTTTATTTTTTACAAAGTGCTTGGCTTAAGACACATCCTACACTGATAGGGCCTCAATGATGTAACAAAGAAAACCCTATTCCCAAATGGGATTACATCCACAGGTATAGGAGTTAAGATTTTCAACATATTTTTTAGGGACACAATTTCATCCATGACAGTGACCACTGTCCAAAGGCCCCAGTAACATTTCCAGGAAGATAAGTTTGTGATCTCTGTTGTCTCCAATGACTTCTCCTTGCTCTGAGTTGGAGTGACCCACAGGGGTAGGGATGAGTTTAAGGCACTGGTCTCAGTCAAGCCTTTGAATACTCCTATTCCCTCTAGAGAAGAATGCTGGAATCACCTGACTCCTGGCCACCTTCAGGAATGGGACCCCACAGCCACACATCTCCTAGTCTTCCCTGTGTGTCTTCCAGGATTGTAGGGGAATCACCTGGCTGGTGTTAACATCATTAAACAAAGCTGGAGTATGGGATATGTGTGTGCATGACTAAATCATTAATTGATGGACCTGCCTTCTTAGATGGCACAAGGTGATGTGGGATCAGGAACGTTCCTTCAAAGGATGTGGATTGTAGGTTATTGCCTGCTATGTCTTTGGAAGACTTCAGACCCTGGGAGGAAGAAATAGAATTTGCACTGGGCTCTGCCTTTAGCCTCAGTTCCCCTTAGTAGCATATGATCATACAAGTCCTACTGGACTCTGCAATCTATGATGGGACCAGGAAAAAGGATTTTTAGCTGAAAAATGAGTTCTACTTTGTGGGGTTCTGAGCTTAGTCTGGGGTTCTTACCATGGTCATAACTGCCAGACATATTTTCAGATAGCCCACACCCAATCCATACCCACTGCCGTTGAGACAATTCCAACTCATGGAGACCTCATGCATCATGAGGTAAAACTGTGTTGCATGAGGCTTTCTTAGCTGTGTTCATTTTTATTTTTCCTATTCTTACAGAATCTTTATGGAAGCGGTTCACTGGGCGTTTTTTTCTGCAGAGGCACTGGATGGGTTTGAACTGCCAACTATTAGGTTAGCAGCAATCACAAACTACTTGCATGACCCAGGGACCTCAGATAGTCCAAATAATTCAAAAGGAGATTCTTTTGATCCTGTTAGGGAGGAAGCTGTTTCAAAAGGTGGATAAGGTGAGAAGAAGGCTCTGAAGTGAGCATCCTACTTGGAGAGTGTCTGTGCGGGCTGGTGGAGCCCAGCCGTGACCTTGGAGTTACACACGTGTGCCCCACATGGTGGGCCATGTGTGCTGCTTGGGCGCTGGAGGCTTCGAGGCCCTCCATGCTTGGAATAGTCTGGATCTGCTGACTTGGCAAAACTGATCTCTAGTGAGTTTGGGGCTGGGCCACATCTGGAGGGGAGAGGGAAGGAGCCCCCAGTGACTGGGTTGTAGAGGAGCTTGCCAGGCCCAAGGTCCCCTTTTCCTCCCCCCAACCACAAGAGCAGTGTAATTCTCCTCACATTAAAAGTAAACATCTGGCAGCATCTGCAGTGCCCAAAATAAACCAAGAACTAATAGGAGACGTTTGTTACCACAATAGGGCCTGGATCAGGAAGGAGAGGCGGTTGGCTGTGTAGAAGCCAAAGCTGGCTACTTGGGGAGCCTCAACTCATTTGTTTATTGATCTGTGATAACTTAATTGATCAATACGCCAGCTCCTAGAAGACTCTGCTGGTGCAGTTTACCCTGGCCCTGGACTAGCAGGAACATCCCACTGACCTTGTGAAGCCAGGTAGGTTGATGACTGGGAATGATTGTTGGTTCTGGGATGTTAGCTGCACCTTGCTGGAAGTCCCATTTTGGGTATCTGAGGACCTGAGAACAGAGAGGAAATCTGTGCAGTAAAGTCAGTGAGGTCACTTCAGGGAAAAGGGTTATTTTCCAGAAGTGACAGTTGTCTGGGCCCCTTCAGAAGAGATCAGGAACAGGCATCAACACAGAAGCAGGTAGGATCCTTCACTGGTCATGGTGCCAAAAGTGTACCTGGGCATGACAGGGATAGGGAGATGGAACAGAACAAGAAGGCACTTCCTGAAGTCAGTCTCTGAATCTGGGAAGTGATGTCAAACAGGGCAGTGATACTTGAATAAATCCTGATAAACACATTGACTGCTAAAGTCTGAATGACAATAAACTGGAAACAGAGCCTGGGACTGGCTGGCACCATCTGACAACTGTGAAGGAGCTCAAGGATGAAATTGGGCATATTTGAACAGCATCAAATCCATTCCTCACAGCAACACTAAATGTAAGTGACAGACAGAGAAACAAATTAATACAAAAAATGTCGCCAGCTTTCACATTCTGGCAAGAGAAGTGCTTCTAACAAGGGACAAATTCACAAGCCTTTGTAATTGTGAGGACAATTATCCTTCATCATGCTCATCAAATAATCAGAAGCAGTACAGGGCTCACCAAGGAAGAGCACACGGAAGAACATGGGGAAGGTTTGGGTTGCCTGAGTACATGGAAATTAGGCTTTTGGCTACAACATCAGAAATGAAGGTTACGCTAAAGGTCACAAATGAGCCACCTGCTGGCTGAATCCAGTTTGTAGATATATTCTGTTTAAAAATTTGAATTAGTGACCAAAATATACCAATCAGGAGCATTCACAAAAACTCTGATTCCCTTGAAAAAGCAAAAGATCTGATTATGGATGAGTTCAGGGCTATGTTCTCTATATTGCTGGCAGCACCACCACACTGGGCACTGTAGTCATTGGTGATTTCAACTCCCATCTTAAGCCATCAGACACTTTTTATGGATTCGAAAACTTGTGGAGCTGACTTCTCAAAAGTTCAATTTAAATAAAGGCTATATAACAAAATGGGAGAGAGGTTCTGGTCCCACTTTACCCACACCAGTTGTTATAGAGTCGACATGTTGTTGTTATGTGCCATCAAGTCAGACCTGACTCATAGTGACCCCACCTTGGGTTTCTGAGGCAGTATCACTAGGGATGTAGATTGCCCCATCTTCCTTCTCAGGAGTGATTGGTGGGTTTGAACCTCCATCCTTCTGGTTAGCAGTCAAGTGCCTTAGCCACTGTGCTCCCAGAGCTCCCAGAGTCAACATAGACTCATGGAAATCCCATGTGTGTCAGCATAGAACTGTGGTCCACAGGGTTTTCAAAGGCTGATTTTTTTGGAAGTAGATTGCCAGGCCTTTTTTCTGAGACACTTCTAAGTGAATCTCCAACCTTTCATTTAGCAGCTGAGCATGTTAACTGCTTGCATCTCCCAGGGACTTCAGTTCCACTTTATGGGAAAAGATTGAGCTGCTCCTTTAATCCATTTAAAGAGCTCTGGTGGCACAGTGTCTAAGGCATTTGACTGCTAACCAGAAGGTCAGTGGTTCAAACCCACAAGCCACTCCATTGAAGGACGAGGGGGCAATGTATTTCCATAAAGATTTATCACCTTGGAAACCCAATGGGGGTTGCTACGAGTCAGAATCAACTCGATGGCAGTGAGTTTGGTTTGGTTTGATTAATCCATTGAAACAATTTTCTAAGTAAAATCAGTCTTTATGAATAAAGCAACACAACATGTAAGAAATGTGTAGAAGATAAAGAAAAAATACTAATTAGTTTGTCATCCTTGCACAATGGTTATTGTATATTTACCTCCAGTCTTACGTATTTTTTATCTAGTTGTATGCATGGGTTTATATCCTGCTTTTTTCATTTAACACTCTATTTTACACATTGCTAAATAATCTCCATCTTTTGTTATTCTAAATAATGTTGCAACAAACATCTGTGGCATACAAATCTTTCTGTATTTTGAAGTATTTGCTCTCAATAATTTAATTGCTCTCAATAAATATAATTTGCACTATATTTTCAGAAGTAGCATTAATGATCTATGTAAGGAATTGAACATTAAAGAGTTAACCTATAAGTTACTAACTCAAAAGCACTGTGTATAAATCTCTTCATCTCAGCAAATTGTTGGAAAGCCTGTAGGAAAAAAAAGGTCATTTCAGCATATGTGATAGGATTGTGGGTAATTAAAAAAAAAAAAATTCAGCGTGTGAAGTCCATTCCGGGAATAGCACTATCTTGAGACCCAAGTCAAATAGTACTAAATGTGCTAAGCAGAGGTCTATGTTTAAAGAGGAACTCATTTGCTCTTAATAAGTGCAAAATGCTGCATAGCTCAGCGATGGAATCAGAAGACTCCACAGAGCATCAAAGCCTTGTTCAAAAAGATATGGGAGGCCGCGATACAAGAAAAACTGTCCTTCCCAATTAAAAGATCTTTATGCTGTAAGTACAATAGTCATTTCTTAAAACAATGGCTGCCTTTAAAAGTTTTTATTGATGGGGAAAAGAAAAACGGGTAACTATGCCCAAAGCATTTAAAGGTAATCTATATCCTATAAACAACCCAAAGGGTGGTGTAAACAAGGTGATATGACATAAAATGAAATGAGATACAGATAACCTCACTGTTATCTTCTGTACAAGTTAAGATGAATAACAGTGCCTGAACTCTGCAGGCCGTGGAAAGCAAAACATACTGTACATTATGTTTTTATTTTGCCCTCCTGCCCCCACTAAACAAAAGATTGATATCATGAAAGGCCAGGACAAAATGAATGCCTTTCATTGAGATGGACCCCTGTGCTGAAAAACTGAGGACACCAGAGGGGCGTCTGGGAAGTGGCCCACACATTTTGTTTCCACGCCAGGCGAGTCAGCAGAACTTCTAAGGGCAGGATTATGGAACACTTGAGAAAACTCCACCTCCTGTGGAAAGGCAGCCTGTCTTGGGAGAGGCGAAATCATGCCTCCCTAATCTACTAGAGCTCTTTGAAGGGCCAAATGAGTGTAAGGATAAGAAGGGAAACAGTAGACACAATCTATTTACACTTTTAAGAAGCCTCTGACAGGCTCCACACCAAAGCCTGTTGAAGAAGTCTGAGTTGCCATGGGAATGAGGGGAATGTTTGGTGACAAGTAGGGAACTGGCTTAGAGATAAGGAATGGAAGAGTAAGGATAAACAAGCTTTTCTCTGGGTGGAAAAGTGCTAGCAGTGGGGCTCCTGGTGGGGCACTGATGCTTCCAGGGTATCAATTAACTGGCCCTTAGTGATTTGAGGTATGACCATCAAACCCTAAGTTTGCTTTCATAACCTACGTGTGGAAATTAACCTCATTGCCTTATAGTCATGTCTCATATATTGCTTTGTTGAACTTGTCTTTGTGATATCTTTAGTGACATGGCAAGCTCCTGGAAAGCAGGTGGCATGTCTGGTATCTTGGTGTTCACTGTAGTGACGAGCACTCAAACAATACTTTTGGTTGGATGACTTAAGTGAAGAGTGAGTGTACACTGAAATCTCCTGGCTTGCAAATGACTCTGAGGTCTTCTGTGTGGGGCAACACCAACAAAGAGCTGTGAGCTTCAGGGAGACACAGGAGGCTCATGAGGGCTGCAGATGTTCAACATGGGCAAGTGCAGGTTGAGTAGAGCATTTAGGGAAAAAATAATTCAGATCAAACTTTAACTGTTTTTATTATGAACTGCATCAAAGAGACGAGGACACACACATATATTAGCTTAGAGAATAATAGTATAAATTGTGCTTTTAAGGATAACAGATTCAAAGCTTTCAGTGCCAGCCCAAGAATGGGCTTTGACTCATTATAGACCAGAGATTCTCAACATTATTATTATTACTCCTGTTAAAGAATCTTTAAGGAGCTCTGGTGGTGCAACAGGGAGCTTTGGTAGTGTAGTAGGTAAGGCATTTGGCTGCTAACCAGAAGGTTAGTGGTTCAAATCCACCAGCTGCTCCATACACTTAGCTCTTAATTGGAGGAGAAAGACCTGGTCATCTCCTCCCATGAAGACTATAGCCTAAGAAACCCAGTGGAGCAGTTCTACTCTGTCACATGGGATTTCTATAAATTGAAATCAACTCGATGGCACCTAACAACAACGAGTTTTTACGGAAGAAAGACCTGGTGATCTGTGTCTGTAAAGATTTTGTTGTTAGTTACTATTGAGTCTGACTCATGGCAAACCCATGTGTGCAGAGCAGAACTGCTCCACAAGCTTTTCAAGGCTATGACCTTTCAGAAGCAGATTGCTACGCCTCCCTCCCAACTGTCCTCTGGGGCAAGGAAACCCTGTGCAGCAGTTCAACTCTGGTAACACCATGAGTCAGAATTTACTGGATGGCAACAGATTTTTTTTAAAAAAGGAGTCTTTAAAAATTTTTTTTTCTGTTCTCATCCCCCTCAACCATGAAATTTTAATAGGACAAATATACTGTACATATTTTTTCATACTGTGCCCCTTTGTGGAGGGTTACATACCACTGCAATATCTAAGATGTTTTTATGTTGTAAAAACCAAGCTTTGTCCTCATGGGGTGATATTACCCCCATTAAGAGTGCATGCTAGAGATGACTCCTGGAGGTTTGGGTTCACTGTGTTACTTCTCCTAAACACAACAAATCTCAATATCTAAGGATGAAACTAGGGGCAACAACAACAATCTCTTGCCCTCCTGTTAAACCAAACAAAGGCTCCAAAGTGAAGGAGGGTGGTATGCCGACGCACTCTGTCTGCCTCTTCTTACCTAAGTTCCAGCCCTCTTCACCTGCTCTATGTCCTGTAGGGCTGGCCACCACAGACCTCACCTACCTCACCTCACGCTTGCTTGTCCTCTTGCTTTGGGTTTGGTTTGGCCAACAAGAAAGCTTGGCAAGAGACTGGGAGGAGGGAGAAAGGAGAGTGAGGTCAGAGTATGTGCTCCTCTGGCTCCCTCCTTGTTCAGCCACCCTGTTTTGGGTCACTTCTCTTCTTGAGGTGCCAGCTCCACAGGATTCTCTGTCTGGGTTCTGGTGATGGCTCCAGCTCCCTCCCTCAGGTGGGGATGGTCCCAGTTCTGCTGCTGCACTAGCCCATGGGGTTCTTCTGCTGCACTACACATTTTAAAGCACGTCTTATATTGAGTGTTCTGTTTCCTTCCTGTTGGGATCCTGCTCATAGAGGTGGGAGGTCTTGTTACTACACCTCAGAGAAAACATTCTGGAGCTGGAATGAGGCAGGAGGATAAGGGCTCACAGTCTTGAAGGAAGAAGGCTGAAAGTGGCATGATCTATGTTTGTGGAATGGAGTAGGGATAGGAACTTCCCCTATACACTGTTGCCAGGGATCTTCTAGAACTTGAGAGGTAATTTTAAGACAAATCCTGGTCTGTTTCCTTCATAGCTGAGACTGCTGTAAGTACTTGCTTCACTCAAGCAGGTAGCGTTGGCTAGGATCCACAGAGAGGCAAACAGGGAAACACTTAAATATGGCAGAGCAGACTTCAGAGGAGCCCTGGTGATGCAATGGTTAAGCACTAGCTGCTAAGTGAAAGGTTGGTGGTTCAAACCCACCTAGTGGCTCTGCATGAGAAAGATCTGGTGGTCTGTTCTCATAAAGACTGTAGCCTAGAAAATCCTATGGGGCAGTTCCACTCTGTCATATGGGGTTGGTATGAGTCAAAACGGACTTGATGGCACCAAACAACAAACAACAGGACAGACCTCAATGGGGTCCTTGAAGAAGGTCAGGCTCTTTGAGGACATCCTCACTCTTGTGGGGTGATGCCAGAGAAGCAAATCTGGCTTCCTCAAATTGCCTTTTGGGATTCCCATCAAAGGCAGGATTTGGACTTGGAAATCCTTCTCAATAGAAGTGGCTAGTATGAGCAGATCGTTGATCCTGCGGTTTAGGGCACAGCTATGCTCCTATGGGAGACAGTGGGGTAAAGGGGAAGGGGGACAAACTTTCAGATGCAATAGCCTAGGCTTGAGCCCTGGCTCCAAACTGATTAGCTATGTGACTTTGGGAAATATTATCCACCTCTCTGAGTTATTACCCACCTCATAGGGTTGTTGTGAGGATTAAATGAGAAATCACACATAAAGGTGCCAAGGCCTGGCCTATAAGTAGCAGCTGGTCCTCTCCCTAGTACACTGGGTAGTCTCATACTCTGAGTTCACTGAATCTCCTTTCTGTCTTTGGGAGCAGGGGTAACCAAGTCGTACATGCTTCAGGCCCCAGAAGCCACAGAGTGAAAACCACACACCATTGTCATGGAGGGGGGGTGAGTGGGCACATTATACAGAGGCCTCTTAATCCCATTTTCTGCTCTCATGTTAATCCTCTTCCTTCTTCTGTCTGCCACATACTCAACTCCCAGGGTACTGACCCCGAGACAGTGCTGGGCTCCACCTCCGTGCTCCCTGTTGGGGGGGGTGGCGGGAAGGGGGCTGCAGGAATGGTACCAGGCAGTCCAATGCATGCCTTGGTCCTCCGCAGCTGACCTGGAAGTTCTCCCAGGCCAGGCCATGGATGAATGTTGAGGGCTCAACTCATAGCAATAACAATGACCGTCTCAGCCAGTATTTCCTAAGCATTTACTGTTTGTCAACTTGCTAAGAACTTTATGTACATTATTCCATTTAATTCCTGTAATACTTATGTGAAACAGACATCAATGTGAGATTTGCCGATGGGGAAATGGAGGCTCAGGGATCATGGCCCAGATCATACAGGGAGCTAAAAGCAGAACTGGCCAGGATCCTGCCTGGCTCTGGCTGGCTCCAGAGCTTTGGGGGTGGGGGTGGGGGGGCTACTAGGTAGCATAGCCCTTCTACTACCTCCACCTGGGACAGGACCCTCTCTCCACCTCTCTCCTTTTGGAGCACATCAACTTCCACCTGAGGCTTCAATTGAGTGAGTTTATTTCTTCCATCCACAAGACCTGGATGTCATTAGTAGTACAAACCAAAAAAACCAAACCCACTGCCATCAAGTCTATTGCAACCCATAGTGGTCTCCATTGGGTTTCCAAGGTGATAAATATCTACTTAGGTAGATTGTCTCATCACCAACCATCTGGTTAGCAGTCAAATGACTTAGGCACTGCACCACCAGAGTTCCTTATTAGTGGTGCAAAAAACCAAAAAACCAAACTCACTGTCATCGAGTCAATTCCAACTCATAGCAACCCCCTTTGTGTTTCTGAGTCGGTAAATCTTTATGGAAGTAGATTGCCCAATCTTCCTTCAGAGGAGTGGCTGGTGAGTTTGAACCACCAGCTTTCTGGTTAGTAGTCAAATGCCTTAGGCACTGCACCACCAGAGCTCCTTATTAGTAGTGCAATGGAGTGGAAAGGATATAGGCTTGGGTGAGGTGGAAGGTGGGGGAAGTAAGGGAGGGTGGGTAAGGCTCTGGCTTGGGCAGGAGCAGGTATTAGATGCACCCAGGACCTGAAAGTTTTCCAGAGAGACAGGTAGCTACATGAAAAAGGCCATTTGCAAGGAGGAATACTTTTCTCTATTTCCCCTCTTTCCTGGGCGCTCCATCACCTCTCCATTCCCAGATGTAATGCAAATACCCTCTTCTCTACTCTGCAGGACTAAGCCTGGCCCATATTTGCCCTAGAAACAGCTTCAGAGGAAAGGCTCACTCACTATGGGAAAAACTGCCAATCATCACTCCAGCCTTTTGGACCTACCTCCATGTTAGCATGTGTCAAAATAAGGAAGTATTCAAAGTACTCAAAGGAAGGAAGATCTTCCCAAACTCTAACTTAGGCTCCTCTTGGTGCAATTCTCCATCTTCCAGGAAATAGTGGATAGTAGCGAACATAGTGTGGGCTTGGAGTCAGGGCTGGATTTGAATGTTTACTAAATCACTTAGCAACTGCGACCAGGGCTTCAGTTTTCTAGTCTGAAAAACTGGAATGGTGTTTGTATTTCACCAAGGCTGGAGGCTGGCACTGTGCCGTTTCTCTCTGTCCTCCATGGGTCAATGAACTCCTCGTCTGGAAACCTTGGGAACCTGGAGGGCAATGGTTAGTTCTTCATCAGCTTCTCCTTCTCCACTGAGTCACATAGTACCTGGATGCCTGTGGGCCTCTCTGCTGGGTCTTCATATCCTTGTGGATTGCACACACCTCAAAGACCTTCCTGCCCTGGCCTCTTCCCCTTCAGGCTCTCATCCATTCAGGCACCTTCTTGGACTCAGCTTGGTGATGTTTCCTCCTGCCCTCAGAGACCCCACAGACTAGTTGGAATTTGGAGAATAGCAGATAGATAGTGTAAAATCAAACACTGGATGATTGGAGTAGGCGGCAGGTGTTGTATTGTGTAAAGTCAGCTATAGGGAAAGGTATTTAGAGACTAGCAAGTGTGCTCAGAGGAATGGGGATTGATGGGCAGGATATGTCTTGGTTGAAAGGAAGAGGCTTGACAGAGGCTATAACCTCTGTCCTCCCCCCCGCCCAACAATCACCAAGCCCAGATAGCCAGGGGCAAGATGTGGGGGCATGAGTTGAGGATGATGGTGGTAAGCTGTAACCTGGCTGTCCCTTGGCTTCTGAGGTCAGAATGGCATCCATAACAAAGAATCCAGAGTTAATATCAGCTCCTCAATCACTTAGAACTCCAGGCACATCTAACTCACCAAAACAAAATCACTGCCATCGAGTCAATCCAACTCATAGTGACCCCTCCTTGGGCTTCCGAGGTGGTGTCTCTATGGAAGTAGGATTGCCCAATCTTCCTTCCAAGGAGTGGCTAGTGGATTTGAACTGCCAGCCTTCTGGTTTGCAGTTAAATGCCTTAGGCACTACACTAGCATGTGAAAAATTATATGAACTACATCTGTAGAGGAGAAATCAGGTTCTGAGATCATCAGTTTCTGACTATACATTAAGGCCTCAAAAGCTTGTGTCCTTTAAGAATGTTCTAGAAGCCAAATGGAGTATAGGAGAGAAGGTATGGGATTTTGGGTCAAAAACCAAGTCAAAAACCTATATTCATGTTGGGGTTCTCTTCAGCCTCAATGTGCTCTTGAACCCCCAGGTCTGCTTTCATTCAAGGCTTTCACATACTTGGACCTTCCTTGGCTAGGCCTCCTCTCCTAAAATCCAGAAAGAGGGGCCTGGTCTTTACATAGATTCTCTTTTTCCCCATTCTCTCTATCTTTCCTGCTCAGCGAAAGAGTAAAAAAAAAAAGTAAAGTGCCCTTAGCATCTTGTGGTAGGTGGTGGTGACGATGGGCAGGTCCATCCTACACAAAGACAAAGCCTTTGGTGTGGGGGTTGCTGGGTGTCCTCCTATGACTCCTTCATGAAAGTATTTCTTCATCAACTAAACCAAGTGGCTGACATCCCACCATTAGAACACTGCTCCTTTGGACTATGGCCTTGAATATAAGAAGCACTGTGTTAAAGGGCAAACTTCCTTGGGAGAAGGGGGAGATGTGAATGCAGGGTCTTGAAGAGAGATAGGGGCACTGTGGGAGCAGGGTCCGGAAACTCCTTTTGCAGATTTCAATATCTGTCACTGAGATTTCACTCCCCAAAGGTCACTCCTCACAGTACACACATACCCACAAATACACACCAAATATGTAACTGAGAATGAATAAGTCACAGCCCAAGAAACTGTGGCTTGGGAAGAGTCTTTGCTGTGAAATGTCATTTTATTAACTGAATTATATATATATATTTATATATTTATTTATTTTTAATTTTTTTTATAAAAATAAACAATTTAATGAACAAGAAGTACAAAAGCTTCTGGATATACAAACTCCGGAAGGGGGAGAGCCTGGTCTTGGCTGCTTTGCTGCTTTCACTGAAAGCAAATGAGGCAGAAAGGCCTGGCCCCACCCCCGCCCAAGGTCCTGGCTCAAACTGCAACCTGCTCCTCGACCCCATGTCTTGGCTCATATGGGTGTGTGCTCCTTTCCTGCTGCTCCCTGGGCTGGCCTGTAAGTGCCCTGTCGGGAGGCCAGATTCACCCACGCCCCGGAGCATCTCCTGGACAAATCCCCACCTGGAGCTCGGCCAAGAGAATGCTCCGTGACCGATTGTCCTCACGCAGCCCCCTGCCTGGCCTTGGCATGTGCAGCAGCAGCAGCAGCAGGGCTTTGGCTACATTCTCACACTATGAACACAGTGGTGGGGCTGCCCATGGAATTGTCCCAGTAAGGGGCACAGCTCCCTAAGGGGAGGCCAGCTTGTGCCTTGCTTACAGCCCAGAGGGCTGGAAAGTTAGTCAGGGCCCCAAAATTCCTGACCCTGGAGCCAGGCGTCCACATCTAGGCTGGTAAACTCACATTTTAGCATTTTGCATTATTGCACATTTGTCCTGGTCACGTCGGTCTGTCTGGGATGCCAGCCTTGTCTGCAGGGGTTCTGAGGTGACAGTGAGTGCTGCTGGTGTGAGTCACTCCCTTCACAGACATGCCCAGCTGGCAGTGGCTGTCAGCTGTCAGCTGAGCCCTCAGAGAGGTCAGTCAGATGCTCTCACATAGGTGGTCTTACTGGGATCAGGGACCACTTGGCTCCACCCTGTCTTGAAAAAGACCAGCTGCCGACCTGAAGACAGAAGTGAGGTAACAGCACTAGATGTTTCTCTCCCTGGAGACAGGGCCACTCTCCCTGATGGGACATCTGTGAGGCCGCTTTTCTTTCATCCTCTCACCCTCCTAACTAGCTTCTGTTGGGGTCCTACTACCATCTGTCAGCCTCACCCAGAGATGCCCAGTCACCTCCCTCAGGATGCCCTCTCCCCTTGCTCACCTGTCCAGGTGGTCTGGTTAGTGACCACAAAGGCCTGGCATTGGGCATGGCTCTCACAGACATCTATGGCCTCAGCCAGGCTGAACACTGAAAGGAGGCAGCTACCGTGATGGTAGGAAGGCCAGCAGCGGTAATTTTCCTGGGGGATGGTGCTGTCTGGGATGCGCTGGTACTCTGCAGGGTAGGGATGAAGTGCAAATGAGAAAGCTCTGGATGTTTGGGGGTGAGAACTGGGGTTCCTTTCTGAAAAGGGCTTTAAGACTCTCACTTTTTAGGAGAGTGCCTACTGAGAGCCCAGTCCAGTTCCCTGGATGGAGATTAAAGCAGCCCCCACTGCTAAAACTGGGCTGACTGCTCAATAAAGGCAAAATTCAATATAGGCAAAATGTATACTAACTAGTTACAAAACAAAACAAAACAAAACCACCAGCTGCCATCAAGTTGATTGTGACTCATGGTGACTCTATGTGTGCCAGTATGCTCCACTGGCTTTTCAGTGGCTGTGATCCTTCAGAAGTATGTTACCAGGCCTTTCTTCCCAGGTGTGTCTGAAGGATCTGAAGTGCCAACCTTTTGTTGAGGAACTGAGCACTGAACTGTTTGTACCACCCAGGGGCTCCTCACAGGATTTTCACTGGCTGACTTTTCCGAAGTGGACCACCAGGTCTTTCTTCTGACCCACTTTTGGGTGGACTTGAATCTCCAACCTTTTGGTTAGCAGCTGAGCACATTAACTGCACCCTCTAGGGACCCTTCCCCACCCCATGCACACACAGCTCCCAAATATAAGTGGATACAGTTGGTTCAGGCAGGCACAGGATGGTAAGCACATGCATGCACATGGATGTACATGAAGAGCCACCTGCAATCCAGGCTGGCTGCTGAAGGCATAGCATTTTAGACGTTTAGAGCTGGGCGCTCACATTCCAGCGTGCATGTGAAACACCAGGGGAATCTTGCTAAAATGCAGATTCTGATTCAGTAGGTCTAGGGTGGGGCCTAAGAATTTGTATTTCTAACCAGCTTCCAGGCCAAGGGCCGGTCTGGAGACCAATTTCAAGTAGCACCCTCAGTCTCACTAGCCTTCGGAGAGAGGTTAGGCAGACTCCTCAGATGGGCCTGGGGGGAAGTCAGGGATTTTTGAAGTTAAGAGGCATGTAACTGAGTGTAAAACACAAAAATTACCATTTTGGAATCAACAGCTTGAGTGCTCAGGTAAGCGGCTGGAGGAAGCAGCAGCAAGCTCCCCATTTTACAGAAAAAGCAGTGGAGGCTCTGGAAATGCCTTGCCATCAGAAAGCTGCTCAGCTACAGGCTTCCTGAGCACCCCAAGTTCTTCCCACTGCTCGGGGATCCCCAATCCTGGGCTGATAATGGAGAAACCCTGCATTTCTGGCCACCCCGCCCTCCTGCCTCCTTCTCTTACCAGGGACTAGACCAAAGTCCAGGGCTGGCTGTGATTTATTGACCCATAAACGGCGTCCTCAGGGACAGAGCCAGCCATTGTTCACCTCGTTAAACTTTATTTACAGGGCTAACGAGGGCTCCCCCACACCTAAGACTGGCCAGGGCTCCTTGAATACGGAGGCTGCCCACCCTTTGTCCCTGCCAACCACAGTTAAACCCCAGGGCCTCAGCAGAGGGACCACAGTAGGTGACCAGTGGCCAGAGTACTCTCCCTGCCCTAGGGCTCCTGGGCTGGTTTCAGTGAGGAGCCCCCTCCACCTCCACCTGCCCTCCAAGCCTTGGGAGGGCAGGGGGCAGGAAAGGAAATGAACATATATCATGTTCCTGCTGTGTAATAAGAACTGAGCTAATTGCTTTCACACACCTCACCTGGCATTCAGTCCTCAAAACAATTGTGTGAGGCAGGTAATACTGAACCCAATTCACAGATGGAGATAGTAAGGCTCATGAGGTAACTTGTTCAAAGTCCCCAAACCAGTAAGTGGTAGGATTTGGAGTCACCCAGAAAAGGGGTGTCAATGCCTACCCTCAGGTCAAGGCAGAACCATGTTTGTTCTAGATCAGCCAAGACAGAGCCTCAAGGTGAAGGCTAAACAGTCAGCAGTCTGCGTTCCTGCCTCTAAGGTGAATTTTCAAGTAAACCTTTAGAGGTGCCTTTGGAGACCAGTGTCCCCAGATGGAGGGTGAACCACCTAGTCCAATTAGGGGGGCCATTCACCCACCCACCTGCTCCCTACTCCCTAGCCCTGGGGATCCCTGCTGGGGCCACTCACCAGCTCTGCTGCCTGCAGTGGTGGAGTTCTGCAGATACTGCCCGCTCCGGTACAAGTGTAACACCTTCTCCAGCTGGGCCAAGGTCTCGTCCACACCCCAGGTAAGTTCTCCTGCAGAGTGATGTGGCTACTAGAGGTTGCCTGGGCTCCCACACCTTTCCAGGTAGGTAGCCAGCTGCCTTTCTCTCCCATATTCCCTCTGGAACCTGGGCCCAGATGACTGGGGAACTGAGGAGGGGCTTTGTCACATAATGCCACCTTGGGAAATGATAGTTTCTGGACCTGGCCTGGGCCATTCTGGTCCTACTCCTGCTGGGGAAGGGGGCAGGGTGATGAGAAGCAAAGGGGCCCAGAGACCTCACCTGTGGCATTGACAATGCTGTCCAGCAGAGGCCGTAGTGAGGGTGGAGCACTGTGGGGCAGGAGGTATGTGAAGAAAAACCTGCAGCAGGTGGAAACCAGGAGCTTAGAGATCCAGCCTGTGGGGATACATTCTTCCTCTACTCCAACTCAGGACAGAACTCCAACCTGGCCTCACAATCAGGGTCTACCATGGAATCTACTCAGACTTGGGGTTTGGATCTTGGCACATACTAAGATCACAACTAACTTCACACCAAACTGAATAATGAGGTCTCTTTACCCCCATCCCTCCCCAGGCCTTCCCCACCCCAACCCCATATTATCCCCTTGACTGATCCCCAATGTCAGAGAAGCCCTATAGCTGGGGCCCAATGAGGAGCTTCCCAGAGGTCAAAGGCCAGGGGTCAGGATAGAAGGGGGAAGTGCTGGTCTCAGCAGTCCTAGGCTCTGAGCCTGAGACTATTTTAAGAAGCCTCCAGCTGCCACCCCTAGCCCAGATTCTCCTTGGAGTTGTCTATTTTTAGCCTCACCATCCAAGAGCCTGAATGTTCCCTTCTCAACTGCCCCACCCCTGTTGACTCCACTGGTCAAGGAGAGTCTCCTGCCCCTAGCTGGCCTCCTGGGCCATGTTAGCTCTCTCCTACCAAGTACCCTGGACCCACTCTCCCTTACTAGAGCTCACGAGTGGGGCATGAGTCACCTATAGGCATTGTAGAGGTTCCGTTTCTCGTTCATGCTCTCACACCAGCCCTGGGCCGAGCAGGGCAGGGTGAAGTTCCGGGCTGGAAACTCGAGTACACAGTCAGTGCTGCTTGTACACGGTGTCTCCTCCACGCGGGCGTCATCCAGATCCGTCACCTTCAGCTCCCCATCCACCAGGACAAACTGCCGAGGACGGAAGTCCAGCAGTGTGACTGAGCCCAGCGGGGAGTGGGCCAGGTGGTGGAGGAGGCGGCCCAGGCTCAGGCAGATCTAAGAGGACAGACACAAGAGCTGCTCACTGCTTCTTTCCTGGGGGAACCCAGGGCTGGCCCCTTCCTTTGAGGATCTGGACTTCGCTCAAGTTGGTCTTTCTCTTCTATATGCCTCAGTGCTCACTAAGGGCTGAGGCCAGGGGCCTTATAGAGAAGGTCAGGGATTTTCTATTAACCCTTGGCTGGCCTGACCCTGTTCGTAATACAAAATGGGTGAGTGGGGATGATGACTCTCTTATCAAGCGTTGTTTCTTGAGTAAGATCTTAGTTCAGTGTATGGAAAAAACAAAACCAAACTCACCGCCATTGAGTTGATTCTGACTTATAGTGACCCTCTTTGGGTTTCCAAGGCGGTAAATCTTTAGAGAAGTAGATTGCCCAGTCTTCCTTCTGCAGACTGGCTCGTGGGTTTGAACCGCCAAACTTATGGTTAGTAGTCAAATGCCTTAAGGCACTATGCCACCAGAGCTCCTATCAGTGTATGGAAGAAGGATAATCAAGATGATCTTAAGGTCTTTTCTAGTTCCAGAACACTGGCCCTCGGCAGTTGTGTGTGTATGTGTGTGTGTGTGTATGTATGTGTGTTAGGGAGTGGCAGGAGCAAGAACATGGAAGGTCAGGATCTTCTATGGCTCCTTTCTTTTTGTAACCCCTTGGCAGTTAGATGAGCTATGCTCCCCGGTTCCCTCCCTCCTCTTTGGCTGAGGAGTAGCAGAGACTGCTCACGAGGGCTGGCCTTCTAAGGGAGAACCATCCCAGCAAGGAGCCCAGGGCCTGAGCTCCACCCCTGCTCACTCGGAATCGGTCCTCCCAGGAAGTCTGCAGAAGCTGGATCATTTCCACAGGAGCACCCAGCTCCGTGATGGTAGTCAGGGTGTCAGGGATATCCTCGCTGTCCTGGTAGCAGTAGCCATAGAGCTGGAGGAGGCACAGGGCAGGTCATTAGGTCACAGGGTGGGGGTGGGAACAGAGAGGGCTGGCCTGTCAATAGGCTTCCCTCTGCCCAGGCCATCCAGGGATTTTGCTTCAGCTTGGGGCAGAAGAGAAGAACCATGTGGCTGCCTGGGAAGCCTGCCCTCTCTTCTCCTGCAGCCACAGTTCCTACTGACTACATCAACCCCTCACCTCTTGTTGCTCAGGTAAATGAGCAGGTCTGGCTACCACGTGTTAACCATGTGCCAGGCACTGTGCTGTATTCTTTACATATGGAACTCAATTCTTTTCACTACACTAAAAGGGCATATTAGATACTATCATTAAGTCTAATTTGCAGGTGAGGAAATAGACTCAGAAAGGTTAAGTTGTTTGCATGACATCACACAGCTAATAAATGAAGGGGCCTGGATTCAAATTGATGCCTCTCTGACTCCTTTGCCTGGTTCCTCCCAAGAATACTGTTTGCTAATGGACAAGCCAGCAAACATGTATTAAGCCTCCTCCCCAGTTCCAATACTTCTCTATTTCTCATCATTTCCACTTTCTGGCAGCTTCTCTGAGCTTCTTCTGAGCTTTGCTCAGGTCTTGTGGGAGGAAATGCAAGCTCCCTCAGGATTGGTAACAAGTGTTGATGAGAACAAAGTATCTGAGGGACACTTTCCTGGTATTCTTTGCATTGTCGCCTGCAGAGGGGGTCAACATGTATCAATGGGGGTGGTGCTGAGGGTGGTTGTCAGGGAAGCTGAGTTATTCAGGGGCATGGTCACACAGGGAACTGTCTACTCCTATTATCTGAGGGAGGGGCTGAGTACTGCCGGGCAGGTCAGGGGCTACCAAGAAGCACAGCCTGACTTTATCACCAACACCTTAACCAGCATCCACAAAGAGCCCAGTTCCTTCTGGCCTGTCCCAACACACTCCGTATCAACTCAGAACTCAGATGGTGCTCAGAACAACCAGTACCTCGTGGGAGGAGGACACAGAGGCTGAGTGGTCCAGAAGAGTAGGGAGAGCTACAAGGTGGGGGAGGAATAGGGATCCCAGGAGCTGGTTGTCCCTGCCTCCAGTCACTCTTACATGCAGTCATTCACACTCATCCGCACATGCCCCATTCATCCCAGGAGTGCCCTTTCAGCAACCCCTCCTTGGAGCCAGCTGTCCCACCTTGCTGGCCAGAGAAGGAACAACTCAATGTTCCACCGTCAGTTCACCTGGGCTGCAACTTGGGGGATCGGGGACAACCCCAGGCACCCTCCTCTTCCCTCTCTCTCCACTCTCCCGTCAGCTCAGGGAGGCCCCAGGCGCCTGTGTGTGGGGGGGGGAAGGTAAGGGGAACAGCCCTGGGGCCTGGTTCTCATTTTCTTGCCCAGCGTCTGAGCCTTTGTGGGAAACTTCTGAAGGTTATTAAACACCCGGAGGTCGTTAAATGCGCTGTTAACGAGGTATTAATCAACACCCCTCAGGAAAAAAATAAAAAGACACCATTAACCCCCCCAGGAAACAAGAGGCTAAGCGTTTCAACTGCATCTTTTGTTTGTTTGGGAGGAGAAATGCACTACAGCAGCCTGGATTCTGGACTAAAGCGGGCCTGGGCCCCACAGGAGGCCTGAGTCCCCAGGGATGGGGGGGATACCCTTGTGCCCTTTGACCCTGGAGTATATTGGCATCTGTCACGTGCAGGAGTGAGTGAGTGAGTGAATGTGTGTGTGTGTGTGTGTGTGTGTGTGTGTCTGTCAGGGGTGGTATGGGAAAGGGTCACAGAAGATGGATAGAAAGATCTCACCCAGCAACCCCAGCAACCAGAGCCGGCACTGGGCGGTGTGTTGTCTGCAGCATTTTGTATTAGAGACTACAACACCAACTTTGAGACTGCACAGAGAGGGAAGGGACCTGAGAGGTGTTGGGGGAACTGGAATTCTAAGGAGCATTCTCTGGCTCCTCTCCAGCTTAGCAAACAAACGGTTTTTGAAATTTTAAATGATGAAAAGGTATTAAAACAACATTATTTCTAGTTCCCTGCACAACCACACTGAAGTCTCCTGAGAGAAAAGACCCCACTGTAGGCTTCCCTGCTGCAGAGGTGTTGTTGCTGAGTAAGCCAGAGGGACACTGGCTGGGGGTCAGGGGATACATGGGGAGATGTGCCCAAAACAGTCCCTAAATTCACACTAAGGGAATTTACTCCTAATAGTGAACTTTTCACCATTCCTGGATGAAAGGACCAGCGACTCCCCGCATTATCAATGCTTTACTCTAGGGTTATTGTTGTTGTTCTTAGGTGCCATTGACTCATTTCCGACTCATGGCGACCCCATGCACAGCAGAACGAAACACTGCCCGATCCCACACCAACCCCATGATTCCTGAAAGTTGTGTGGTAATCTATCAAACAGTGTTTCTTTGCTATTCATAAGGTTTTCCCTGGCCAATTCTTTGAGAAGTGGACGGCCTCTTCCTTCTTCCTAATCTGTCTCAGTCTGCAAGCTGGGCTGATACCTGTGCACCATGTGCACCCCACTGGGTTTGAAACACCAGTGGCTCAGCCTCAAAACTCACATCAACACGTCACCACAGTAGGACAAACGGACAGACAAATTTGTCTCCCTGTTTACTCTAGGGTAGCCAACTCCCAAGTCTCTCTGTCCCTAAAAGAATCACACTGCCAATTGCAGAGAAACCCAGTCTTGGTCTAGTGAGGGAATGGGTGAAAATAATTCAGCTATAATTCTTTTCTTTGGCTCCTTCAGAATTGGGGTGGGGAATGGACTTGCACTCTGAGGAGATAATTCTATGACAGATGTGTAGGGGGTTAGCTGGATGTTTGTCAGGAAGTTTGGGTGGGATTAGCAAGGGAGAAGTTTCTTATAAGACAAGAAAGCACATCAGATGTCAAACCTGTGTGTGTGTGTGTGTGTGTGTGTGTGTCTTGGGTCAATTAACTACCACTTAACATCCTGCTAAGACCTCTCCTCTCCCTCAGAATCTGGCTAACACCTCAGAGTTCCAAGGAATTCCCAACAGCCCCTGGGAAGAAAAGAGAATAAGATCCTCCCAGTGAGAATGGCCACGTAACCAGCCACTCACTCCCTGAAGCTCTGGACACATACAGTCAGCTGTGCAACCAGGCAAAACCACACATAACTGTTGACTCTGCCTGACCTCCTACAACCAGTGCAGTGCCCAGGACTCTGTCACAAGTGTTTGACTAGAGTTGAAGTGTCCTGGGGGCACTGGGAGCCAGCAGGAATATAAAGAACTTTCTGGTCTCCTCATGAGGTCACCACCTGGATCTCTTGTTCTGTGATGTTTACCTACCCTTCTAGGCCTGGGGTCCCATCTTAATCCTAAAGAATGAAAGGAGGGGTTCCTGGGTTTTTGGTCAGTTCTGCTGGTGCAGAGTGGTTAATTTGAGCGGACTGGAAGGTGGAAGGTGTGGGCAAGATTTCTCTGCTGGGGAGTCTGCACACACCGTGTTCACTAGGCCAACAACAGTCAGGGATTCGCCTCTCGGTATGCAAATCCTTGAGCAGACTCAAGGACACAGACCTAGGGGAGATGAGTAAGTTAGATGTATAAGGGCAGTGCTGGGATTGTGAGAGACCCACTCCCTAATGCCTAGCCTGGAAGGGAACAAGACAGTGGTCTCATCTCTCTCCTTTTCCCCCAGTGAACAGGGGAAGAGAAGTCCCATTTAGTAGGAACTGGGACATCTGGCCTTCTCAACCTATCAGCCTCTTGGTTACATACTCTCAGACAGTGTGACCTTCAGCCCCTCAGCCTGTCCCCTGCAAACTCAGCTAAGGTCCTGAGGTTTCCCTAATGGTTCAAGGACTTTAAGGACTGAAGACTCCCATAGTCACTTCTGAGTGGGGTTGTGAGTTTCTGGTCTGCTCCCCAAACTCCTCCAGTCCTTCAGTGGCTTCTGGAACCCCAAAGTCTGGGCAGGACAGAGAATAAGGGGGACTTTGTGGGAGTCAAGCTTGATACAGGTTCTCTTTCTAAACCTTCCCAAACTCATTGCAGTGCCCATCCCATTTTCAAAGCCAGACAAGTCCCTATTAGGAAGTTGAGAGAAATGGGGTTCAGATTTCAACAAGATAGGGGACCCTATCACTAGAGTGGGGAATCCTGATTTGGGGCCGACCTCTCCCTTTGAGTGCCTTGGTTTGCATACATTTCCCTGGTGCTCAACACCATAGCTCTAGCCAAGGACAGAGTCCTAAGTGCTAATGGGATACCCCCACTCCCTTTCTCGATGTCTTGAGTCCCTCTGTCCTAATGGGATGTGTGGAAACTCAGAACCCCTGGAATCGCTCTGTAAATAGACGTTCACGCGATGCCCACACAGGAATGAGAGGGAGGGTGGTGTAGTGGGAAGCTCGAGGGTCATTGGGGCTCAGATTTTTAAATCTATAAAACCAAAGGGTTCTCTTCCAGCTAGAATGACCGCCCAACCAGCACCGCCGGACCCGCACCCCCACCCTCGTACCTGCAGCACGTTGGGATGCCGCAGGCGCTCCAGCAGCACCATCTCCTTGAGCAGCTTGTGGGCCGCCAGCCGATAGCAGCCCCTCCGTGCCCCGAATTCGCGCACGCAGCTGCCTAGATCGTGGCCGCTAAAGTCCACTGCCTTGAGCGCCACCGCGGCGCCTCCGGGCAGGCGGACCCGGTACACGGCCTTGGTGTAGCCCGAGCCCAAGTACTGCGCCCCGGACACGTTGCGGAGCGCGGCGCAGCCCAAGCGCGGGCCCGGCCCGGGGGACCCTGGGCCAGGAGCCGGGAGCCAGCC